>NC_141625.1:20614575-20975825 GCF_047967505.1 Dipteris shenzhenensis | reverse complement strand
AAACATGAGGAGCTAGAATGCATAAGAGTTGGGAGGCACATTATAATTTCTATGCAGATTTGAGCCATTGAATAGCCTATTGATTCTGATTGTTTTCTTTCTTATTAAATCCT
Organism: Dipteris shenzhenensis; assembly: GCF_047967505.1. Classification (NCBI taxonomy): domain Eukaryota; kingdom Viridiplantae; phylum Streptophyta; class Polypodiopsida; order Gleicheniales; family Dipteridaceae; genus Dipteris; species Dipteris shenzhenensis. The sequence continues at coordinate 20,975,712 of NC_141625.1, read as the reverse complement.
TAATTTGGTTATTTCACACCGAACATCACCATATCAATTCATATTTTTTTTGTTCTAGTAATGTCCTATCGCAGCATAGTCTAGGGTTGATCAAACAAGATAAATGGGTGCTCACATTTAATATATTTTTGAGAGTCAAAGGATAGTGGCTGTAGACTACAAAATCATCACTTTGAATAAATTTGGCAAGATTCTTCTGATAGAAGGAATAATTTCTATTGCACTAACGATGAAAGAAAATTATCAAAAGGCTAATACAAGGCTCAAAATCACACTGGTGCTACTAGGCTTAATAGTCGTAGGCTAGTTGTACTACTAGTGTATTTACTAAGTAGTGTGCATGCCTCTCCTCATTAAAATTCATATTCTTCAAAAATATATAATACATAAGTCAAAATATTCTAATTAGTTTTATCATCCTAATGTTGAAACTGACTTAAATTCATAGTCTTCAAAAAGGTATAATACATAAGTCAAAATATTCCAATTAGTTTTATTGTCCTCATGTTAAAACTGACTTTCTCTTCCTTCGTCTCCTATGAGCTTCAAACCTTTAATCCATTAATCTCTCAAATAGTAAGAATGGTCTTGTATTAAGAGGTGATGATATCTAAAGTGATCTACAAATACTAAGAATGGTCTTATATTAAGAGGTGATGATATCTCAAGTGTTATACAAACCGTAAGAATGGTTTTGTATTAAAAGGTGATGATATCTCAAGTGTTCTACAAATAGTAAGAATGGTTCAAGTGTTCTACAAAAGTATAAGGTACCTCTTAGTGGCTGAAGGGAAGGAGTGATGATATCTCAAGTGTTCTACAAATAGTAAGAATGGTCTTGTATTAAGAGGTGATGATATCTCAAGTGTTCTACAAATAGTAATAATGGTTTTGTATTAGGAGGTGATGATATCTCAAGTGTTCTATAAAACTATTAGATACCTCTTAGTGGTTGAAGGGAAGGGGTTGGAAGTATGGGCAAAATCTCTAGGAACTACAGGATGGTTGCAAGAACAATTTTGAATGTCATAAATGACACTTGGGTTTTTCAACATACGGGTGAACTATTTTAAAACATTTTCTTTCATGGTTGATAACACTTTTAATAAGAAGAACCATTTTGAATGTCATAAGTGCTGATGCAATCCCATGCTATGACGTCTATAGACAGTTTTTTTTCCCCGCATATGGGTGAAGTGATGTTTACGTTACTAAGTTCAACATATCAAGCAACACATTTGTTTTGATTATTGAAGGACTTTGATAATAAGACCCATTTCAAATGCAAAAGAATTGTTGTATCAGTAATGGAATCTGCTTCGGAGTGGAAATTCGGTTTCTTTCAAACCCACATACTATTGTTGCATAATGTGAGTATGGCTCCAATTGGAAGTTAAGGTAGACTATAATTTGCAATATTGGTATAGTTACACATAGTAACATACGTTTTATTTTCGAGAATCTTTCCAAATAGTGGTTTCCACAAAGCTATGTTGAGTACCTCGATAAGGAAATTGTGGAAAAGCTCGCTCGCTTTTTTGGTTCCAACTTTGAGTTGAACATCAACACTAAATCACCCTTCTTGAAAAATTTGAACTTTATGTTTCTATTAATCCATGCTACCCTCCTTTTCTAAATAATATTAGCAGTATGTGAACTTGTGAGCCTATCATCCAATTGTAGAAGTTGTTCTAATTTGGCATTGATTGAATCTTCTAGGGATAGTCTATTATCTATTGCCACTCTCAAGCTACCTCCAAGAAATTCCATAGGCACTATTGCCCCATATCCATACACCAATCTAAAAGGTGTTAATCCAGTTGCAACCTTGTGTGATGTTCTAAGTGCCCATAGCACTGAATCCAAGTGCTGATCCCAATCCTTTGGGTGATCAGCTACTGTTCTTCTATACACTTTTTTCATCAATTTGTTGGAGCTCTCAGCCTGCCCATTGGCTTGTGGGTAATAGGATGTAGACTTCTTATGCAACATCATGTGCATTTTAGTCATCTTCCTAATTGTTTTGTTGATGAAATGGGTCCCTCTGTGTTAGACACTATTTCAATAGGAATACCAAATCTAGTTATTCCAAATCTAGTGACAATGTTGTGATAAAGGAAATGTGCCACAGTCCTAGCCTTGCATGTTTTGAGTGCTACGGCTTCAACCCATTTTGTACAATAGTCAGTGGCACCCAAAATGTATTCATGACTTGAAACTTTGCTAGAGGTTTGATGGGTCCAATAAAATCTTCTAAAAAGGTCCCAAGGGGAGAATTGGTTGATGGGGCATCCTGTCATTGGCAAGTGGCCTATCATTTCTCTGACATGGCAAACATGCTTTGGCCCAATTATGATCATATTTTAAAACTGTAGGCCACCACAAACCAGCTTGCAAAATCTTTTTACTTGTAATATCTCCAGAGAAGTGTCTTGCTACTAGTCCTCCATGGGCCTTAGCTAGGATAGCCTTCTCCTCACATGATCTTGCACACATCTTCTGATCACCTGGTCAACTCCTCTTCTATACAAAACACCAGCAATTACTAAGAAAGGTTTGCTCTATTAAAAAAGTTTCTTTCTCTAATCCCTAGTTAATGTTTCAGGGATCAAACCATTAGTAAGAAAGAACATCATTTTATCATACCAATTTGGTGGTTCTTCAATTCTTACCATAAAAATGCTGGCATCAAGAAGTTCATCTCGTATACCTGTTGGAGCTTCCCCTAATTGCAACCTACTCAAGTAATCAGCAACGGCATGTTGCTTTCCCGGTCTATGCACAATGCTATAGTCAAACTCCTGCAACAAGATCATCCATCTGGCCAATCTTCCTATTAATTGCTATTTATTCACCAAGTAAATGAGAGCTTGATGGTCTACATGAAAATTCACTTTGTTGCCCAATAAATAATGTCTAAATTTGTACAATGCATAGATCATTCCAAGTGCTTCCCTCTACGTGACTGCATAGTTATTTTCATGCTTTGTTAAGATTCTGCTGGCATAGTAAACTAGTCTGAACCACTTCCGTGTTTTTTGCTACATAAGCACTGCACCTACTACTGCATCAAAGGCATCAACAAAAACCTCAAATGGAAGAGTCCAATCAGGGGGTTGTAGTACATGTGCTATCATCAACATTTTCTTCTAGATATTAAAAGCATATTGTTATGGATCACCCCAGATGTATGGCTTAGTTTCCCTTGTGAGTTTTGTAAGTGGATAGCATATATAAACATAAACTCAAGTGTTATAGATGTTCCATTCTTTTCCCAAATACTAAAACATCATCAAGGAAGACTTTCATAAAAGAAGTAAGATGCTCAACAAACACCTTCTGGATGTACTTTTGAAAGGTTGGTGGAGCATTCTTAAGACCAAAGGTCATGACATTAGAAGCAAATACTCCCCACTTAGCGACAAATGTTGTTTTGTCCTTATCTTCATGTGCCATCCTTATCTGGTTGTAGCCATTGAAACCATCAACAAAACTATAGATTTCATGACCTACTATAGCATCTAGCAAAGAGTCACACAATGCTAGAGGGAAAGGGTCAATATTGGTGGTAGCATTCAGCTTTCTGTAGTCCACACATATTCTAAGCTTCCCATTCTTTTTGGGCACAATGACAATAGGTGAAAGCCTTGTAATATGGGTGAGAGGATATATAAAACCAACTCTCACCAACTTATCAATCTCTTCTCTGACTTGCTTTGCATAGTTGGGATTCATTCTGTATCTTCCGTGCACCACTGGGACAGCATCTTGCTAAATTAAATTGATCTTGTGTTGATAGAAATTAGGGTCTACTCCCTTCATATCACTATAATGACAAGCGAATATGTCTTTATACTCTATCAATAAGTCCTTTAGTGCCATTTTGAAAGGTGGAGGAAGACCTGTACTTACCAAAACTATCTTGGGGTTGTAAGGGTCTCCAAGGTTCATCTCTTCCAAGTCATCCTGTCGGACTCTGGCACTCTTTTGCATATGCTTCTCAAATTGAATTTCAGCTTCTAGGATGGCCTATGCAGCTGATTTCTGACTGTTCTCGTGTAGGGCATCATCTATGTCTGCATGATTGTCATTTATTATTTTGTGGTTGGTAGAATTGGCCTCCGACTGCTTTTCGACACTTTTCTATTCTGTAGTGGCCGACTGTATGTTAGGCTTGTATTTGTTGATTTGAGCATGTATACTGATCAATGATTAGGATTTTTCCTAAGGAAAATCTCCTCCTCATTTTCCTCGAATTTAGCTATCATGTTGATGCCCTCTTCTTGGGGGGAAATCTTTTGGCGAGCTTTTTAATGTGAGCTTTTTTACCATTTCCTTTGTTTTTGCAAGCTTTTTTTAGAAATCCATACATGTTTTTGTTATAAGAAAGATGGGGAAGTTAGAAAGAGGGGGAGAGAATATAGGATATGTTCATTTTCATAGCATGTGGGAGGGGTGGAAGAGTGTATACTATGCACAAGGGGGGGGCGGATATGAGTGGAAGTAGGAGGCAAAAAATTATGGAAGATATGTCCATATTCAAAGTAGAAGGGAGGAACTATGGGAGATATGTACATTTTTAAAGTGTATAATTTGAAACTTTTGACCTCATATTTGGATTCCTCGTCGAATTCCTAGCGCAGACTCAAAATAGGCCCAAAACAGGCCAAAATGACAAAAATACCATTTTTTCAATTTTTATCAGAATATGGTCATGTTGGTACTCAAAATGACTGGAATTCGACGAGGAATCCAAATATGAGGTCAAATCTGTCAAATTATACACTTTGAAAATAAACAAATTTCCCACGTGCTCTCCCTTCCCCTTTACATTTAGTAGATGAACATAACTTTCACATTCCTCATCCTCTCTCTCCTCCTTGGACTCCTCTTTGCATACCTTATAAGTTCCCCCTCTACGTTCTCTACTATGATAATGAATATATGTTCCAACTCCCCTCCCCTCCCTTCTCCATGCCACCTTACCCATGCGCCCGTCCCTCCCCCTTTCCTTTATATCCCCTCCCCCCCCTCTCTCCTCTTAACTGCAACCACAACCCAAACTTTCAACCCACCTGACTTCATGAACTCCCCCCCCCTCTCTCTCTCTCTCAGGTGAATGAAAAGCTCGCAATATTCATGAAAATTGAAAAAAAGCTCATGACAAAAAGCTCACCAAAAAATCACACCCCTCTTCTTGTAGTGGCTGAACTTGTCTTGGGAAACTTCTCTTTGAAGAGAGATTGATATTAAAATTTTTTTTTCCTTTCCTAATGGTTATTCTATCTAATCCCCAGTCTTGTTTCACTTTAGCAGCTCTCAGCCATGGCTACCTAACAACATGAAATAGGCACAATCTCTTTCCTCCATTCTGAGTACCACAAATGTGATTGTAAAGGATAGTCCCATTATGCTAATTTCTTGTCCTCTTGGTATGCCAAGAGGTTGTATTCTTCTTTGATCAGCCATTCTAACCTGAAATGGGGCGGGTGCAAGTTCATTGCAACAAGATTTCTTAAATAGATCCTTGGAGAGGATGTTCACACTTGATCCCCCATCTACCAAAACTTTTGATATCCTTTGCCTTTAATAATCCACATCTATGGGTGTGACTTGGTAATCCACATCTTCAATGGTGGATGTGTAAATGTTTGTCATTTCATCTTCATCTTCACTCTGTGGATGATCTTTTGTTTGAGAAATGTCCTTAGAATGCATCCAAAAGCTCTTTAAAGAAGAGTGTAGGGTCTTCATGTTCATATTTTGCCTTTTGCTGCATCTGTCTTCAATGTGTTATCTGAAATTGGAATGGCTTGTTCCTCTTTGATTTCCGTCAGCTTGACCTGGTCACCTGTGTTTTTCTTTTTTGCTAAATCCAAGCTTGTTCCAACCAAGAAATCATTTTTTTCTTTGGGAATATATTTTGGGTTGGAAGAAGCTTGTCCTACTCTGTGTGTATATGGTACCCTGTTAGGTTGTTGAATGCTGCTTTGTTGTTTGCAGTGCATGATATTTATTTTGATGTCAAACGTTTTCAGTTAGAAGACTCTCGGACTGTATATCGAGTTGTCTCTGAGGTCGAGCTTAGCCTCACCCTTTTTTTGGAGCTGTGATGGTCTTGCATTTGTTGCTGCATTACTCTCAAGTACTTGCTGTAGAGCTTTATTTTGGACTTGTGCTTGAGCTAGTTCATTGGCTTTGCCATCTCTCTTGGTGCATCTCCAAGGCCGGGCATTGGCTTTGTACCTCTTTAATTTTTTTGATAGTAATCCTCATTGATAGGAGCCAAGAACACCATACGAACCCTTGGTGGTGGCTGCTACTATGCTGATTTTGGTTACCTCTTGCATTATGATTGATTATTGGTATTCCTCTTTCTCCTTTGTATTTGCATCAAAGCTCACATTGAGGTCCTTGTCTGTGGCCTTCCATGCCACAGTATGTGCATGATTGATCTTGGTTTTGTCTTTCTTGATTTCCCCAATTTTGCTGATTGGGTCTTCTTGGTGCTGCATTGTTGAATCTTTGTTGTCCTTCTTAACCTACTGCAACCTAATTAGTTGCCAGGCTTGGGGCTTGATTGTTTGAATTTTGAACATGAGGAGGAACTCTTCCCCTATAACTTGGATTATACTAGCATCTCTCTTTCTCATGGTTGTCCTTCCCACAAAATGCACAAGCAACTTTATGCGGGGGTGGGGGTGTTTTTAAAGTCTCCAATTGCTCTTTAATCATTTGCTCTAACTTAGAGAGCTTGTCTATCTTCTTCTTGGCTTTTCATTTTTCTCTGTTCTTGGTCTATTTTTTCTTTTTCTTTGAGTGCTCTTCTTCTTCATCCTCTTCATTTGATGTATCATCTTCTGTATCATCACTATCCTCGTCTTCTGCATCAGTGTGTGTCTTTGTCAGAGTCGGAATGCCTTTTTCTTCTTTTGATTTTTATACCTTGACTTTGTGCCTAGTCTTATTTCTGCTCTTTGTGCTGCATCAACCATGTTGTTTAAGTCATTTACTCCTCCAAGCTAGTCTCTGCCAGCTACTACTGTCCTCAGTTCATTGTTTAGTCCTTTACAAAAATAATCTCCCAACTGCTCATCAGTTGGCTGTTGATTGTTTGTCAATTTTCTATTCAGAATTCTGAACATTTGAGCAAAGTCTTCAACCTAGGAGTTGCTTTTGCTTCATATTCTGAAGCCTCTTGAGTATGTCTTTTGGAGTTTTTCTTTATGAAAACGGCTTAAAAATGCAGTTTTCAATTCATCATAAGTTGCAAAATGAGCTACACCATATTGCATAAGCCGCCTTGTTTCAAATTGTCTGACATGACTGTTTGGATCTTTCCCTTTCTTGCCGGTGAATTTGGCTGACTTTACCAAAGGATTCTGCATTCTTGGCTAGTGTTGTTGTCTTTGAGCTTGAGGAGGTGGAGTATGTAGCTTTTGGTCCTAGTCATTTTGGCTATCATTACCATTTTGAGGAGTACATCTTAAGTATCTTATTGGTGGTTTGGCTTGGCCATTCACCCTTCAGTAATAATGGTGTACTTATGGTGTTGGATGATGAATTCCTTCATCATGACTTTGATCACCGAATTGATTAAATGTCTGCCCTGGGATGACATGATCTTAATGGGAAACCCAAATTGGTGGATGATGTTCTTATATAAGAACGTTTCAATGCTATAGGATGTGTTGTCCCTTAGTGCTTCTGCTTTGGCCCATTTCATCACATAGTTAGGTACCAGTACCATGTATTGGCTCCTTGTGGGAGCCACATTGAACGGTCCTACAAAGTCCAATCCCTATTTTTGGAATGGGTCCATGATATGCCGGTGGAAGTGGAATTTGGCCTTGGAAGGTTATAGCCCTACATTAAGGATATTTTGTGCCATGGTTTTTGTGAAGATATATCCCCTAGTAGCTACTCCTTGGTGTAATTTTTCCATGACACTGTCTTTTGTGCTTGAAGATTCTTGGGTTTATGATTGTTTTGTTGATATGATATAGGAGTGCTTGATGATCCATGCAGAATATGAAAGGATTGCAAAATGACACAACATACCAATAACCAAGAAGAGGTAATCAAGGTAGAGGCTAAAGGATTTGACAAAGCTTGATGAAGTTATGTTGAGGGCATCCTGAATGCAAGGCATTGTCCAGAGGAGGAGGAAGGCATGATATGGTCACCACATCAAAAGGTAGGAATTTAGAGATGGCATGCTAGTGCTCTTGTACAACTCACTACTAGGAGCAATGAAGCAAAATCTATAGCATCGGGCATGGATAGGGCCATATCGAATTAAACACTGCTTTGATGATGGGATGGTGACCCTTAAAGATCTAGAAGGAGTAGACTTTCTTAAGAGAGTAAATGGAATGAAGACCAAGGTATTCTAGCCATAAGACAAAGTTGTGCAGGCAGGGGCCCTTAGGGAATGCACTACTAAGAAACCCTATGTATCACATGGATTCAAGGTGTATTTAAAAAAACACTCGACCAAAATTTCCCCCCAACAAAGCCACCCCTATTTACTTATCAACTAATGGATTTTTTCTAAAGTTGAATTAAAAACCTCTCTTGTTGTTGTGCTCCTATTATATTTTTTCCAAAACATGAATGAAAATACCCCTCCTTTTGAATGAATAAGGTACACTAAAAGAGCAAAGAACCCCAAGCCCAATTCTGGGGCAAATACTCCAAAGGGCCAATGCCATTCAATGTCTAGATGCCTATCCTGCCAAAAATTGGCATCGGCATTGCCATCCACAAACAACTACAAGAATACAAAATGGCATTCCACTACCAAGTTAAGCAAGTCTGCAGCATACTATGCTACATGGCAAAGGATTCGTACTAGACAAGGTCAACAAATATGCCTTACACATAGTCAAAAAAGATCAGTTCCACGCTAATGCAAAAATCGAAATCCTCCTAGCAAAGAGGCAATAAGATGAGGATACCCTTTGAGCAATGGCAGGAAAAAGGAATCAAGCTTGGCAGGAGGTGACAGAAGAAAGGAACAAGGTAGAAGCACTAAAGGTCGCTAGGGAAAAGGCCATAAAGGCAAATGAAAGGTGCAAAAAGAAGATCAAGCAAGTTGTTGACATAAGCAACCTATTCGCTAAAGAAAACATTACTTGAAGGAACATGTCAAAATGCTAGAAGCACAAGTTAACGATAAAAACGAAAAGAGGAAGCTTGGAAAGGATAGTAACTAGCACAAGAACGAAAAGATTAGGCAACAATTTGAAAGACTTATAAAGATAGTGAAAGGTTGAAAGAGGGAGCAACATATAAGAAACAAAATTGTCTTTTTGTCTCCTGCTGGTGGCAACTTAGGGAAAGTAACTGACAAGTTCTCAATACTACTCGATTTATGCATTCTTAAGCTTTATATGTTTTACATTTAAACAAAAGTAATCCATTCTCTACTCATAAAGTGCAATTTGAGATGGAAAATGGAAATGGTACTATCATAGTGCACATTGAATAGGTTTGTACAATTTAGAAAAGGCTTTTCAGATATGAGTATATAACAACTTCAATCATTTATCCTAAACCTTTGAAGGCATAGATATGCAAGTAATCATATGATTCATGTAAGATGTAAAAAAAGTGCTAAACATACATAAGACGTAATCTTAAAAAAGCCCCCTCTTTAGGGATGACTTATGGGGTATGTAACATTGTAAAGACCGACCAAGAGTTATTTATGAACGCTTAAACTTACAATGACCGACGAGGAGTTATTTATGAATGCTTAAACTAACTTTTTATAATTAGAGGATTTCAGAATAAAGTCAATATTTATTTGTTTGGTAGATCTTGCTTCGGAGAGAAATTTTTATAATTAAAGATTGCATAATAAAGATATGTCTGGTAGATCTTGCTTCAAAGAGAATGGCTAGTTTAAAGAGAGAGCTTCCCCTATTCCATACATGAGGATGTAATATCTTGAGACGGGGAAGTATGTATATCCTTGGGTAAGTCCTAGGGTTATGTGAAAACAGATATGAGGGGAGAACATTCTAAGACTGGTTTTACTTACATGTGCATAAGTTGTTTATACTACTATACACTTTCAATGCACATATGTTGTTTATACTACATGTGCATACATTTAGGTTCTTTTCCCGTGCAGGCTTGGTGCGGCTAGAGCCTCACATGTGAACCGGGGAGGTGGCCACCACGTAGGCGCACACACGCAGGCAGCATGTAAACTGAGCATTTGAAAGAGAAATGCTCCTCTGACTCGATCTCAGATGGCTTCCCCTCAGTCAGGAGTCCCCATGCCATGGTGGGGTCGCCTCCTCGGATCGAATCACCTCATCCATCCTGTGTGAGAGGAGGAATGCTCGCCTCTAAGCCCTGCTCCTGTATGAGGTGTGATCTCATATCCCGGCACTCATCATCGTACCATGAGTTCTTATGAACCATGTACGCGTTGCGTTTTAGAGCAGTACTAGAAGCGTTTTCTCATGGAGCCGTCGAATCAGTAGCTAAAAATGGAGAAAAGTATAAAGTCACGAGTGACCAAAACCTTAGGCCAAAGAAAAAAGACGGGCCTGTGACTGCTGAGTGCTCTATCTGCACCATCAGATCAGCAAAGTAGTGATCCCTCCCCTCCTAAGCTGTCAATGAAGGTAGTGATCTCATCAATGTAGAGTCCGAATAGTCTCGGTGAGTAGGGATCCTTGCTTCACTCCAATCGTGCTCTCCACCCAATTAGATAAACCTCCTGGGGATCGAGCACTCATGAGTTGGGTAGCTTTATAGACTTCTCAAGGCTAAAACAAACAACGCAAGAAATATGTAGTGCATTCCTCCTTCCTCCTAGCATGTCGAGTTGCACAGGAGATGATCTCACACTGCCACTGAGGATCTCATCAATTTTGTATTTCGAGGGACACCAATGCCCTCAATTTCCACAGAGGAGTATAACCCATCGCCTGACACCAATGCCCTCAATTTGTACAGCCAAGAAGGGGCGATGATCCTTCAGTATAACCCATCGCCCATGGAAAATGTCCTGGCACCCTTCTAACAAGTTGCACGTACGCTAGGTCGTAAAGACGGTGCAGCGAAGGAAAAACAATCCCATTAGCCTAGTTCCCATCATTCCCAAAAGTATGTGAAATTTGTTTAGGTGATTCAAGGGAGCAACTCCTTAGCAATAAAGGCCCTCACGCATTAAACAATGCGTGAGGCCCATTTTTACAATAATACCCATGAAAGGCTTCACATTCGTAATCACAGGTGGAGCTATATATATGTGAGGACATTTTTTTGGCATTATCTAATTATGGAATTGTTCTTTCTCCTTGCTCTTGAAAGGTACTCTCCTCTGAGAAGGCTTTTACACGTGGTTCCGCCCATGAAGCTGCGTGTTAGCCTTTTTTTGTCAGGATTATGCTATCCTCCAAAAATGGCTTGACACCTGGTGTGTCATCTTTTTTCGGGAAAATATAAATTCCTATAAGAATGGCGCTACTGAAATGAAGAGGGGGAAACGGCTGCCAATGAGGATAAGATGTGATGAATACAAGCTGTCTCAGGACGAGGATAAACTTCCCCAGAGAAGGTTATATCCCCCAGAGGATAATGTTCTCTTCTTGTTTCCGAATCACAGTTGATAGCAGGGGGGAGACCGATGGAGATGTCAACATCATGCAAGGGATGCACACATCAATAGAAACTATAAGGTGTCTCCTACAAGAATATGCTCAAACGAAAGACTTGGGAGCGGTCAGGAGCATGCATTCTCTTCTGGTCAGTAGTGGGGCAATCTCAACAGAGAACTTAGGGGACCAACTCATCCACGTTTTCAATTTGTGTGGGAGCTTGCTCGAAGCAAATCTAGTGTTTGCCACGATGATTAATCCCACCGTCCGTACATGGCATGCAATTATTTCAGCACATTTGAACCTTGGAGAAACTAAGAGGGTTGTTGAATTGCTTTTAACAATGCAGGAAGAGGGCTTCATGCCAAGCAAATCCATAATCCTGTGCAGCTTGAAAGTGTGTGGCAGTAAAGGAGACCTAGAACAGGGCAGGCTGATACATGCTGAAATAGTCAGAATTGGACTTCAATCCGATGTGATGGTTGGAAGTGCACTAGTCAACATGTATGCGAAGTGTGGGAGCCCAGATATGGCACGAAATGTTTTTGATGAGTTGCCAATGCGAAATGTTATATCATGGAATGCCATGATTTCAGGATATACCCAGCATGGTTGTGGCCTTTTGGCTCTGGAAATTTTTGACAGGATGCAGGATGAGGGCACAAGGCCAGATGAAGCAACATTTGTATCAATTTTGAAAACATGTGGCCAAATGGGAGCCATAGTTCGAGGCAAGCAAATACATGACCAGGTCATCAAAAGGGGATTCACATTGAACTTATTGGTGGGAAGCACCCTTGTTGACATGTATGCCAAATGTGGGAGCATGGATGAGGCTTACAAAGTGTTTAGTGAACTGCCACATAAAGATGTTGTGTCATGGTGCACAATGATTGCAGGATATGCTCAAAATGGTGATAATCTTATTGCCCTTAAACTTTTTAGGAAAATGCAACAAGAAGGAATAAAACCAGACAAAATTACTTTCTCTTGCATCTTTAAAGCTTGTGGCAGTGATGGGGATTTAGACCAGGGCATGCTGTTGCATGACCAGGTTATCAGAAGTGGGCTTGAATCAGATATGGTTGTTAGGAGCTCGCTCATTAACATGTATGCCAAATGTGGGAGCATGGAAGAAGCGCACAAAAGTTTTGACAAATTTAAACATCGTAATGTGGTGTCATGGGGTGCCATGATTGCAGGATATGCCCAGCTTGGGCAGGGTTTCTCTGCACTCGAGTTGTTTGAGAAATTGCAACAAGAGGGTGTCAAACCAACCAATGTCATATTCTCATGCATCTTAAGGGCATGCGGTAGCATAGGAGGCATAGTTCAGGGTAGGCTGATACATAATCTACTCTTGAAATCTGGACTAGAGTCAGAGCTGGTCATTGGGAATACCCTTACTGACATGTATGCGAAATGCGGGAGCCTGGATGAGGCACACAGAGTGTTCGATCAGTTGTCAAATCGAGATGTGATGTCATGGGGGGCAATGATTGCAGGATATGTCCAACAGGGGAGTGGTTATCTGGCCCTTGAAATGTTTGGGAGAATGCAGCAGCAGGGCATTATCTCAGATAAAGTCACATTTCTCTATGCTATTGCAGCATGTGGTAGCGGAGGAGCCATATGGCAGGGAAGGCTGATTCATAATGAAATTTTGAGAAGTAGACTTGCAAGAGATATGGCAATTGGAAACACACTGGCTGACATGTATGCGAAGTGTGGGAGCCTACAGGAGGCACATAAAGTGTTTGATGATCTGCCACATCGAGACGTGGTCTCATGGAGTTCATTGATTGCGGGATATGCCCAGCATGGATATGGTCAGGCTGCCTTTGATCTTTTTGACAAAATGCAACAGCAAGGCATAACTGCAGACAGAGTCACTTTTTTGTCCATCTTGAAGGCATGTGCGAGCATGGGGTTTTTAGGACATGGCATGATGATACATGACCAGATCCTCAAGCGTGGATTTGGTTCAGATGTGTCTGTGGGGAACATGCTCATTGATATGTATGGCAAGTGTGGAGGCTTGGACGAGGCATGCAAGGTGTTCAACCACTTGCCAAATCGAGATGCTATGTCATATGGTGCAATAATTGCAGCATATGCCCAGCATACCCATAGCTACTATGCACTAGAGCTTTTTGACAGAATGCAGCAAGAGGGCATAAAGCCAAACACAGTAACCTTCTCATGCACTTTGAAAGCTTGTGGTAATTTAAGAGCCATAGGGAAGGGTACAATGATACATGATCAGATCATCAGAAGAGGCCTTGAAGAAGATATGGTTATCGGAGTCACCCTTGTTGATATGTATGCCAAATGTGGCAGCTTGGATGTGGCACGCAAAGTGTTCGATAATCTGCCAAGCCGAAATGTGATGTCATGGGGTGCAATAATTTCAGGATATGCTCAGGATAGTCATGCAGCTCCTGCCCTTTTACTTTTCAAGAAAATGCAACAGGAAGGCATACAGCCGAATGAAGTCATTTTGTCATGCATCTTAAAGGCATGTGGTGCTATAGGCGCAGTTCAGCAAGGAAGGCTTCTACATCATCAGATCATCACCAGTGGTTTTGAATCAGATGCAGTTGTTGGGACCTGTCTTGTTGATATGTATTGCAAGTGTGGGAGCTCAGAGGAAGCACACAGAGTGCTCAACAAATTGCCAAATCGTGATACTGTGTCATGGGGTGCATTGATTGCAGGATATGCCCAGTCTGGCAACATCAGGCATGCTGGACAATGTCTTCAGGACATGCAACAAGAAGGGTTAAGGCCAGATCGTAGCACTTACACTGGTATTCTTGTTGCTTGCAGTCGTGCAGGTCAAGTGGATGAAGGCCATAGGTTCTTCAAATCTATGATAGAGGATCATTGCATCATACCAACATCTATGCACTTAAACTGCATGGTGCACCTCTTTGGCAGTGCAGGACAGTTAAAGGCAGCTGAAGAGTTACTTGAATGTATGCCAGTCCCACCAGATTCTTCCATGTGGACATCTTTGCTTGCTGCTTGTAGGTCGTATGGAAACATGCAGCTAGCAGGGCCGTGCTTTGAGCAAGTTGTCCGTTTAGATTCAAACATTGCTGTTGGTTATGTGCTGATGTCAAATATATATGCCAATGTTCACATGTGGAAGGATAGTTACAAAGTACAGGAGCTGCAAAAGGGTGCTGGTGTGTGCAGGAAGCCTGGAATGGCCTGGATAGAGATTAATGATAGGGTACATGAGTTCATTGTGGGAGAAAAAGCTCAACCAGAAAGTGAGATTATGTATGCCAAGTTAAGCATGTTAGGAGCAGTAATGAACCATGAAGGCTATGTGCCACAATTAGACTTAGTCTTGGAGCCCAATGCAAGTCTGGGTAAGGAAGAGGTCTTGCAAGGGCATTGAATCATAACAGTAAAATTTGGGCTTCACACGGTAACATAGAGAGGCATTCCATATGCACAGGGAAAGATGGAAACAGGGGAGTGCCCTCTTTGCTGTGACATGTGGCGAATGATCTGCCACAGCCCTGATGGCTGTCCTTGCAAATCAGCTTGTTTGCCAGTGGGGTGACCTTGTTTGCCAGTGGGTTGATCTTGTCAACAAGCACGTGTCAATATGAAGCAGTTCTGGAAACTCTCTGTTTGTCAATGGCATTGATGAAGGAGCATGATGACTAAGTTTGTACGTGGCTTGCAGTGCAATATTGCTTCAGATGTATCTGCTTTGAAACCAAAAACTTTGGAGGAGGCCGTGTGATCGGCAGAGATTGAACCGAAACACGGCTTTAGGGAGAAGAGCAGGGTATTGGTGGTTTCCCCAAAACGGATCTATTAAAGAAAAGGCAAGAATTTTTTGACATCTAGATTTGAGTATAGGACTTACATAAGGCTTGATGTATATTCAACCCAAGTCTCTTCTATACATCAGTATTCTTGTCTTAAATTGAATAATGGCAGCAGGCGAAAAATGCTGGACAAGGATCTCACTACCTCTGTCATTGAGGAGAGATGGAAAATAAATGAATGGCATCAGTGTGGTGAGAAGTGGACAGCTGACATAGTTCTCAATGCAAGGTCGGGGATGTACAAATTTAAGGAGGGTCATAAACTCAGTATGATAGTTGAAATCTCTGATAACAATGTTTCTGATCAAAGCTAGAAAATGTGATTCCTTCCAAAGAAAGAGGTGAAGTTACTGCTGATATTCCAGCTGAGGACGAAACTCAAAAGTCAAACTCTTCATTTGAATTTTGACTCATGTCGTCGTTTTAGTGACTAATTTTCAGAAATAATGATTCAAAAGCTACCAAAAGGATGATCTGGACAAATGTATCATATTGTTTCTTTACTGAGCATCCTAATTGAAGTATCAGGTATAGAATGGTTTGATGAAGAAAAGAGCAGCCAAAAACACAGAACTAAGCCTTGGCTAAATCTGAAACACTCTATTGAACATTGTGCAATCAGTGTTGAAGATGAAGAGCTTCAGTAGGATACTCAAGCTGAACTATTCTCTCATCTCCAAGGACTCTTTTATGGGATCTTGACTAAAAGGGGAGCATCAATGGGAGGTTTTATCTTGGTGGATAGTGGAAGCTCCAATTGTCTTGGTTGGATGCCTTGAGATCTGTGGGGAGTTCTTAATGAACCTTGCACAGCTGTAGGTGACGTTATAATCATGATGGGAACCAAGCTCAATTGAATGGTGTCAAGAGCATGGAGGCCTTCTCTCCTCAAAGGTCTACAAGGGAACTAAAGAAACAGTGGGCCTATAGCTTCGGTAAAAGATATCAGTTTTAATGTTGAAGACCGTGATATGCAGTTGCAATTACAGCAGTTGCAGGCGTCTTTTCTGATGTGCCTAATGAGCATCCATCAGGGAGGGAGATGGATCAGGATATTCGTCTAGAAGGGGTTACAAAGCTGTTAGTAAAGCTCCTTTCAGGCTATCAAAGCTGGAAAAAGAGGACATGGCTAGGCAAATACAGGAGCTTATGCAAAAGAGTTTTATATAATACAGTCTGTCCCATTTGCATCTCTTGTTCTACTTCTCAAGGAGGATGAATCTTTTTAAAATACTGATTATAGGGACCTCATTAAAATAACTGCTAAACACAGATTCCGATCCCAAGATTGAAGAGCAGATGGCCTCTTGTGGGCATCCCAACGGAGACTTGATTGCTTTGGGCAGCCTCAAGACTGCCCAAAAGCTGGTCCGAGGCAAACCAACATGGCCCTAGGCTGCCTGGTGCAGTCCTAAGGCTGACCTAGCCCACTCAACACACGTTAAGGCTGCTGCAGTCCAGTCCAAAGAAGGGGGGGCTAATTGAGACCTCTCCAGCACGCCATCGAAGCTTCTCACACAGGAGCATACGGTTAGGAGGCAGCGCCATCTATTGTATCAGTTTTACAGTAATCAAATTTTTGATTTTTCATACTATCTGCTTTTCTCTCTTACATACGAGATCCTGTTATCTGTTGAGAACAGACGTTGTATTGTTTTCTTACAATGATGACGGTAGATGCTAGGATGCACACATTGTAATTGATATCACAATTGAAGAGGAATTGTTGTTAATAATGCATATAAAATTCTTTTCATAGCAACTAATGAATTTCAACATGCCTAAATCCACATTGATTGGAATCAAGTATAAAATTTTTCAAATCTTTTATTAAAATTTAAATATAACACCATTTATTAGGTTACCAATTGTTTTAAATGTTTTTTAGCTTTGCATTTGGATAGTGGTGACTGTATATGAGAAAATCCAATTTAGTGTGCACACCACATGGTCTCTTTGAGGTAAAATCAAGATGAAAAGGGATTCGTGTAGCTCCAAAAGTAACCATGGAGACGGAGGATGATGGAGACAACGACAGAGGAGCCTTTGAGGGTGATATTAGATCCTTACACCTATACTCTGCCTCTCCCATCAAGCCACTAGATGTCTCTTTCGACTTACCTCATCGTCTGTATGATCCTGATTTTCTTTTGGAGTTCTCCCGTGACGTCGATGCATGCGCTTCTCTCTAGTTTTGCCAGACAACCTGAATATCTCCGATGACCTTTGCTTCCCTCCACTTGTTGCCAACCCTATTGAAGAACGTGAGTCGCCACCTTTTCGCTATGAAGCTCGTCCAATTTCCCGCAGTGGAAGAGGAGTAAGAGGAGGAGGAGTTGTGCACCCCTCTTATGCGCATGTAGCCATGGGGTGGCTTCTTCAGTCTCCCCCCAAGATTGCGTGCTTCTACTAGTGCTCCCATTCTAGATGGAACCATGGCTGCTAGAGAGCTACACAAAGCCCACCCCGCTCAGACTCCCCAGGGTAGAGACGCAATTGGAAGCAGTGAAGAAAGAGCTGCAGGAGCCTCTATTATCCCTGCCTCCAAATAGCCACACAATCAAGGTGGTGAAGGAGGAACCATACAAGCTTATAAAGCAAGAGCCAATGGAGATGGAGCAAATGCAAACAATGGCGGTTTGCCCTCAACTAGTGGAGGCTCTTCATGTAAAGACCAACAAGGATATAGGAGAGAGATTAGGCAAACTCTGGGAGAGTCGAGGCTACCCACGACCTGTGGGGAAGAAGCTAAGGACCTCGCGCCATCGGGCGTCACAGATCCAAGCATGCTGCACAATCAGATGCTAGTGGAGCACAATAGTCTAATGGAGAGGACCAAACAGATGGAGAAGGTAATACTATAATGGTTTTCTTGGATGATAATCTGCTTCAAGACTCTCTAGTGTGGCTAAGAACTGATGCCTTAGTGGGCTTTCTGCCTGGAGTCAGACCTCCCCTTACCTTCATTGAGTCTTGGATCAGGATGAATTGGATTAGGAAAGGGATAAATGTGCTAAATGTAAGATTCCTAAAGAAATGCTTTTCTATATTTTTGTTTGAAAAACTTGAGATGGCTTTTAGAGCTATGTAGTATGGTCTTTGGACTATTAGGAACCAGCCCTTGTACTTAGAATGGTGGTTTAAGGATTTCTCCCCTGATGCCCCTAGGTCAACCAAGATCCCTGTTTGGGTGGAGCTCCCTGATTTACCTCTTTATCTATTCAATCATCTTTCCTTCTTATGTAGTGGTCTAGGAGAAGTACTTGGGGTAGAACAAGAAAACTTTATCAATCCTAGAGGCAATCCTCAGATCTGCATCAAGATGGACATAGCCAAGGAGATGCCTAAGACTCTCACTATCGTCAACAGTAATTGTGGTGTTTTCAGAGAACAGCCCCTTACCTATAAAAATCTTCCTCATTCCTGTTTTTTATGTGGATTGTCCACTCATGTGGTTAAAATATGCCCTTTAAAGAGATCCAAAGCCAAAGAACCAAAATCCAATACTGCCAAGCAGTCTTCTCCTACTGAAAAGGGGGTACCTAAAGCTCAAAATCCCCCTGCTAAAGGCCAGCCCACCGCTCAGAATATCACTAGAGTTATTGACAAAGAAAAGGATATTAGACAGCCAGAAATAGTAAATAAAAACTCTTTTGATCCTCTCAAGGAATAAGAAGAGAGTTTGGAGAATAGACACAATGTTAACCACCATGATGATAACATGGTTATAGCGTCTGGATGGTCCAAAGAGTTTGAGGAAAATGTCAATAGAGAAGATGCTATGGAAGAGGTAGAAGGTAGTGAGGAAAAGTCAGAGGATGATCAAGGGAAGGGCATTCAAATCATTTCACCATCTCAGGAGGACACTAATCAATGCAAGGCATTCATAGTAGTACAACACAAGAGAAGGCAATCCAAGGTTGCTATAGTACAAGTGAACAGCCCCAACCCCAGGGCTAAAAAGGGGCAAAAGAAGAATGTTAGATAAAATTTTGGCCTTCTTGACTCTCAACGTAAGAGGACTTATGGACCCTAGCAGAAGTGAAGAGTTAGCTTTCTGGTTGAGAGCTAACTCTCTATCACCTCTGATTTTAGCATTGCAAGAAGTCAAGGCTTGTAGGAATACTCTCGAGGATAGACTTAAAGTGATAGATAGAAGAGGACTTTAGTACTACACTTCACATGAGGGTGGCAAAGGGGGCACAGTTATAGGAATTTTGTCCCACTACAAATATAGCATTACACAAGTCACTACAGATGACCACAATCGATGGTTAATGCTGCAATGTTGTGTGAAGGGAATTAATCTCTCAATTATCTCTCTTTATGTTCCTAATTCAGCTACAAAAAGGAGGGCTCTATGGGAATCTCCACAGTGTGTAGATGGCAACTACATTTTAATGGGAGATTTCAACATGGTAGAGAGAACAAATCAGACAAATGGATGGAAAAGGGCACATGCATTAGAGGATCTGAACTGATTTTAGGGGAAGATTGCAAAGAACACTGGCAGCTGATTGATGTGGGCACAAGCATGGATTTTGCTTGGTGCAACACTCAAGTTGGAGATAACAGAAGGGAGGCTAGATTAGACAGGTTCTATGTTTCCCAAAGTTTATTAAATAGTCATCTACCTTTGAGAGTGATAACATACTCCTCTTTAAGCTTGTCAGATCACAAACCTGTTTTGTTGAGGTGTGATTTTGGCTCTGGTGAGAGAAGTACCTCCTGGTTTAAAGCTGACCCTAAACTCTTCCATTTGAAGAGTGTACAAACTCTAATAAATAAGGCTTGGCATAGTGCTTTCTCTAAGCACATTATAGCCTCAAATGCTTGGGCACTTGCTGTCAAGGATACTCAAAACATTCTAAGAATAGCTATAAAGAAAAGGGCATAGATTAGAGCTCAAAGAATGGATTGCATTCAAGATAATATTAGAAATTTAGAGCAAAAATCTAGAGCTGGTGATGAGGAGGCCCATGCAGATTTGAATAAGGCAAAAAAAGGGCTCTAAAAATTAGAACAGATTAGGATAAATGACTCCAAAGTTTATTATAGAGATTGGTGGGCTGGCAAGATTAATAGACCCACTAAGGAAACTTTTAGAATAATGAAAAGAAAAATGTGTCAAGAGGAGATTCCCCTCCTTAAAAGACCAAATGGCTCCCACTCAAATAACAGTGAGGAGAATATTGAATACATCCAGCATCATTTTCAGGAACTACTCTCCAGCACATGTCCCCTTAATGATGACACTCAAATAGCAAGACAACTTTGTCAAATTATAAGGGAGAAGGCTGTTAAAACTTTTGACCTACAATATACCCTTTAGTTTGGAGGAGTTGAAAGAAGTCGGCAGTCATTTGGTAGATGGTAAGACACCAAGGGAAGATGGCTTACCCATTGAGTTCTACAAGGCTTTTTGGGAACTAGTTGGCCCATATTGATTACTATTATGGCAAGAAAGTTTAGTGAAAGGTTTTTTTCCCCTTCACATTAATGGTGGCATTATTAAATTGAACCCTAAAGAGGGCCCTAAAGATGAGATGAAAAATTGAAGGCCTCTAATAATGTTAAACTGCAACTACAATTTTTTTGCCAAAGTCTTAGCTCTAAGGATTCAAGGCAAAATGAAAGATTGGATTCTATCAGAGAAAAAGGGGTTTATCAAGGGACGTCACCTTCTTGAAGCCATCATCAATATATGGGAAGGATGTGAGTATGCTAAGGAAAATAAACAGGATATTTGTTTTCCGAAAGTTGATTTTGATAAAGCTTATGATAGGCTGGAATGGGACTTTATAATTCAATCTTTGTAGGACATGGGAATGGGACCCTCTTTTGTGTCAAGTGTTAAACTTCTACTCACTAATGCTATAGCTAAGGTCAATGTCAATGGTATGATGAGTGATCCCTTTTTTCTTAAGAGATCAATCAGACAAGGCTTCCCTTTAGCTCCTCTTCTTTTTGTTGTAGCTGTAGACTCTCTAGGTTGGCTTCTTAGAAGTCAAATACAAGAGGGAAGTTTGAAAGGCATAGAGCTGATTAATGGTAAACAATTGGTATGCCAACAGTTTGCTAATGACACCACTTTGACTCCTAGAAACACTAATCAGGATGCTAGATGTGTAATGGATTATCTTGAAGTTTTTTGTCAAGCCTCAAGATCTTCTATCAATCACTCCAAAACAAGGTATGACACTCTCAGTGGCAAGGAACAGGGTGTTCTTCAATAGCTAGGATGCCTTGAAATTAAAAAAGGGACAGTTTTCAGACTTTTGGGAATTCCAATGGGTTTTGAGGTCACAATGAAGTTGAGGCGGGACTGGGTAATTGGATAGATTCAGAAGAAGCTGGATAAATGGAGAAGCTTTCAAGCCAACCTGGCTGGAAGAAAAATGGTTCTTAACCATTTCCTCTACCCGATTGCTATTTTTTATCTCTCTTGTTGGTCTCCTTCTAAAACTAGACTGATTCATCAGATTATGCAGATCATTTTTATGGGGAGGTATTAACAAAATTTCCAAATTGAGATGGGACTATAGTATCAAACCCAAGGAAGAAGGGGGACTAGGGGTGATAGACATTTCTTCTGTTGCTAAAAAGCTTTTTTCTACTTGGATTATCAAAGTAACACTTCATCTAGACGAGGATTGGGCACAGCTACTGTTGAGAAATATGAGGTACATTAGACCCTGTAGGGCCCCAAACTGGAAAAATTATCCTTTTATCTCTGCTCCTTTTAACCCTGAACCCTGTATATCCAAGGGGAGTCCCCTATGGAAGTCTATTTGGGGGGCTTTTGAAGAAATAAAAGCTTACCTCCTTTTCTCTAGCAAAGACACATTTATGGCCATTGATTCTATTTGGGTGTCCTCAATATTGAGATCTGACATTCTGACAGATGAGCAATTTACAATAGCAGCTATCTTATTCAAGAAAGGTCTTCAATCTTGGGGCCAGCTTTGGAATAAAGAGATTTTCAGGTGGAAATCTTGGCTTAAAATCAGAAGGGAGTTCTTGTTAACTAATCAACATCAGAGCTTTTGATCATGGGAAGGCTTGAATTATGGAAAGGTGAAGTGATTTGGAAGGGAGGCTCAATACTATGCATGCACAAAGAGTTCAGCTGGTTAGGGTGCTCCTCTTTATTACCTATTCCAACTCCCACTGCAAATATGGAGGATCTTTTTATAACCCTTAACAACAGGTGGAAACTGAATGATGATAGATCCAAATAATATCTCAAATTTCATAGAATTTGGAATAGGAATGTGCCTGAGAAAATGTATTGTCTTGTTTGGTTAATTCTTGACAAAGCAGTTTGGTCTAATTCTAGAGGACTCAGCATTGGTAAAGGTGATGGCAAATGTATAAGATGCCTAAACTCTGTGGAGGATGTATTTCATCTTTTTGTTGCTTGCCCTCATGGCTAGAAAAGTATGGAAGTTCATTTAGATGGAGTGTCGTGAACCTATAAACTGGAAAGCCGTATTGCTAGGAGATGCTTGCAAAATAAGGCATGAGCCTTGGTTTCTAATAAAGGCCATGCTCTCTAGTTCATATGGGTCTCTAGAAATAATTTTCAATTTAATCATAAAGATATTTGTACTGATGTTATGTTTGCTGCATGGGGGGATAGGAAAAGAGAAGAATTGACTTCTTTATTAGTGCATACAACCTTGAACACCATAGACTAAGTGCAGATATCTCCAGACACAAATGCTCGTGTTTCATATCAGATGATCTTAATGCCAAATTACCTCCCTTCGTACAAAGGAAAGCTATAGCAACTGGTGCTCCCTTACCATCTTCTCCAAGATCAACCTCTTTTCATCTTGATGGCTCTTCAAGCAAAGCTCCTACCACTTTTGATGCTATTGTTGCTGCTGCTGTCCCTCCCTTCCATTCTACTGTGGTTAGTCTCTCTAGCAAATTCCCCTCCTTGGCTGTGGACTCAACAGATCAACCACATGCTGCCTCTCCTGGATCCAACATTCAATTCCCTTGTGCTGGCTTCTCTACTTAGTTCCCTTCTACCCTTCCTGATCATACCCAGGGTCTTGCAGTGGGTCTTCCTATTTCAGGGCAAGACTTGTCTTCTATGTCTATTGACCCTTCTCGCGGCCTTGCTCCTACTCATGGTCACTCTACAGATACTACTGCTGTTGCTGCTGCTTTTCATACTCCAAAGAGGAAACCTCTAGCTTCTCCTTTCATCTCTTTTTTTTTTTTGGGCAAAAAAAGTTTTTGTTATATTAGGATATCATCATCATCCTAAGTATTTACATGTTCTTTGGTAAAGAACAACCAGCCCCCATGGGGAGAGTTTCATCAAAACATTTCTAAGTAAGACATAAATAGTAGTAGAGCAAAATCAAAAGAGAGGGAAGAGAGGGACATAGGAGCCCTCAGTGTCATCTATATTGTCATCATTGAAGTAATTAGAGTAATTGAAACTCTCTGAATCTCCAGATCTATCAGTGTCATCTGCCTGGGCTTCACAAGTGAGTCAAGTTTCTTTTTTACCTTTGTGGAGGGTACCTGATTAAGAAACTCAGTGATCTCAATAGGGACTTCAAAGGGTATGGAATTATCAATCCCAAAGCAGCTGTGTTCTTGTAAGTCAGCATTGAAGATGGCAACCTCTGCTTGGAAAGTGTGGATCAGTTCTATGATTTTCTTCTGGTCCTGTTCATCCAGTTAACAAATAGTAAGTCAGCTTGCAAAATAACTTGATTAAACTGAAGATTATTCTTGGATACCCATATAAACCAAAGTGCATGTGCTCTCAGGGGTGACCAGGTGTCCTATTTTGTCCTTGAAGAGTCTCCAAGCAAGATGGCCTTCCAATTCACTGGCTCCCCTGTCTCGAATTGGTGGACTATTTTCCATACCTTTCTGGCCACTGGACAAGCCATAAAGAGATGGAATATATCTTCATTAGTAGAGGTATAATTCATACATTTACCATTACCCTTCCCAATCTTGAGTCCTCTAATATTGGTCCACATAGCTTTATGCAATATGAGCCACATCAAGGCATATATTTTGTTTGGAATTGAAGGAGACCAGATGGTACAGAACCTGAATTTCCATTTCTCTTTGGAGTCATGAAGTTTCCACCTGTCATTAAGAACCTTACAGAGATTACCCATGTCCCTGCTTGGTGTGGGTATGGGGAAGAAAGAGGAACTTTCCACCCAGTTGAACTCCCTACTGTACACAAGGAAAGATCCCCCCTTCCATTGTTGGCTGCCACTCCAAAGTTGTAATGTACTCATAACAAGTGACTGGCTTTTGTTGTTTAGACTGAACTCTCTCCTAATCTCTACCCAAGTTTTCCACCTTAGTTCAGATCTATTCCACAGCTGCCCCCAGCTTTGCAAACCCTTTTTAAATAGAAGAGCTGCCTTGGCTATGTCTTCATCAGAAAGAATAGCTTCTTTGAAAATAATAGAGATCCAAATTGAGTCCAAGGTCATAAAGGCACCTTTACCTAAAAATATAATTTGTCTTTTAATCCCTTCAAAAGCTTTCCAAAGAGAGACCCAAACCTGGCTACCTTTAGGTTTGTAGGGTTCTGGGTTACAAATAGCTAATAGCATGGGGTAGTTTTTCCACTTGAGGACTCTGAGGGGTCTTAGGGAGCTGACATACCTACGGAGAAGTTGAGCCCAATCTTCAATAGGGTTTAGGATTGCCTTTAAAATCCAGGTTGAGCAGAGTTTCAGAGCAACCTATTCTATGTCAATAACTCCTTATCAACCCTCTTGCTTGGGTTTGATATAGAAGTCCGACCTGACCTTGGGTATCTTGCCTCCCAATAGAAAAGATCTACAGATTTTTATGAATCTATTAATTCCAGCTTTGGAGGGGGACCAAGGTATGAGGTAGAAGATAACAATAGGATAAATGCAATGGTTAAGAATAGTTGAGGCAGTCGATAGAGTGAGCGAGGAAAAGCGAGCGGGCCCAAAATCCGAGCGAGCTTTTCCACAATTTCCTTATCGAGGTACTCAACATAACTTTGTGGAAACCACTATTTGGGAAGATTCTCGAAAATAAAACTTATGTTACTATGTGTAACTATACCAATATTGTGAATTATAGTCTACCATAACTTCCAATTGGAGCCATACTCACATTATGCAACAATAGTATGTGGGTTTGAAAGAAACCGAATTTCCACTCCAAAGCGGATTCCATTACTGATACAACAATTCTTTTGCATTTGAAATGGGTCTTATTATCAAACTCCTTCAATAATCAAAACAAATGCGTTGCTTGATATGTTGAACTTAGTAACGTAAACATCACTTCACCCATATGCGGGGAAAAAAAACTATCTGTAGACTTCATAGCATGGGATTGCATCAACACTTATGACATTGAAAATGGTTCTTCTTATTAAAAGTGTTATCAACCATGAAAGAAGTGAATGTTTAAAAATAGTTCACTCGTATGTTGAAAAACCCGTGTCATTTATGACATTCAAAATTGTTCTTGCAACCATCCTGTAGTATCTAGAGATTTTGCCCATACTTCCAACCCCTTCCCTTCAACCACTAAGAGGTATCTAATAGTTTTATAGAACACTTGAGATATCATCACCTCCTAATACAAAACCATTATTACTATTTGTAGAACACTTGAGATATCATCACCTCTTAATACAAGACCATTCTTACTATTTGTAGAACACTTGAGATATCATCACTCCTTCCCTTCAGCCACTAAGAGGTACCTAATACTTTTGTAGAACACTTGAAGCATTCTTACTATTTGTAGAACACTTGAGATATCATCACCTTTTAATACAAAACCATTCTTACGATTTGTATAACACTTGAGATAACATCACCTCTTAATATAAGACCATTCTTAGTAATTGTAGATCACTTTAGATATCATCGCCTCTTAATACAAGACCATTCTTACTATTTGAGAGATTAATGGATTAAAGGTTTGAAGCTCATAGGAGACAAAGGAAGAGAAAGTCAGTTTCAACATGAGGACAATAAAACTAATTGGAATATTTTGACTTATGTATTATACCTTTTTGAAGACTATGAATTTAAGTCAGTTTCAACATTACGATGATAAAACTAATTAGAATATTTTGACTTATGTATTATATATTTTTGAAGACTATGAATTTTAATGAGGAGAGGCACGCACACTACTTAGTAAATACACTAGTACTGCTACTAGCCTACGACTATTAAGCCTGGTAGCACCAGTGTGATTTTGAGCCTTGTATCAACCTTTTGATAATTTTCTTTCATCGTTAGTGCAATAGAAATTATTCCTTCTATTAGAAGAATCTTGCCAAATTTATTCAAAGTGATGATTTTGTAGTCTATAGCCACTATCCTATGACTCTCAAAAATATATTAAATGTGAGCACCCATTTATCTTGTATGATCAACCCTAGACTATGCTGCGATAGGACATTACTAGAACAAAAAAAATATGAATTGATATGGTGATGTTCGGTGTGAAATAACCAAATTAAGGATTTAATAAGAAAGAAAACAATCAAAATTAATAGGCTATTCAATGGCTCAAATCTGCAAAGAAATTATAATGTGCCTCCCAACTCTTATGCATTCCAGCTCCTCATGTTTGACAAGAATGCAAACAAAGTAAGCAAAGCACCAAAAATAAATGCAAACGTATTGGATGAGGAATAAATAGGTATAGATATAGATAGACCTATATATATGCATTCATAGATTTAATGATGATTAAAGTTGGATGGTCGTAATAATATTATGTGTACTATCATTGGGATTAGGACTACTATTGGTAATATTGTATGTAGTAGTAGGAGAACTACCATTAAGGAACACTCTAATAAAATTACTAATGGTGGTGACAAAACTACCACTAGTAGCTTGGTAATTACCCCTAACATCTACAACAAATATTTAATGGGTAGCTAGTATTAGGTTAAAAGGCCCCAATTGTGCTATAATAATGGACAAAAAAAGGGAGTGCTATAGCATCACCTAAGGGTCACTTTTTATCCATGAAAGAAACAAGTTGGTGCAACCTAGGTCATACACATCTAGGTCATGTGGAGTGGTTCGCATCTCTTTCCTTGACAAAAAAGTTACACTACCTTTGATAGTAACTACAAAGATTACTGCCATAGTGCCGTAGAGTAGCCCCTAGGTTGCACCATCATCCTTTTCTTTTGAGCCATTAAGTTTGATCCACTGATTTTATGTAGAATTATTCTACTATATGTTCACATGTCCTTAATAGGATCTTGATATAATCCCTTCTATTGTAAGTACTTTTACTATAAGTTTCACATATCCTTAACAAACCACTAGGCTTCAACACAGATTCATTCTTATGTTTCAAGCCTCAAACTCAAACACCCTTGTAAAAGGGATAATGTATTAAAGCTACATTCAATCCATCAAATCTTTTGAATGACAGTTCTATTGAAAAGTCATGTATCATCAATAGGATTTCATCCATTATATGTTCATTTGTCTTTAATAGTATGTCTAAAAATTCATGTATCTTCAATATTCTTTCTCTCATGTGTTCCAATATCTTCAAAAGGATACCTTTATTTATGTCCAAACTTGAGCATTGATTTGTATTTATCAAACACAATTTCACTCCACCTATTCTTTAGAATGAATTTTTTTTGCCAAAAGTGTGCCAAACGTAAGGTCTTTCCACATATTCTTAAGAATGAAAATTTTGGCCTTACATTGGCAAGTCTATGGAATGAGGGTAAGGCCAAAGTCTCTGGTATGGTGCATTAGGTCTTGATTAATTCTTCTTTAGGCTTGAATATTTAATGCATTAACTTCACGACTATTATTTATGCTTGAACTTGTAATGTATTAATTTCATGACTTAGGATTTTATGAAGTTATATCTAACATGTCCCAAATTTCATGGAAATTAATATCCTACATAACACAACAAAGTATCATCATATCCCTTCCCAAAATCAATGCTACCTAGCAACTCTCCTGGCATTTTCACTGCCTTGCATTTGAGTTAGCTATGATGAAGAATGTTGCCTACCTTTGGAACCTCTTAGAGTTACTGTTAGCATGATCTAATTTCATGTACCCCAAAAATTGAGACTTGGAGATTCCTATATCACACCAGCGGGAGCTGTCATGTCCACTCTCAATGCTAGTAAGAGATGGGCCTTATAGACCGGTAAAAGAAGTCTTTTTGGAGGTTCAATTTTTTCCCTCCGTCTTCTGCAGGCCCCATGATGAAATAGGATATATTCATCACTTTACATTTAATGCAAGAATTGACACAACTTTTTTTGGACCTGACTATGCAATTTACATCCCAAAATTGGTGCTAATATTGCGGACTGGGAGATTCCCATATCACACCAATGGTGGCTGTCTTGTCCACTCTCAACACTAGTAAGAGCCGGTCCCCATAGACCGGTAAAAGAAGTCTTTTTGGAGGTTTAATTTTTTGCCTCCGTCTTCTCCATCCCCATGACGAAATAGGATATATTCACCACCCTACATTTAATGCAAGAATTGACAACTATTTTTGGACATTTGTGTGTTTTTTGCAGCATGAAATTTTTATGGCATTTTTCTTTTAAAAAATACAACATTGTTGTGATTAATTGCGCTACAAACAACTCAAGCCGTAAAGCACCATGGATTAGTACAACAATATACATCACAAATGGATGCATACACTCATATACATCACCGATGGATGCATACACTTATACTCACATCAATTTCCAATATTGTATTAGATGGACCCTCAGCATATATGTGTGCATAGAAGACCATTTCCTACATTGATCCTTGATTTGATAGTTAAATTATTCCCTTTCTCACATTCTAACATGTGAAGATTTAATGTACATGCATTATGGGCACATTATATTGCACTTTATGACTAACTTTTTTTATGAATGCATGATACTTGTATATGGTCAAAGAAGGTATATTATCATTTTTGAATGACAACATTACTCTATGCTCCATTTTATCCTATATTAGAAACTATGATCACTAGATATTACAGAAATGTATTGCTCCATTCTATCCTATACTAAAAACTATTTTGATCCAAATACATAATGCCAATTGAGGTTAGTACTTATGACAAGTGATGAAAACAATCTAATGGTATGAATGAGATCTTGTAAATTTTGGATACATAATATGGGTACTATGTTGATTGATCTATTTTTCTAAGGGAATATTTTTAACTTAATTACTAAGTACATACTTACAATGGTGACCTGATTCCTATCTATATGTATAATCAAGTTTTACTTTGTGTTAAAAAAAAAGCTTTTGCATAAGGTTAAAATTCGAATAGTATTTATATTTGTTTAAGACTACCCATTGAGCTGGCTCCTATCGTTATATTGAACATGATAATGTTCATAAAGATTTTATGAATACAAATAGATAGCATTGGCTCTCTTTTTAGTGGTTGGGAATGAACCCTAAAAGTATCCTAAAACGACTATGTATTCCCTTATTTGTAGCATGGAAGTGATCACGGTAGAGTGGCATAATCCCTATTTTGCTTTTTTCATAGGTTCTTTTGCTACTCATGGTTGGCGGATACACCATGGCATAGATCTGAATAGATATTTGGTTTTTTTCTTCAACTTGCTTGACTAGACTTTCCTTGATGATTGTTCGATTGTGCATGATGAGTAGTCACTAGCTTAATTGATGCATTAAGTGCAATGTTTTCCTTAAAGTTTTTCATACTATAGGATACGAGTTTGCTTATAGGGGTGGAAATAGAAGCTTGTTAACGCCTGGTGCATATTTTCCGTTAGATGTAGTAGGATACTAGTTACAGAGTGTCTTTGCCAATTATTTCACTTGAATCATGCTCCTCTTATGCTTGAGTTTGTGGTCACGTATTGAGTTTAACATAATAGTCTATAGGATACTAGATGAGCACTCAACATAGTGGTTAGATGCATTCATTTCTAGTTCCGATTGAACTCTCATTCAGAATAGAAGTATAGAGGGCTAAAATCCTTTTTTGGCTCCCTAAGTTTTTTAAAGTATGGTATTGTCCAGATTATATAGGTATTTTCACTAAGCAAAATTAATCCTTATGATGAAAATGTGTTTTTTTTCTTTTGACATAGTTAGTTCTGTTTCCATGTTTTTGGATCAAATGTATGGATGATCTTCTGCAAGCATAACAGACATGATATGTATATGTAGCACATGATCATGTTTACATATTTTTAGTCATATATTCTACCTTGTGATCTATCATTATCTTGTTGTGTGGATGTTCAATCTGAGTAGTGTTTGCTTTTTTTATCGTAAATTTTATGTATTGTTGTGTCTCTACCTCTCACAACAACTCAAATGTGATAGTATGGGGATGAAAGAAAAGTTAATTGTGAGTTTCAGGCATGCTTTCATTGTTGGAATATGTTTAATTTGCTTATGATCACATCAATTGTTCCAATGATATTGAGAGGAATAAGATGCTCGATGAGGTTCTCGCTCGCTAGAAACCTATTTAATCTTGCTCACTTATTTGGGGTTGCTTGCTTTTCTCTGCTCGCTTTTTAGTAATCCTCAGAATAGTTCTTCTTCCTACCAGACTAGCCTGAAATCCTCTCCATTTCTCCATCTTGTTTTGGAATCTGTTCATGAACCAATCCCACCTTTGCTTGAGGGAAATATCAAACCCCATGGGGATACCCAACAGCCTGAATACTGAGCCATGCTTAACTCTCTAGCATCCCATCCCTTCCAACAATTGCTGTTCATCACCTTTGAGCATTGCATATCCAGTTTTACCTCGGACTGATGCACTTCTATTTGGGGATTGAAGTTTGGCAAAACAAATCTTCATCTCACAGCTGAAGTATGCTGGAGAGATACTGAAGGCATTTGGCATGGCTGAGTGCAAGACAGTTGGCACCCCTATGGAGGTTGACGTGAAGCTCTCAAATGAGGATTCATCACCACTGGTGGAGAAAGCAAAGTACAGAAGGCTTGTGGGCAGTTTGATTTACTTATGCAACACACGGTCGGACATCAGCTTTGCGACTGGTGTACTAAGTAGGTTTTCCAATAAGCCCCGGGAGAACCATTGGAGGGCAGGGATGCGGGTGCTGAAATACATCAAAGGCACACTTGATTATGGCATCACCTATACCAATTGCAACACCTTGACCGGATTCTGTGACTCAGATTGGGTAGGAGACGTGGACAGTAGGAGATCAGTGACAGGTTACTATTTCTCACTAGGATCTGGAGCTGTGTCATGGGTCAGCAAGAAGCAACCCACAGTTGCTCTTTCTTCTACCGAGGCTGAGTACAAATCAACATGTTTTCCCTCTTGTGAGGCAGTGTGATTGAGGAGGATTTTAGGAGACATGGGTGCGCCTATGCAGTTATCATGTGACAATTAGAGTTGCATGGCAATTGTAAAGAACACTGTGTTCCACGCTCACACAAAACCCATTGAGATTCAATATCACTTTGTACGCGAGCTCATCATGGATGGAGAGGTCAACTTGGTGTACTGTTCGACTACAGAGAATGCTGCGGACATCTTCATGAAGGCTCTTGGAAAAGACTTACTGGAGAGGCATCTTCATCGACTTGGCATTGGGCCAAAAAAGTAAGTTCACTTGCGGGTGGGCATTGAGGGGGGGTGTTATATATCAATGCTCCACTCTTGTGTAACTACGCAAGAACCAACTAACTCTACTTGTAAGGCCCCCCATATGAGGAGAAGGCATTTGAGTAGCTCGGTTATCTGGTAGGTCCTGGTTTGGACACCAGATGGGGGCCATGTGTGGCCTGATGGCTAGACAGCTTCAGATAGAGTTGGCACACTGCCAACTAGGCTACATGCAAGTGCGAGAAGGCATCCCATGACTGACCGCACTGAGGGTAGACGGAGCGTTTCTCAGGGCAGCCCACTCTCGGGTTATGGGCCCATTTGGAGCCCCAGATGATCTCGGATGGCTCTGGGCCGAATGTAGGCTAGTTGCTCTATTCTATGCCACGGTTCTAATGTGTAATCGGTGGCCTCGAACACTATTTGGCCGTTTTGGTGGGTCGGTCTCCCAATTGGGTCTAACCGACTACGACTGGTGGCTATATAAAGCAAGCCCGTGAAGCCCATTATCATCACTGACTACAACAACTCTGACTCCTTAGCATCCAGCCTCCGTCCTCTACTGTTTCCAGCATGCCATCGAAGCTTCTCACACAGGAGCACATGGCTGGGAGGCAGCACCATCTATTGTATCAATTGTACAGTAATCAAAATTTTGATTCTCCATACTATCTGCTTTTCTCTCTTGCATATGAGATCCTGTTATCTGTTGAGCATAGACGTTGTATTGTTTTCTTACAGAATAGACATAGGAAGGGAAAGAGAGAGAGAGAGAGAGAGAGAGAGAGAGAGAGAGAGAGAGAGATTATATTTGAAGCTGCTATGTTCTTTTATCTGTTTGAGGGGATGAGTGAGGGAGAGAGAGAGAAAATAGTCATTTTCTTATTTGCTAGTATAGGAGGGGTAGACAGAGGAAGGGAAAAGAGAGATAGAGATTATATTTCGAATTGCTATGTTTTCTTTTGTGGAGGGGATGATTGAGGGAGAGAGACAGAGATTGTATTTCAAACTGCTAGGTTTTAGAAGTATTTGAGAAAGAAGGAAGAAAAAGAGATTCTAATAATCAAAGAGTTTTGGAAGGGAGAGAGAGTGATATGATATTGATAATGTTTTCTTTGTTTGTGGAGAAATAGAGCAGGAAGAGAGCATATCATAACTAAGTATTTCAAAAAAATTTGATGTTTGTTTGTGTGAGGGGTACCTTGGAAGACAAACTGAGAGAGAGAAGTATTCTATGTTTTTTGTAATAATATTTTGCTTGTTTTTGTGAGAGGTTTAGTTAAAGGAGAGAGGGAAGGAGGGGGAGAGAGAGAGAGAGAGAGAGAGAGAGAGAGAGAGAGAGAGAGAGAGAGAGAGTTGCAAAGAAAGAGAAAGAGAGGGATAGAGAAAGAGAGAATAGAAGACATAAATTTGGAGGGTCGTTGGAAGTAGAAAGAGCTAATTTTAATCATATGGTACAGGGGCAGAAACTATGGAAGTAGAAAATGATATATACAAAAGTAGTTTACAGTCTGTTGTATTGAAGAATGGAGGAAGAATGTTAAGGATGAGCATGGGGAATGGATTCCTCAGCTCTACAGGAAATATTCTTCGATCACAATGCAACCCACTAATCGTGGGTGCTACAAAGTGGGTCGGAAGGATGCAATAGACATCTCCAAACATTGGAAGGGGAGGATCTTAGATTTTGAAATTTCTCTGGCAGTAACACAGTGACACAGGTATATATTCAACATGTCTTTACCCATGCAAACATATATGTGCATCTGAATGCAGGACTTGCATATCGTAGGCCCAATTGTAATTTTAAAAGTGTGCTAGTAATTCATTTGCTTTTTAGAGTATTTGCATTTATTTGGGGACATTGACACTATTGTCTATTGCCTTGTATTTGTTTTACAGACTTATATCCATCTACTTACAAAGAGTGGGAGCCTGCAACATGCGTAACTGGGGTGTTGCATGTCCTCCATGTTGAAGGTCGCACACCATCAGAATTAAAAAAGGATGGGATCTTCTTCTATGACTCAATTTTCATTGTGCCAGATGAAGAAGGACAATATGGTAGATTAGAATCTCTTCCCTTGCCCTCTTTTGATAGTCCAGAATGGCCGCTGCTTCCAAGCATGGAGAAAAGTGAATCATATAGAAATAGAATATTTAATGATGTGAGAAATGCTATGAAGCCAACTTTTGGTGGAAGAAATGCTAGGTTGAGCTGGTTTCTTCCATTTTCATGCTTTGTTGATTTCTTTGCAAGTTGTAGGCGATTAAGGAAAACAAAGATTACTTACACTTACAAGAGATTAGAAATGGACTGGCTATTTGAGCTATTTGACAATGGATGGACAACAAGAACATGTCATGATGAAGATTTAGTACAATGTCGATTGAACACTTCAGATGTGACATTTTGGTGAGCAAATCTTACAATTCTTGTTTGTATAAAAAGTGATCAGGATACTATGTATTAATAGATCCCAGATTTTGTAGGTATTTCATTGGAAGGCAAAACCTCTACATGACTTTCACATATAGAAGGTTTAGATGGTGGAACCTTCAATGGGAAGTAATGGATGACGATCTGCGCGATGGGACTCACAGTCCTATTGTCGAGGTATCAATTTATTGGCAAGGACATCTTGATCTAATGTTGGAATTGGAAGAGGAGTGGAGCATGTGATTTATTAGGGAAGAATTGCAGTTAGCAATACCAACCCCTCCCCAAGACTATTATTTTAGACTTGATAATCACAAAGTTAGATATAGGGATGAGACAAGTATCCTTTGTAAGAATTGTTCCCCCCCCATACTCTAGAGATAGTAGAGACATGATGATATCCAGTTTCTTGGATTCTTAGTGCTTCAACAATGCACTTGGCAATGAGGCATTGTTACATGTATGAACAGAAATCATATATAATACAAAGTGTTCTTTAATTTATTGTTAAGATTTTAAAAATTAAGTATGCACCTCTAGATTGATGGCTCTCTATGGTCTATGAATGATAAAGTGATAAATATTTGTAATTTTAAATTTGTGTGGGTATTTGTATATTTGTATTGTGCAAGACAGAGAGTGTGTGAGAGAGATAGATGGCAATTAGAGCATGCAAGAGAGAGAGAGAGAGAGAGAGAGAGAGAGAGAGAGCCTATGAGAGAGAGAGAGAGAGAGAGAGAGAGAGAGAGAGAGAGAGAGAGAGAGAGGGGGGGGAGAGAGTGAGAGAGAGGAGAGGGAGGTAGCTAAGGAGGGAGAGAGAGAGATAGAGAGAGAGAGAGAGAGAGAGATTCCAAAGAAAAAACAATAAATATAGAAACACTGTAATTAAGAGCACTTTTAAGGGCAATGCCCATTTATAAAGTACACTTCTAAGGTCATTTTCACATTTTTAGTTTCCCACTCTTAAGTAACCTTGCATTCCACAGCCTCCTCTTTTGTCTTCCCGAGCATCCTCCTACACTTATGGCTTCCCCTAGAGAGGCTTTTGACTAGTGGATTTCATCCACTGATTCCCATGCCTCTGCAGATCAAGTTTATCCTATCTTCTGCAAGGCATTCCATCTTAAGTCAGACTTGAGAGCTCTCCTTCCTGCTGATAATCCCTCTCTTCAATTTTTTGATAGACTTATCCATGGGCAATCTATGGTGATTGCTAGCTCCCCTCGCCAATGGGTTTCATTGGATATTTTGAGCTCTTTTGACCAGAGTGCTAACTTCAAGAAGACACTAGGTAGGGCCATGGATAATGTCCCTGTCTCTCTCCGTGAGTACGCTATTCCCATTGGGGATGATTCATCTTCCCCAATTCATTTGATCGAGAGAGATGCAGCCCTTACCGCTCTCCTTGCAACTAGCAAGTTTGATGAGGATGTTGACGAGCAGCCCGAGGCTCCTGCATCCACAAGTGTTGGAGGAGGTCCATCAGCAACAAGTGGTGGAGGAGATGACCTAAACCTAGACTTAGAGCCTGAGGAGCATACTATTAGCCTAGCTGAGGAGCAAGTTGAAAGTGACATCATATTATCTTCATATCCGTCTCGTGCATATCCATCCTCTACCTATAATCCAAATGAGGCAGCAACCAAGCCACACCTTGCTTCAGTTGATCCAATTAGGATTGAGGGTGAGGAATACCTTACTCTATTGGAAGTGATCGAGAGGACGAGGTGCTATGTTGGCTCTCGAATGAAACTTTTGATGATTTCATTGACTTTGATGCTCCAGTCAATCCAACAATCGATGAGATTGCACGCTTTGATGACTTGAGCCTCATCAATCTGAAGACAATCCAACTAACACAAAAGGCATGCCGCACCAGAGTACGACATGTCCGATGAACAGTTCATGAATTTGGAGAGGGAATTGTTCGGGGACAAAGATGAAGAAGCTGGCACATCAAGCCAACATGAAGTTCAAGACCAACCATAAAAGGGAGTCCAGGTTGACACTGTAGCTGATGCACTCTGCGATGAGGCAGAAAAGGTATGTAGCTTTGCCAGCTTCATCATGCGATTCAAAATCATTTAGTATAATTCTAGGTTCCATTTTAGAAACAAAAATCATTGCTTTTTCTTCAACTAGTAGGGAATAAAAAATAGGTTTTAGGGTTTAGAGTAGAAAACCCAAGCAAATTTTATGATTTTAAACCCAAGACATCCTGCCACTGCCACTTGCCCCTAAATTTTTGGAAACAATTAGGGTTATGGTTTTGTAATTTAGGGGAAAAAAAATTTAGTTCTAATCATATTTGGGAGGCCATTGACACCCTAGCAACCATGTGCATCATTTTCAAGCCAAAACCCCCCTAGAAACCCTAAATCTGACATCATGCAAAAATAGGGCTCTGGTCGCATGATGTTGGATTTAGGGTTTCTAGGGGGGTTTTGGGCTTGAAAATGATGCACATGGTTGCTAGGGTATCAATGGCCTCCCAAATTTTATTTAGAGAATGAAAAATAAGATTGAGGGTTTAGGGTACAAAACCCAACCAAATGTTATGATTTTAAACCCACGACATCCTGCCACTGTCACTTGCCTTGCCACTTGCCCTTGCCATCTACCCCTCACACATGCCCCTGCCACTTGCCCCTCCCACTCCATTTGTGTAAACAATTAGGGTTATGGTTTTTTGATAGATAAAAATCATATCTTTAAGAAATCTGATTTGGGAAGACATTGGGAACCTAGCAACCATGCCCATCAATTTTATGACCAAAAAACCCTTGCAAGCCCAAAATCCGACATCATGTGACCAGAGCCCAGTTTTTGACTAGAGCCCACTTTTAGAAACTGGGCTCTGGTCGCATGATGTCAGATTTTGGGCTTGCAGGGGTTTTTTTGGCATAAAATTGATGGGCAAGGTTGCTAGGGTCCCACTGGCCTCCCAAATCAGATTTCTTAAAGATATGATTTTTACTTGGAAAAACCCTTTTTCTTATTAATTCTTGAAAAATGATATTTTACTAATTTATATAATCTTTGGATTTTGATGTGATATGTTGGTTGTAGGATATTTTATGGGTTGATGAGTATACCGGATGCAAGGTTGGAACTAGAGGGTCTTTTGGTGGGGGGATGGCATTGACCGGCCACTACATCACCAGAGTGGCTCAACACATTTTGGTGTTCCATCGACAATTATTGCCAGATGGAAAGATGAACATCATGAAGTTCAGGGTCCTTAGTCGAATTGTGAAGATGAGGCCCATCCGTCCTACTGCCGATTGTGTTGTTCTAATTAGGCACAGTGTAGCTTTATTTTTATTCTCGGACACATGATTTGGTCCGCTTCATAGTATTATAGCTATTGCAGGGTTAGCTGGCATTACAGATCCCTTGGCTATAGAGAATGAAATTGTGTAGCCCTCTTGATCTCCCAAAGTGCCACTATCCCTGGCTTGAATCTTTGTACCACCTCACTGGAGGAGGGCCTCTTTGCCCTTGATGTGGAGGGCCTCTTTGACATGCACTTGGAGCTCGGGCACCTCTCCCCATTGGCGTGGACCCTAATTGTCTATTCTTGCCTTGGTTCTCTGCTCTGTCCTTCGTTGTTCCTCTTCCACATGCTACTCCTTTGTGCTCTCCGAGTCATCCGTCTCTATCAGAGGATCTTCTTGTGCCTTCCTCTATTCCTCTTGCTCCATGTCTCGCTTCCGGATTGGTAGTTTCTCCCTTCAATGGGGATCATCGAGGTGAGGGGGGGGCTATCACTCTCTGTCTTTGAGTCTGGAGGTGGGTCTGGCTATGCCAGCAGTCTCCGTGGTGCCTTGATCTTGGGCCTTTGACCATGGGGGATGGAGAGAGTGTGCAAGAGAAAGGGTGAGGATGTGAGAGATAGGGTGGAAATCTCAGGGGCAAGTGGGAGGTGGTGTGGGAGTGGAGAGCTCTTTAAAAAATGAGATGAAAATGAGGGCCCATTCTCTTATGTAGGGACAAAAACCCTAATTGTTCAAAAATACTTGTTTCAATAAAAACCCTAAAAAAAGCAAAATTAGTGTAGCCTTGAGTTAAATACTTATAATTAACATCCCATAACACAAAATTTCTCATTTATACTGCAACTCATGTCCATAATACGTTGGCTTTACTCCAAATCACATAACTAAAATTACAAATAAATTCTGAAACTTATGCATGGGCATCCACATTGGAAGAGCCTACACCATCATTTTCATCTATTTCCACCCATATGTGCCCTTGTCTATGATGGATTGCACACCACCTTGCATGATTCTGTCTTGCATTCTATGAGTTGTATATTCTTCTTCAACGTTCCACGTTAACATCTTGCACTGCATGGGACACTAAGGACTCTTTGAATGCTAATGTTGCAGCTGCTCTTATTTTGATACGCCTGTACCACCATTGAACCAATTGAACCATTGGGCTTGACTTAGTTCTACCTCCCCCATGTTGGGTCACTCTATTATATGCACAACGTGCTTGCCAATGCGATCTTTCCATGCCCTAAGTGGACCACACTCCGATGCTTCCATAATTCCATGCCATGTATGGTGCATGAGCATATAATATGTGCTGCCAAATAGAAAAACAAATCAGTAAATATAGGAGCATTCAATATGCACATCTCAATGTCCAAGTTAGAGA
Source organism: Dipteris shenzhenensis (assembly GCF_047967505.1). Classification (NCBI taxonomy): domain Eukaryota; kingdom Viridiplantae; phylum Streptophyta; class Polypodiopsida; order Gleicheniales; family Dipteridaceae; genus Dipteris; species Dipteris shenzhenensis. The sequence goes on along the minus strand of NC_141625.1, from coordinate 20,936,485 downwards.
TTACCATGTACTGTGTGAAATGATTCTTTCCCCAAGCTATCTCCATATTCTGGCTAAAGTTATTCACAGCATTAATGAAACACTGTGCATCATCTTCTTCGAATACTTTCTTTTGTATAGTAAAGGTACCAAGCTATCAAGAGCTAACCACGCTCACGCCTTTTCCAATCTTTTTTGTCCCTTCCTCCCTCATTCACAACAGGCATTGTGTAACTTTCTCCATACATCAAACTCATTAGCACGTTTGACCTTGTCATTCTTCTTCTTTGCAGAAAGGAATTTTAAAGCCTTGACACCACCAAAGCTTGGCTTACAAGAAACATTGCCTGTTTTTCCAGATCTTTTCTCATCTTTTGTAATCTTTACTTGCCCAGAGTGTAGTCCCATATATGAAAGAACCTTTTCAATTCTTGCAATCATCCTCTCACTCTCTTGTTGGGGCTTCAAGTTATATGCATCAATGATGTATAGGTGCACCAACTTTTCAATTATTCTCACAATAGCATGAAGCACAAATGTGTACTCGCTCAAGAGGAATTTCAAGAATTGGGCTCCATGATGGATCTTTTCCTGGAGCATCCCTATCTGGTGCCTTAGTTTGATCTATCTCTACAAGTTTAGAGGCCCATTGCTTTTGATTATTTTTACCACCCTTTGTACGTACTCTCATTTGCATGCACAGTGGACAAGGATGTCTTGTATTTGCTCCATTTGCCACATTAAACATACATTTAATAGTCTTGAGGTCAGTAGCTAGATGCCATTCTACATGGAAGGATCCATAGCCCTCAACTTCAAGTAGCTCACCATTGTTATGACCTTTGATCACACTTGGGATATCGGTTTGGTCAAAAAACCACTTCAAAATTGAATGACTTTTTTGGCACCTACAAAAAAAGCTCACATGTTATTTCAAAATATTCTATGTCTTTTTGCATTATTGCATTGAAATACAAATGTCCATCATAACTCAAAGGCAGCCAACCACCAAATCTCCTATTTTGATTGCACACTGAACTGTCTTGCATCATAAAGCTCAACTTCAAGGTCCAGTATTATATTCATCATTGTCAAACTAACTCTTTCCAGTTTTTGACCTTTGACCACCTTACTTTCATCAAGCTTTAGTACAATCTTCAGAGTACCATTGCATTCCACCATAAGCATATCATAAAACTTCACCATGGCTTGCAGAACTCTTCAAACATCCATCACAAAGTTATTATTGATTGTCAATTCCAATTCTTTAGTCTCTCCAGCATTTGTTTTCAAAGTTAGTGTACTACATACATGTTGGGGCTCACCGACTAAATTAAGTATGCCCAAATTGAGTGCATGCCTGGCCTTATCAACATCAGTCGGTTTAGGAAGCGGGGCTTTAACTTTTGCTCCCATAGAAAGACATGATGTTTTTAAGCTCTTAAATATGAGCCAATATGCCCTTGTACTTATCCTTGCAGTATCACAAACTCCCTATGCACTAGTTGCATTGAAATGCTCCACAACTTTGTTCATTGATTCAAATGTTATCTCTGATTTTAGACTTTTGAATTTTGGATTTTGTATAACAGACTCCAACATTTTTTTTGTAAACACTTCACCCATAGCACCATAGTGTTCATCATGGATAGACATGAGTTTTGAAACACTCCTACAAGCTCTCACTCGATGCTTCCAGTGATCACTTTTCTTGGATATTTCACCCATTGGATGCAATTTCCTCTTATGTAGTCTTGGACCCATTGGAGTATCCTTCATGTGAATGATAATGTTTTTTCTAACTTCTTCATATCATCCTTTAGAGCTATGTTTTGCATCTGTAAGTGAATTGCATTTATAGTGCTCTCTCCCAATTGAGCATCTAATGTTTGAACCTTTACCTGTAATTCTTGATTTTTCTTCTGTATGCCATCATATGCAGACATTTGAACACTTGTAGCTTGCATAGATGATACCAAATGTTGATTCCAAGCCTCCAACATTGCGATCCTTTTGTCTCTTTCATTAAGCAAAGATTGATATTGGCTGTGAAGGCTACTTGCTCCATGACCAATCAACCTTAGACAATATACTAACAAACCATTCTCACCCTTACATAGGAACTTTATTAAGCTGGTCAATCCATGGAATTGAGGAGTCTGACGAGTTTGTGGATCTATTGGATATATTTTACCTTCTAACCACAAATCCATATGTGCTTTTCCTTGATTTCAAAGAGCTACTAAATCACTTTCACTTGCTAAGGAGAATTCATTTCTCTTTAAATATGGTGCTTTCTCTGCATCTATTTGAAAATGGATATCCACCTTTTTTTAATTTCGAGTGGCTTGCATGATTTCATGCACTTTCCAACTAATATAATATAACATTGACATCAATAAATAATATACAAACATGACATGTTTCAAAAAAGTATCAAACCAAGCAAAAATGAAAACCCCAATTGCATGCAAAATCTAACGATTGAAATCTACAAATTCAAAAAAACATTTACTTATCATCAAACACTGTTAAACTATGTGAATGAACAATACCTCACAGGGATCTTTGAAGAATAAATGTGACCGAACGTGTCATCCTCAATGGTCCCTCTTGTAATCCAGGATGTTGAAATTGATGGATTTTTCTCCAATACTAATTATATGCTTCCAAACAACTCCAAATATATTTCTAACCATCTTTTGTAAAAAAACTCAATAGTAAGAGTATATCTTTTAAAACAAAAAAATCTTTCTTCCTCTTTAAATCATGTATTAAAAGAAAACAACAAAATTAGCAAAACAAACTACAAATTAATTGCTTCTTCAAAGTTGCATCATAAAATCTCATTATTTTCATTCTCATGCATTGTTCTAAAGGTTTTCTCACTTGAATCTCCATGCAAGTTGCTCTGATAGACCCTGATTTGAGTTGAAAACTAAAAACATTCTAAAACTATATGAATGAATAGTACCTGATTCTTGGAGCAAGATTCTTTGAAAGAAAAATGTGATCAAACTTGTTCCTCCCAATGGTCCCAAATGTGTTCAAGGATTGATGAAGTTGATGGTTCTTGCTTCAATACAAATTATATGCTCCCACACATCTCGAAATCTATTTCAAGCAATATTCTGTAGAAAACCATTGATAGTAAGAGTGAAAAAGACTCATTTCTCATGGAATTTCTTACAAAACAAACAAAATTTTCAATGTTTTCAAACCATGAAATAAAACAAAACAACACAACTATGCAAAATAAACTACGAACTAACTGTCTCTTCAAAGTTACATCATTAACAAACAAATCTCGTCATAATCACTATGTTGCATTGTTCCAAAGATTATCTCACCTAAACCTCCATACAAGCTATCTATGTGGACCCCAAACCTTCACAAATGGTTCAAAATCATGCACCCTTAGAGATTGTAGTAGGGAAAGTAACTAGTATTGAGACATGGGCAAAACAAAGATTGACTCTCATGCATCAGCCTGCAATGCCTAAAAGTCAATCTTCTTTGATCCTTTCTCAAAGAATCTCATCCAATAGCTCCTTCTAAGCTCCAAACACCTTACATCATTTGCTCAGAACATTGATTGCCTTGTCTTCCTAAATGAAATGATTTCAGATCATGGGAGAATCTCATATGAGAGAGGAAGTGGCGAGATTTGAAGAAGCGCCCAAAATAGAGAAAGAAGAAGGTAGGTTGAATCTCATTCAAAAATCTTGAATGTTTTGAAAGAATCAGAGTGAAATGGGAGGGAAATACAGGTAGAGAAGAGAAGTGACGAGATTTTGGCGTGAGAGTCCATCCCATGAGAGGGAGAATAGAGAAAGAAGCTTCCCCCAGCAAGAAATTTGAAAAGAGGGTTGGAGCAAAGAAACATTTGAAATGGTGCTCAGAAATGAGGGGGAAGCAAGAGGAATGAGAGAGAATGAAAGGAGTGTGGTAGTTGGATGGGAGGATTTAGTTTCAGGTCAAATGGTTCAAGTTTGGTTGAGAGACTAGGTTTCTCATTTTGGTTATAGTTAAAAAACGTGATGGGGGAGTTGAGGCAGCAAGTGGGTGCTCCACCTCATTGTTTGGGCTATTGAATAAAGAAATAGAGAAGTTAGGTCACTTCCAATATTATATTTCCCTCCACCAACCAATATTCTATTGGGTTTTATTCACCTTATTCTTCCATGTCACCAGCCCAAGGACTCCCTTACAGGGCCCTTTTTGATTCCAAATTTTTTGTAATGCCTTCCTTACCCTGAAGCTCTCTCATAGCTCCTGAATCACCGCTCTGGTTACTATATTCTCCCTTTTTAGTTCCTCTGTCATTTGGTCTTTTTCAATGTTTAATGCATTCTGCATGTTGTAGAGCCACTTGTAAAGAGCCACCTTTTTCTCTCTTTGATAGAGATGTTTTTGCATCATTGCTAGCTCCTTATCCACGATGTCCCCATCTATTCTGAGCTCTTCAAGCCTATCCTGTAGAGCTCCTTGATGGACTTCTCTTCTAGGCCTTTCCATGTCGATGATTTTTGGAGTGGCCTTAGCTTGTGTTTGTAGATGTATCAAACATTGCTATTAAGGTAGTACTGATGCAAACACATAGGTCCAGATGGTTCCAACTATTGTATTATGCAAGTCGGCCAGACTTTGTCACCGACGGAATGAAATTATCCAGTCACCAAAAGAGAGCGAATGGGTATGATCTATTTACTACTATGCAAGTTTTGACATTATCTTTTGGGCAATCCGGTGGTGTTTCATGTCGACCATCAAGCATTGCTGTATTTAATGAATAAGCCTCATCTGTTCCGGAAGGCTGGCTCCATGGATATTGTTGTTACAAGAGTCCTAATACCGATTGATACATACACTAGGAAGAAAAAACTTGGTGGTGGATTACTTGAGTAGATTAGAAACACAAGAAAGCTTGGGTGAAGGTGTCATGGATGACTTACTAGGGGCTACATTAATTGTTTGCAGCAGTACATGTGATGAGGACAATAGCCTGGTATGACTAGATGTTGCAATTCCTCATAGACGGGGTCTATCCAAAGACATTTACAAAGGATCAATGATCCCAATTGGCACTAAGGAGTAAGCCATTTATGGCTATGCAGGCGCATTGTACAGATGCAAAATCAATCAAAGTCATTCAGCACTATGTCCCAGAACACGAGTAGCATGCAGTATTACAAGAAGTTCATCAGGGGGTGGGAGGCAGACACTTTATCGATGAGATCATAGGAAAGAAAAAATTTCATGCCAAGCTTTGGTGGCCAACGATGCTCAAGGATTCTCATGAATTTGTGGCTAAGTGCTGGTATTGCCTACTCTTGTGTACAACCTACTCATGCGGACCAATTACCTCTAAATCCTTTTCTCCCACTCGATCCATTTTAGAAATGGGGATTAGATTTCATAGGACCGATTAAGCCTATGGCATGAATCATAAGGAGCCAATATATTTTGGTGGCAAAAGATTACTACAATAAGTGGGTGGAGGCACAAGCAGTCAAAGATAACTCCTCGGCTAGTACAACAAAATTTCTATATCAAAAGATCATAACCCATTTGGATTTTTGATTGAATCAATATTGGATCAGGGGGGGCACTTCTTGGGAACGCAGTAAAGAAGCTAACAAACCCCTTATTTGAAAGTGGGACTTGGGAGATTCCCAAATTCTCTAATATAGTGTTAAATGGACATGTGGTTTTCAATGATCATAAAGATAAGGTATACGACAATTTCAAAGGACTTAAAGAATATGCCAACAAGCCAAGCTTTGTCCCTTCATACGTGGATGATTTCACTAGACTCAAGTATAGAAGTGACAGCTTATCAGGAGTGGATGAGTTCATTGGTATTGAGAAAGATACAGAATTAAGAAGCAATGCTTGATGTAGAGTGGATGAATTCATGCATATTAAGAAAGGCAAAGACATCAAAAGTGTTGTCTCTTTAGAATTAGATGATTTCAATGCAATCATCTATAGAAGTGACATCTTATCGGGAGTGGATGAGTTTAGTGGTACTGTGAGTGAAGGCAAAATATTTCAAAAGCGATGTCTTATTTAGAGTTGATGAATTCACACATGTTGAGAAGATAAAGATATCATTGGTGTTGTCTCCTCAAACTTGGATGATTTCAATGCACTTAACTATAAAAATGATATCTTGTCGGGACTAGATGAGTTTATTGGTACTGATAAAGCAAAAGGTTTCACAAGTGATTTCTTATCTAGAGTGGATGAATTCACACACATTGACAAGGAGTGCAAAGTGTTCAAAACTGTTGGCTTATCAAACATGGACGACATGGATTTTGACTCGAATGGTTTGAAGATTGCTTCAAAGTCAAGAATGAAATCAACAAAGGACTATTTGGTATTTGACTTTGACTGTGATAAGATCAACGATGCAACATCTCATGAAAACAAAGTGACGAATAAATTTGATGGGGAGAAGTGTACAAATTCAAATAAGGATGTCCATAAGAAATCAACAAAGGACGATTAGGTATTTGACTTTGATTGTAATAAGATGAAGGAAGCAACATCCCATAAAAATAAAGTGACAAAATAAATTTAACAGGGAGAGGTGTACAAATGTACATAAGAAATGGACATACAAATACATGAAAAGAAAGTGATTCCAAGCAGATGTAGAAAAGCAACCAAATAGAATAAGAGTAATGAATGAAGACATTATGCTAAAAGCCATGTTGCAAGCGGAGTTGTATGCATTCCATTAACTTACTTGACATCAAGGGATGTAGAGAACAGATGTGGCAAAGAAGAGGGAGAAAAACTAATGAATACCTACTCATGAGGCTCTTTTGCTTTTTGGTAAATGACACGAAAAAGAAAAGTTTCAAGCAACAGATAAAGTATCATATAAAAGAAAAAGGTATTTGCAATAATGCATATCGCATTGCTTCAAGATTATCACATGGCACATATTGGGATTTGGCTAATAAAGCAAAGTATGGAGTAAAATTTAACATTCATGGAAACACAAGAAGGCCCAAAACAATAGCCTCAATAGTCTCGGCAACAACAATTTTAAAAGACTACATTCATGAAAATGCTTTACCTCAACCCCATTTATGTGAAATATATCTTCTAATAGGTTTGTCCAAAAAAGAAGTATTTAAGTCTATTGGAGAAACACAAAGGAAAAGAGGGCATGCTCCGACATTTTTTCACAAATTTGTAGTCTTTGGAAGAAGAGCTTTAATGGACATGTTAAAATCTCAAAGAGGCAAAAAATGTCAAAGTGCAGTGATTGTGAGGACCTAAAGCGAGCACTTAAGAGTGCAACGTCTCCAGAACAAAGAGAATCATACAACAAAAAAGATAATTTCATCATGGACTTGTTTGGCATTCTAGACTAAAATATGCATTTTGGAAGGATTAAGCTATTTCTCATCCAAATGAGTACATGTGCATTATTGTAGATGCTATGGATCAGAACACAACAGCATTACTTCGATTCATTAATACTCCACCTAAGCTACAAGGAAAATACTTTTTGAAGACACATCTATGTGGATTTTTAGTGCATGTATTGAAGTTTTTTGCAGAGATATGGATTGATTCCTTGCATCTACATGATAGCAATCAAGTTGTACTATCCGTTATGAAGGCAGTTCATATTGTACATGCAGAAAAAAAAGTCACCTACTAGCAAATTTGAAAAGGTAGACAATTACGGATGAGAGAATAATAATGTACTCTTTTTTGCATTTTTTAGAATGCTAATCACTCATAAAATCTTTAATGAGATTGAAGTTGGGTTTTTTTTGGTTGGACACACATGAGGATATCAATCATGTTTTTAGGACAGTCTCAAAAGAGCTAAAACATAAGGACATGGAGATGATGGATGACTTGATAAGAAAATGTGGGAGGCAAGTTGGTGGTTGCAAGAAAGGTACAGTATGCTCCATGGTCAAAAGGATGTATGATTAGAAGAGCTATATTCTACCTTTCATACAAAAAGGTGGTGATTCCCTGATTGGTCGTAGCACTCCACACTACTTTTGCTTTTTATTGAAGGACGAAAAGAGGATGAAAATCTAGTGATGTATTGGCAACGCTATTCTCATGATACAACATGGGAATAGGAAGAACCTTACTATCTCTTAACTTCAATTCCAACTAAAGAAATGCATCCAGTATGGGCTTCTATAAAATAATTCAGCGAGAAATCCAAAGGTGAAATAGAAGGCTTAAAATCTTTTATTATATACAAATAGGAAATGCTTCGTAGATTTCCTGATTGGAAGTCCTCTTGGAAGGAACACACTACTATTGTAGTTAAGAAGACCTATCAATTGCTAAAGGACCTTGAGAAAATGCAAGAAGATGATGTTAAGGCAAAATGGCCTTTCTTTTGGCCAACTTGCACCCATCATTTGATGTCTTTAAAAATGAGTTTGATCGCTACTCCCATGTCCATATTGTGGATTGAATAAGAGAGAGTTTATGGTAGAAGTAGACATAGACATCCATTGTTTTATTGCAGTTCGACCATTACACGATGAACATCAGAATGTGAAGTTCTGGGTTGCAAAAGTGGTGGACGTGAGCATGGATGACTAGGGGAAAGCTGCAACATTTACAACACTATGGTATGAGCCAAGGGGCAATGTATACTGATTGTATGAAAAAGGAATGGGTCCCTAACCATGAAGCAGTTTCAGAGCTTTCCACAGAGACAATCATCGTATTGTCGAAATCAAGGACAAAGAAAACAAAGAAGCACATGGGTTTTGCTGTAGAAGAAAAAATAAGAATACGAATACCAATTATTTCGCACATTAGGGTGCTTTTGAAGATGCTCGCTAAGGAGGAAGTAGAAGGAGATAGTGCAAATGAAGTTCATGTCCATGACAATACCATTCCAGTATTATAAAGACTCGAGATGACGATGGTCTCATGAGAGTGAATGAGGATGGCACCCAAGCAACAAGTGACAATGAATCGGACATTCAAACAAGAAATTGTTAGGATCTCCCATTTGTACTTAACACATTTGTAAAGACAGAATTGAGTTATTGAAAAGGCTACATGTCAGACTCCTTTGTACAAAGACTCATCAAGAGCAATATTTCTTGTAAACTTATGACAATGTAAAATTGCAAGCATAGCTATTAATATTTTTGGAGTACAAAAGAGTCTTCCATGTCTCTTGTCTATTTTAACCTTTAAAATTTTTGAAACTTCAAGAGTGTTGTAGTTTTGTACATTAAATTTTAAGTGCATTCTTATGGATTAAATTATATTAATAAGTCTTTATTTTGAAAGTGATTTTTCATGGATTAAAATTAATAACTCATGATTTTTTTTAAACGTGAATAGGATTGTTAAAAAACAAGAAGCACAAAAGTAGGATTTAATCAAAGTTTTTGCATTATTAGTGCACCATTATAGAGACAAATTGTGAAATCTATTATGTGGAAATGACAGTGCCAAAAAGTGAACTTTTGATTCTCGAATGAGATTTTCATAAAGAACACCTATTTCATTAATTTTGGACTTTTTGTGTTGTTTTTGGACGAAGCCCAAAAATCCTTCCCAAATGAAAACTTTACTTTATGAAAATATCCTTTCCAAATCAAAATTTTACTTTCTAAAAAGTTTCTTCCCAAATCAAAAGTTCACTTTGTGGCACTATCATATTCACATAAAAATATTGTTTTTTCAATCTATACTTTTGCACCAACATGCAAGAATTTGAAATAATCCTATATTAGAAATTCTAGCTATATCTAAGTTATTTGTTAATTTAATTATTTTTAATATTTTTCCTTGACATTTTTCCTTCCCAAATCAAAAGTTCACTTTGTGGCTCTATCATATTCACATAAAAATATTGTTTTTTCAATCTATACTTTTGCACCAACATGCAAGAATTTGAAATAATCCTATATTAGAAATTCTAGCTATATATAAGTTATTTGTTAATTTAATTATTTTTAATATTTTTCCTTGACGTTTTTTGTTGACGTGATAAATTTATAAATCCATGAAAGGAGACTTAAATATTTCATGAAAATAACATTGTCACTCGGCAATATGCACAAAATTTAACAAAACTTTTAATAAATAGAAAGAAGACATGATGCCATAAGACCCAAGTTTTGTATTGATCCAAAGAGGTATAATAGCAATTATAGCTTTCTTTATATGATTACATTGAGAGATGTTGCTCTTAGCTAGAGTTTTTATATCCAAAATGATATAGATTGAACATATGTTTACAATTTAAATTGTTGCTCTTAAAGAGCCTCAATTCGTGCCGTCTATATAATTTGACACCCCATTGTCTTATTGCTCAATGTCATGACAGTCCCTTGCCAGTTGCCATCTGCATAATTTGACCTAGGCTTGTCTTGCCAAGCCTTGCCCCTTGGGTGCATTGACTCCCCATTGTCTTATTGCTCAATGCGATAGTCCCTTGCCAGGTGCCATCTACATTAACTCCCTATTGTCTTGCCAAGCCTTGACCCTTGGGTGACATCCAGTGCAAAATACAGGTGCCATCTGCATTAACTCCCACAAGTTATCTTGCCAAGCCTTGCCCCTTGGGTGCATTGACTCCCCATTGTCTTATTGCTCAATGTGATAGTCCCTTGCCAGGTGCCATCTGCATTAACTCCCTATTGTCTTGGCAAGCCTTGACCCTTGGGTGACATCCAGTGCATATTTTGACTCTCATTTGACATAGGAGGTGATGACTTTGATTATAATTGGCTCCTTGCCTCTAGTACCCAAATAAAATCCTTCAATGGACTTCAATACAAAGCTTTAATCATGGACATTCTTCATTTGCGCTGTCTCCTTCTACTTCCTCCATGGCGAGCATCCTTAAAAATTCGTGTATATGCAAAATAGTTTGTTGTGGTATTTTTATTTTTCCTTCTACCTCATATCCCATGTGCTTCTTTGATTTCTTTGCCCTTGAATGCCAAGACACTATGATTGTCTCCGTCGAAACTTGAGAGACCGCTTCATCATTTGGGACCCACTCCTTCATTATACAATTAGTATATAATGTGTTGCTATCCATATTCTCCTTCCTGCCCTTTGGCTCATACCATACCGCTGTAAATGTTGTAGCTCTCCCTTGGTCATCTCTTTGCACATCTACTTTTGCAACCCAAAACTTCACATTCTCATATTCATCATCCGATGGCCGAACCACAACAAAACAATCGACCTCTATATCTAATTGTGGCATAAACTCTCTCTTCTTCGGTCCACAATATGGACATGGGAGTAATGATACAAATTCATTTTCAAAGACTGGAGCTGGGCGCAAATCGTTATGAACATTTGGCCAAAACATATTGCATTCTTCCTTGACATCCTTTGAGCCTCGCATTCTCTCAAGGTCCTTTATTAAATTTCGTGTCTTGTTAATTACAGTGGTAGTGTGTTCTCTCCAAGTAGGCTTCGAATCAGGATATCTCCGGAGCATTTCCTCTTTGTATGTAATAAATGCTTTTAATCCATCTATTTCACAATTAGACCTCTCATTAAATTCTTGTATAGGAGCCCATGTTGGATACCTTTCCTTGCTGGGAATTGAAGTTAAGAGATTGTAATGTTCTTTAGGTTCCCATTTTGTATCATGAGAATACTGTTGCCATTGCATTACGGGTTTTTCATCTTTAAAAAAAAAACGAAAGTAGTGTGGATTGGTATGACCTGTCAATGCATCACCACCCATTTGTATGAAAGGTAGAATGAAGCTCTTCCAATCATACATTCTTTCGAGCCTCTCACATACTGTACTTTCCTTACGACCACCAACTTGCCTGCCACATCTTCTTACTAAGTCATCTATTGTCTCCACATCCTTGCATTTAAGCTCCCTTGAGACTGTGCTAAAAACTTGATCGATATCCTCATGTGTATGCCCAACATACAAAAATCCACATTCGACCTCATTGAAGATTCGATGAGCAACTAGCATGGAGCAGAATGCAAACATGAGTACATTCTTATTTTCTCGCCAGCAATTATCAGCTTGTATTCTCAAAGTCGGTGACAGGTGACCTTTTTCTGCATATACATTGCGAATTGCCTTCATAATAGATGTTACAACTTGATTGCTATCATGTAGATGCAAGGAATCAATCCATATATCTGCAAAGAACTTAATTCCATGCACTAACACTCCACATAGATGTGTCTTTAGAAAGTGCTTTCCTTGTAATTTAGGTGGAGTGGCAACAAAACGAGGCAATGTTATTGTATTCTGATCCATGCCATCTACAATAAGGGACATGTAGTCATCAGGATACGAAATAGCTTGCTCCTTCCAAAATGCATATTTTTGTCTGGAATGTCGAATAAGGTCATGATGAGATTTTTGGTTTTTTTTGTATAATTCCCTTTGATTTGGACATGTTGCACTCTCAATCGCTTGCTTTAAATCATCACAGACATTGCACTTTGACATTTTTTGCCTCCTTGGGATTTTAACATATCCAAAGTTCTTCTTCCAAAGAGTATACAAAGTATGAGAAGAAGCTACGGCATCCCCTCTTTGCCTTTGCTTTTCTGCAATAGAGTCAAATACTTCGAGCTTTGTCAAGCCCATTGGAAGGTGCATTTCAGTGATCGCATCACCGTTAGGGAGTTTGGTAGATATATGGGGTTGAGGCAAAGCATTTTCATGTATGAAGTCTTGCAAAATTGCTGCTGCCCTGACAGTTGAGATTCTTGATTTGGACCTTCCTCTATTACCGTGAATGCTAAATTTGTTGCCGCCCTTTGCCTTGGTGACTAAATCCCAATATGTACCATGGGATAATCCAGTAATATTGCGATATGCCTTATTGCAAATCCTTTTTCCATTTACGAGAGGTTTTACCTTTTGTCTTGAACTTAGCCTTTTATTGCCATTCTGAAGAAAGCAAGAGAGACTTGTGAGAAGGTATTCATTTCTTTCGCTTCCTCTTCTTTGCCACACGTGTCCTCTACATTCCCTGATGTCTGCAAGATCAATGAAGCGCATACATCTTCGCTTGCAACATAGATATCCCAATGCATTTAACATGTTCTCCTCCTTCATTACTCTCTTCCTCTTTGGTTGCTTTTGTGGATCTGCCTGGATTCTCTTTCTCTTCATGCATATGTATGACCGTTTTCGTTCCTCGTGCACGTTGTTATCTGTATTTATGCACTTCTTCTCCTCACATTTGTTTGTAACCAAGCATCCATGATTGGTCGTTGCATCCTTGTTCATATCACAATCAAATTTAAATACTGAATAATCCTCTGTTGATCTCATCCTCGTTTTTAACATACTCTTAGGACCATTCAATGAATTCAATACTCTACGAGAGTATTGAGAGCCTTGAAACTCTTCCATTCCTGAGAGAACATCACTCATTGGGACATCTTGCATGGCTTTCACAAATTCACAACCTTGATTGACACCAGGTTTGTTAATATGCATGAACTCATCCACACTTGACAAGACATCGCTATTGAAACCTTTGCCTTTCTCACTGTGCAAGAATTCATCCACCCCAGATAAGGCTTCGCTTCTAAAATCATTTTGTTTCTTGGAACCAATGAACTCATCCACTCCAGATAAGATGTCACTTCTATAATTGAGTATATTAAAATCATCCACATTTGAAGTGATAGAGCCTGGCACATGGGCATGCTTTTTAGGTCCTTTTATATTGTAGCATACGTTGTATTTATCATTGAAAACCACGTGCCTCTTTCTCATGTTTAAAAAATGCATGCTCCATCTCATATTCTTGCCTACCTTATAGTAGGGATCACATAAGGATGTTATGTTATCAACCATACCATCATCAGTGACTTTTAGAATCCTCATCTACGCAAATGACCATTGCTCCACTTGTTCAAATCCCAATACTTCACCTTCTGCTACAATCTTATTTGCAAATGATCTCATTTGTAAAATGTCCCCTATAGTAAAATCCAAGGTGGTGCACTTTGTATTCTTGATAATTTCTGTTGCATAAGTCTCATCTTTGTCCCATGCTATAAATGATTTGTTGGATGTATTGTAGGGCATAACATCTCCAAGTGTTTCCATATCTCCACATTTATACTTTAGCTCAACACGTGCGCTAAGAATCTTTGATACAATAACTGCCACCTTATCTTCGCCAAGTCTTCGAAAGTGGCAAAGTGAATTGGGATCACTATCATGGATTGTAGCAAATGCAACTACTTCTCTTTTGCTACATAAAATCACATCCATCCCTGGAACAAAATCTATAGCCATCTCCTTTGTGAGAGTCCTTCGCAAGCAAGCTGCAGTAGCAACAATTACATAAATATTAGTCTCTTTTTAATAATCTACTCATTTATTATAATTTTTAATTAGTACTTAATTTATTGGTGGGAGAAGTTATCCGATCAAGTACTCATCAAATGGACATGCCAAGTTATCCTTTGCATGGTCAATCAAGCATTAAATACTATGTTTGCTCTAGTGTCATGCACATCCGTAAAAAAACATGAGCCTACTAGGTATGTTATCCAATCAAGCACTAATGGGATGCGCGTGCCACTTTGCATGTAAGTCAATTCCACCTAGTTGAGGTGTACAAAAAGTGTTGTGCCCATCAGATATGCTTTGCATGGTCCATCGAGCATTAAATACTATTTTTGCTCGTGTCATGCACATCCGTAAAAAAAACACGCTGCTAGGTGTGTTATCCGATCAAGTACTTATGCGATGGGAATGCCACTTTGCATGTAAGTCAATTCCACCTGGTTGAAGGTGTGTGCAAAGTATTGTGCCCATCCGATATGCTTTGCATTGTCGATCAAGCATAACACACTGTTTCTGCCTTACTGTCATGCACAACCATATAAAAACACGGCCATAGGTGTGTTATTCAAATAAGTACTTATCAGATGGGGGCTCCACTTTGCACGCAAGTCCATTTTAACTACGTTGAGGTGCGTGCAAAGTATTGTCACCATCGGATATGATTTCCATGGTCGATCACGCATTATACACCATTTTTTCGCTAATGATATGCACATTCGCAAAAAAACACGCAATTAGGTGTGTTATCTGACCAAGTACTTATCGGATGGGTGTGCCTCATTGAGAACATTTCAATACCACCTAGGTTGAGGCGTACAAAAATTTTTGTGCCCATCGGATATCCTTTGCATGGTCGATCGAGCATTAAATACTATTTTTACTCGTGTCATGCACATCCGTCAAAAAACACGCTGCTAGGTATGTTATCCGATCAAGCACTTATGGGATGGGCATGCCACTTTGCATGTAAGTCGATTCTACCTAGTTGAAGGTGTCTGCAAAGTATTGTGCCCATTGGATATGCTTTGCATTGTCCATCAAGCATAAAACACTGTTTTTGTCTTAGTGTCATGCACATTCGTCAAAAAACGCAGTCCTAGATGTGTTATTCAAACTAGTACTTATCGGATGGGGGCTCCAGTTTGCACACAAGTCCGTTTCAACTAGGTTGAGGTGTGTGCAAAGTATTGTCACCATCGGATATGATTTGCATGGTCGATCACGCATTATACACCGTTTTTTCCCTAGTGGTATGCACATCCGCAAAAAAACACGCGCTTAGGTATGTTATCTGACCAAGTACTTATCGGATGGGTGTGCCTCTTTGACAACATTTTAATACCACCTAGGTTGATGTATAGGAAAAGTATTATGCCCATCGGATATGCTTTGCATGGTCGATTGAGCATTAAATACCATTTCTGCCTTAGTGCCATGCACATCCGTAAAAAAACACGCTGCTAGGTGTGTTATCCGATCAAGAACTTATGCGATGGGAATGCCACTTTGCATGTAAGTCAATTCCACCTAGTTGAAGGTGTGTGCAAAGTATCGTGCCCATCGGATATGCTTTGCATGGTTGATCGAGCATTAAATACCATTTTTACCTTAGTGCCATGCACATCTGTAAAAAAACACGCTGCTAGGTGTGTTATGTGATCAAGCACTTATGCGATGGGCGTGCCATTTTGCATGTAAGTCAATTGCACCTAGTTGAAGGTGTGTGCAAAGTATTGTGTTCATCGGATATGTTTTGAATTGTCGATCAAGCATAACACACCGTTTCTGCCTTAGTGTCATGCACAACCATATAAAAACACGGCCATAGGTGTGTTATTCAAATAAGTACTTATTAGATGGGGCCTCCACTTTGTATGCAAGTCCGTTTTAACTACGTTGAGGTGTGTGCAAATTATTGTCACCATCGGGTATGATTTGCATGGTCGATCATGCATTATACACCATTTTTTCCCTAATGATATGCACATCCGCAAAAAAACACGCCATTAGGTGTGTTATCTGACCAAGTACTTATCGGATGGGTGTGCCTCATTGAGAACATTTCAATACCACCTAGTTTGAGGCGTACGAAAAGTTTTGTGCCCATCGGATATCATTTGCATGGTCGATCGAGCATTAAATACTTTTTTTACTCTAGTGTCATGCACATCCGTCAAAAAACACGCTGCTAGGTATGTTATCCGATCAAGCACTTATGGGATGGGCGTACCACTTTGCATGTAAGTCTATTCCACCTAGTTGAAGTTGTGTGCAAAGTATCGTGCCCATAGGATATGCTTTGCATGGTCGATTGAGCATTAAATACCATTTTTGCCTTAGTGCCATGCACATCCGTAAAAAAACACGCTGCTAGGTGTGTTATCCAGTCAAGCACTTATGCGATGGGCGTGCCACTTTGCATGTAAGTCAATTCCACCTGTTTGAAGGTGTGTACAAAGTATCGTGCCCATCGTATATGCTTTGCATGGTCGATCGAGCATTAAATACCATTTGTGCCTTAGTGCCATGCACATCCGGACAAAAACACGCTGCTAGGTGTGTTATCCGATGAAGCACTTATGTGATGGGAATGCCACTTTGCATGTAAGTCAATTCCACCTAGTTGAAGGTGTGTGCAAAGTATCATGCCCATCGGATATGCTTTGCATGGTTGATCGAGCATTAAATACCATTTTTGCCTTAGTGCCATGCACATCCGTAAAAAAACACACTGCTAGGTGTGTTATCTGATCAAGCACTTATGCGATGGGCGTGCCACTTTGCATGTAAGTCAATTACACCTAGTTCAAGGTATGTGCAAAGTATTGTGCCCATCGGATATGCTTTGCATTGTCGATCAAGCATAACACACCGTTTCTGCCTTAGTGTCATGCACAACCATGAAAAAACACGGTCCTAGGTGTATTATTCAAACTAGTACTTATCGGATGGGGGCTCCAGTTTGCACGCAAGTCCATTTCCACTAGGTTGAGGTGTGTGCACAGTATTGTCACCATCAGATATGATTTGCATGGTCGATCACGCATTATACACCGTTTTTTTCCTAGTGGTATGCACATGCGCAAAAAAACACGCCCTTAGGTATGTTATCTGACCAAGCACTTATCGGATGGGTGTGCCTCTTTGACAACATTTTAATACCACCTAGTTTGAGGTATAGGAAAAGTATTATGCCCATCGGATATGCTTTGCATGGTCGATCGAGTATCTAATACCATTTTTGCCTTAGTGCCATGCACATCCGTAAAAAAACACGCTGCTAGGTGTGTTATCCGATCAAGCACTTATGCGATGGGAATGCCACTTTGCATGTAAGTCAATTCCACCTAGTTGAAGGTGTGTGCAAAGTATCGTGCCCATCGGATATGCTTTGCATGGTCGATCGAGCATTAAATACCATTTTTACCTTAGTGCCATGCACATCCGTAAAAAAACACACTGCTATGTGTGTTATCTGATCAAGCACTTATGCGATGGGCGTGCCACTTTGCATGTAAGTCAATTCCACCTAGTTGAAGGTGTGTGAAAAGTATTGTACCCATCGGATATGCTTTGCATGGTCGATTGAGCATTAAATATTATTTTTGCTCTAGTGTCATGCACATCCGTCAAAAAACACGCTGCTAGGTATGTTATCCAATCAAGCACTTATGGGATGGGCGTGCCACTTTGCATGTAAGTCAATTTAACCTAGTTAAAGGTGTGTGCAAAGTATCGTGCCCATCGGATATACTTTGCATGGTCGATCAAGCATTAAATACCATTTTTGCCTTAATGCCATGCACATCCGTAAAAAAACACGCTACTAGGTGTGTTATCTGATCAAGCACTTATGCGATGGGCATGCCACTTTGCATGTAAGTCAATTCCACCTAGTTGAAGGTGTGTGCAAAGTATTGTGCCCATCGGATATGCTTTGCATTGTCGACCAAGCATAACACACCGTTTTTGCCGTAGTGTCATGCACAACCATATAAAAACACGGCCATAGGTGTGTTATTCAAATAAGTACTTATCAGATGGGGGCTCCACTTTGCACACAAGTCTGTTTTAACTACGTTGAGGTGTGTGCAAATTATTGTCACCATCGGATATGATTTGTATGGTCGATCATGCAGTATACACCATTTTTTCCCTAATGATATGCACATCCGCAAAAAAACACGCCATTAGGTGTGTTATCTGACCAAGTACTTATCGGATGGGTGTGCCTCATTGAGAACATTTCAATACCACCCAGGTTGAGGCATACGAAAAGTTTTGTGCCCATCGGATATCCTTTGCATGGTCGATCGAGCATTAAATACTATTTTTGCTCTAGTGTCATGCACATCCGTCAAAAAACACAGTGGTAGGTATGTTATCCGATCAAGCACTTATGGGATGGGCGTGCCACTTTGCATGTAAGTCCATTCCACCTAGTTGAAGGTGTTTTCAAAGTATTGTGCCCATCGGATATGCTTTGCATTGTCGATCAAGCATAAAACACCGTTTTTGCCTTGGTGTCATGCACAACCATGAAAAAACACGGTCCTAGGTGTGTTATTCAAACTAGTACTTATCGGATGGGAGCTCCAGTTTGCACGCAAGTCCGTTTCAACTAGGTTGAGGTGTGTGCAAAGTATTGTCACCATCGAATATGATTTGCATGGTCAATGACGCATTATACACTGTTTTTTCCCTACTGGTATGCACATCCGTAAAAAAACACGCCCTTAGGTATGTTATCTGACCAAGTACTTATCGGATGGGTGTGCCTCTTTGACAACATTTTAATACCACCTAAGTTGAGGCATAGGAAAAGTATTATGCCCATCGGATATGCTTTGCATGGTCGATCGAGCATTAAATACCATTTTTGCCTTAGTGCCATGCACATCCTTAAAAAAACACGTTGCTAGGTGTGTTATCCGATCAAGCACTTATGCAATGGGAATGCCACTTTGCATGTAAGTCAATTCCACCTAGTTGAAGGTGTGTGCAAAGTATCGTGCCAATCGGATATGCTTTGCATGGTCGATTGAGCATTAAATACCATTTTTGCCTTAGTGCCATGCACATCCGTAAAAAAACACACTGCTACGTGTGTTATCTGATCAAGCACTTATGCGATGGGCGTGCCACTTTGCATGTAAGTCAATTCCACCTAGTTGAAGTTGTGTACAAAGTATTGTGCCCATCGGATATGCTTTGCATGGCTGATCGAGCATTAAATACTATTTTTGCTCTAGTGTCATGCACATCCGGAAAAAAACACGCTGATAGGTATGTTATCCAATCAAGTACTTATGGGATGGGCGTGCCACTTTGCAAGTAAGTCAATTCAACCTAGTTAAAGGTGTGTGCAAAGTATCGTGCCCATAGGATATGCTTTGCATGGTCGATCGAGCATTAAATACCATTTTTGCCTTAGTGCCATGCACATCCGTAAAAAAACATGCTGCTAGGTGTGTTATCTGATCAAGCACTTATGCGATGCGCGTGCCACTTTGCATGTAAGTCAATCCCACCTAGTTGAAGGTGTGTGCAAAGTATTGTGCCCATCAAAAATATGCTTTGCATTGTCGATCAAGCATAAAACACCGTTTTTGCCTTGGTGTCATGCACAACCATGAAAAAACACGGTCCTAGGTGTGTTATTCAAACTAGTACTTATCGGATGGGGGCTCTAGTTTGCACGCAAGTCCGTTTCAACTAGATTGAGGTGTGTGCAAAGTATTGTCACCATCGGATATGATTTGCATGGTCGATCATGCATTATACACCGTTTTTTCCCTAGTGGTATGCACATCTGCAAAAAAACACGCCCTTAGGTATGTTATCTGACCAAATACTTATTGGATGGGTGTGCCTCTTTGACAACATTTTAATACCACCTAGGTTGAGGTATAGGAAAAGTAATATGCCCATCGGATATGCTTTGCATGGTCGATCGAGCATTAAATACCATTTTTGCCTTAGTGCCATGCACATCCGTAAAAAAACACACTGCTAGGTGTGTTATCCGATCAAGCACTTATGCGATGGGAATTCCAATTTGCATGTAAGTCAAATCAACCTAGTTGAAGGTGTGTGCAAAGTATCGTGCCCATTGGATATGCTTTGCATTGTCGATCAAGCATAACACACCGTTTCTACCTTAGTGTCATGCACAACCATATAAAAACACGGCCATAGGTGTGTTATTCAAATAAGTACTTATCAGATGGGGGATCCACTTTGCACGCAAGTCCGTTTTAACTACTTTGAGGTGCGTGCAAAGTATTGTCACCATCGGATATGATTTGCATGGTCGATTACGCATCATACACCATTTTTTCCCTAATGATATGCACATCCGCAAAAAAACATGCCATTAGGTGTGTTATCTGACCAAGTACTTATCGGATGGGTGTGCCTCATTGAGATCATTTCAATACCACCTAGGTTGAGGCGTACAAAAAGTTTTGTGCCCATCGGATATCCTTTGCATGGTCGATCGAGCATTAAATTCTATTTTTGCTCTAGTGTCATGCACATCCATCAAAAAGCACGCTGCTAGGTGTGTTATCTGATCAAGCACTTACGCGATGGGCATGCCACTTTGCATGTAAGTCAATTACACCTAGTTGAAGGTGTGTACAAATTATTCTGCCCATCGGATATGCTTTGCATTGTCGATCAAGCATAACACACTGTTTCTGCCTTAGTGTCATGCACAACCATGAAAAAACACGGTCCTAGGTGTATTATTAAAACTAGTACTTATCGGATGGGGGCTCCAGTTTGCACGCAAGTCCATTTCCACTAGGTTGAGGTGTGTGCAAAGTATTGTCACCATCGGATATGATTTGCATGGTCGATCACGCATTATACACCGTTTTTTTTCCTAGTGGTATGTACATCCGCAAAAAAACACGCCCTTAGGTGTTATCTGACCAAGTACTTATCGGATGGGTGTGCCTCTTTGAAAACATTTTAATACCACCTAGGTTGAGGTATAGGAAAAGTATTATGCCCATTGGATATGCTTTGCATGGTCGATCGAGCATTAAATACCATTTTTGCCTTAGTGCCATGCACATCCGTAAAAAAACACGCTGCTAGGTGTGTTATCTGATCAAGAACTTATGCGATGGGAATGCCACTTTGCATGTAAGTCAATTCCACCTAGTTGAAGGTGTGTGCAAAGTATCGTGCCCATCGGATATGCTTTGCATGGTCGATCGAGCATTAAATTCCATTTTTGCCTTAGTGCCATGCACATCCGTAAAAAAACACGCTGCTAGGTGTGTTATCTGATCAAGCACTTATGCGATGGGTGTACCACTTTTTATGTAAGTCAATTCCACCTAGTTGAAGGTGTGTGCAAAGTATCGTGCCCATCGGATATGCTTTGCATTGTCGACCAAGCATAACACACTATTTTTGCCTTAATGTCATGCACAACCATATAAAAACACGGCCATAGGTGTGTTATTCAAATAAGTACTTATCAGATGGGGGCTCCACTTTTTATGCAAGTCCGTTTTAACTATGTTGAGGTTCGTGCAAAGTATTGTCACCATCGAATATGATTTGCATTGTCGATCACGCATTATACACCATTTTTTCCCTAATGATATGCACATCCGCAAAAAAACACGCCATTAGGTGTGTTATCTGACCAAGTACTTATCGGATGGGTGTGCCTCATTGAGAAAATTTCAATACCACCTAGGTTGAGGCATACGAAAAGTTTTGTGCCCATCGGATATCCTTTGCATGGTCAATCGAGCATTAAATACTATTTTTACTCTAGTGTCATGCACATCCGTCAAAAAACATGCTGCTAGGTATGTTATCCGATCAAGCACTTATGGGATGGGTGTGCCACTTTGCATGTAAGTCAATTCTACCTAGTTGAAGGTGTGTGCAAAGTATTGTGCCCATCGGATACGCTTTGCATTGTCGATCAAGCATATAAACACCGTTGTTGCCTTACTGTCATGCACAATCGTCAAAAAACACTATCGTAGGTGTATTTTTCAAACAAGTACTTATTGGATGGGGATGCCACTTTGCACACAAGTCAATACTGCCTAGGTTGAGGAACATGTAAAGTCTTGTGTCCATTGGATATGCTTTGCATAGTCGGTCTCACATGATACACCATTTTGTTGCTAGTATTATGCATAATCGTCATAAAATACGTTTGGAGGTGTGTTATCCGAACAAGTACTTATGAGATGGGTCCACCACTTTGTATGCAAGTCAATAGGACCTAGGTTGAGGCGTGTACAAAGTTTTGTGCCCATCGGAGAAATGTAGATGCGATAATATTAGAAAATTCTCGGTATATGTATATGTGTGTGTGTGTGGCAAACAATTTTGACACAAAGTAAACACCTAGTGCACAAATTTGCACTTCATACCTTGAGTAAATAAGCTTGTTGATGAGGATAAATATGCCCTTGAATAAAAGCACAGTTGTTGTATGACCACAATAGGATCGCTTTGGCACCTGTGATTTTGCCCATATGTAAGTTTACAAATAGTATAAAAAATCATATAATAATATATTAATAGTTTGCAAATGTGTATAGCAAGTGAGTAATGGGAAGTGGAAGTGGGAATGAGGAGGGAGGAGTGGAATAGGATAGGGAAGTTATAAGGGTGTATGATAATAAGTATAAAAAATAGTATAATAATATATTAATAGTTTTCAAATGGCAAGTGAGTAATGGGAAGTGGAAGTGAGAGTGGGGAGGGAAGAATGGAATGGGAGAGGGGAAGGTAATAGGGGAGTAGGCTAACAAGGGAGTGAAATGAGTGAGG
This sequence comes from Dipteris shenzhenensis, assembly GCF_047967505.1. Taxonomy (NCBI): domain Eukaryota; kingdom Viridiplantae; phylum Streptophyta; class Polypodiopsida; order Gleicheniales; family Dipteridaceae; genus Dipteris; species Dipteris shenzhenensis. The sequence continues at coordinate 20,913,351 of NC_141625.1, read as the reverse complement.
GAGTTAATAGGGGATGAAAAAGAGGAGGGTGAGATGGGGAAATATGGGATTTTGGGAAATGGGAGGAGTATGGGACGTGGTGGAAATGTGGGATGGGAGTGGTGGCAATGGGGAGGAAGAAGAAATGGATGGATGGGAGGAGGGCTAATGGATGAGGGATGGGGGTCCAATAGGAGAGGGGGAGTAATGGGAGCCAATGGGAGAGGAGATAAATGAAAAGCCAATAGGAGAGAGGGGAGGAATGGAAAGCCAATAGGAGAGGAGGAGGAAAACCTAATTTTTATTATATATAGTCTTCCTTCTTCATTCATTCTCCCCTCATTTCATTCACTGAAGCAAGAAAGCAAGAAAGAGCAAACTTACAAACTTTTTCCAGGTACTTGCAAATTTTTTTGATTAATTTTTCTAGTTTCTTTTTTAAAATTTGAAGAGAGAGACACTAGAGAGAGAAAGGTTCAAGGGAGGAGAAGAAGAGGATGGAGGGAAGGGAGGAGGAAGGGAGGCAGAGGGTGGGGCTGAGTAGAGGAAGGAAAGGAGGAGGGAGGGGGGGGAAGGGAGACTGTGTCTCCCATGGAAGGAGGAAAGGGGGAGGGGGAAGGGGGGGCTAGCGGCAGCAGCCGCCAGCTCAGGGTCGAAGAGGGAGGTGGGTGGGAGGGAAGCGGGTGGGAGGGAGGGCTGGTGCGGCGGATGGGAGGGAGGGCTGGGAGGAAAGCGGGTGGGAGGGGGGGCTGGCGGCCATGCGCTGCCAGCTCGAGAGCGGGGAGGGGGTTTGGTGGGAGGGGTGAGAGGGGTAGGAGGAGCGGCTGGCGGCCGCGGCGGGGAGGGGGTTGGGTGGGAGCAGCTGAGAGGGGGGGGCTGGCGGCCGCGGCCGCCAGCTCGGGGGCGGGGAGGGGGGTGGGTGGGGGGTGGTGGGAGGTGTTGAGAGGGGGGGGGCTAGCAGTCGCGGTCGCCAGCCCGGGGGAAGGGGGGGTGTGGGGAAGAGGGAGGGGGAGGGCTGGGGGTAGCGAAGGGAGGGAGGGTGAAGAGGGGGGGGGCTGTCGACCGCGGCCGCCAGCCCGGGGAGGGGTTGGGTGGGAGGAAAGGGGGTGAGAGGAGGGGGGGGGGCCGCGGCTGCCCGGGGCAAGGGGGGGTGGGAAAGGGTGAAGAGGGGGGGGGCTGGCGGCCGCGACCGCCAGCCTGGGGAGGGCGTTGGGTGGGAGGAAAGGGGGTGGGAGGGACTGAGAGGGGGGGGGGGTTGGCGGCCGCAGCCGCCAACTCGGGGGCAAGGAGGGGGGTGGGTGGGGGGTGGTGGGAGGGGTTGAGAGGGGGGGGCTGGCAGCCGCGGCCGCCAGCCTGGGGGAAGGGGGGGTGTGGGGAAGAGGGAGGGGGAGGGCTGGGGGGTCACGAAGGGGGGGAGGGTGAAGAGGGGGCGGGCTAGCGGCCGCGACCACGAGCCTGGGGAGGGGGTTGGGTGGGAGGAAAGGGGGTGGGAGGGGTTGAGAGGAGGGGGGGGCTGGCGGCCACGGCCGCCAGCCCGGGGGAAGGGGGGGTGGGAAAGGGGGGGAGGGCTGGGGGGTCGCGAAGGGGGGGGGGGAGGGCTGAGAGGGGGGGAAAGGGGTGGGAGGGGTTGAGAGGAGGGGGGGCTGGTGGCCGCGGCCGCCAGCCGGGGGTGGTCTGGGGGGGTCTCGAAGAGGGACGGCTGAGAGGGCGGGAAGGGGGTGCGAGGGGTTGAGAGGAGGGGGGAAGGGGGGGTAGGGCTGGGGGGCTAGGGGGTCGCGAAGGGGGGGGGGGAGGTGGGGAGTGCTGAGAGGGGGAGGGGGCTGGCGGCCCCAGGGAGGGGGTGGGAGGGGTTGAGAGGACGGGAGGGGGCTGGCGGCCGCGGCCGCCAGCTTGGGGAAGGGTGGGTGGGAAAGGGGGGAGGGCTCGGCGGGGTCGGGAAGGAGGGGGGGGGAGGGTTGAGAGGGCAAGGGGGTGGGAGGGGTTGAGAGGAGGGGAGGGGGCTGGCGGCCACGGCCGCCAGCCCGGGGGGAAAGGGAGGGAGGGCTCGGGGGGGTCGCCAAGGAGGGGGGGGAGGGTTGAGAGGGGGGCAAGGGGTTGGCAGGGATTGAGAGGAGGGGGGGGGCTAGCAGCCGCGGCCGCCAGCCCAGGGAAGGGGGAGTGGGGAAGAAGGTAGGAGGGTTGGGGGGGTCGCGAAGGGGGGTGGGGAAAAGGGGGAGGGTTGAAAGGGGGTAGGAGGAAAAAGGGGTAGGGGAGGAAGGGGTTAGGTGACGGGAGAGGGGGAAGGGTAGCGGGAGGGGAGGGGTCGACGGGGGGATTTCGGCGGAAGGAGGGGGGGAGGGGAAGGGAGGGGTCGAGGGAGGAGTTTTGGCGGTGGAGGGAGGGGAGGGAAGGGGAAGGGAGGAGAGGGCTGGGTCGAGGGATGGATGGAGGGAGGGAGGGAGGGGAGAGGAAGGAGAGAGAGGAGAGAGAGAGGGAGAGGAGAGGAGGGAGCAGAAGGAGAGAGAGGGGAGAGGAGGATTTGACTTACTATCACGAGCAAGAACGACAAATAAGATTTGACTTACGAGAAGAATGAAAAGGACTTACGAGAAGAATGAAAAGGACTTACAAGAATCGAGAAGAATGTTGAAGAAAGTATCAAGAAGAATGTTGAACACAAATTTGAATTCAAAAGGAATGTATGAGAAGAAAGTATAGAAGAAAGTATAAGAAGAATGTTGAACACAAATTTGAATTCAAATTTATAATGAATTCAAATTTCCCTCTCTTTTTTGAAAATTCAAATTTATGCGTAGGAGGAGTGGGCTAGTTTTAACTCTCTCCTCATTTCATTGAAGCAACCAAGAGCGGAAGAGAAAGGATAAGCAGAGCCTTACTTTTTTCACTTTTTCCAGGTACTTGCATTCTTTTTTATTCGTCTTGTAATTCTTTTTCTTTACTTACAATTCTTTTCAATTAGTTTCTTGTTAAGGTTTTTGAGTTCTATTTCTTAAAATTCGTATTGTAATTCTTTTTCTTTACTTATAATTCTTTTTCAATTAGTTTATTCTTAAAGTTTTTGAGGAGGGTGGTCTTTTAGAAGGCATTACAATTCCTTTTAAATTAGTTTCTTATTTGAGTTTTTGAGTTCAATTTTAATTAGTTTTTTATTTATATTTGAGTTTGTAAATTTGAGAAATGAGAGAATAGGGAGGGAGGGAAAGAGAGAAATTAAGAGAGAGAAGAGGGGCTCCTTAAATGAGAGAGGAGAGGGAGAGAGGGAGAGAGAGAGAGAGATTCACACAGAGAAGAGGGGCTCCTTAAATGAGAGAGAAGAGTAGGGAGGGAAAGAAAGAGAGAGGAGAGAGGGGGAGAGAGATTAAGAGAGAGAAGCGGGTCTCTTGGGGGCCGTGGCTACTTGAGGGAGGGAGAGAGAGGTGGCGAGAGGAGAGAGGAAAAGAGAGAGAGAGAGAGAAGAGAAGAGGGAGACTTAGGGAGAGAGAAAGAGAGAGAGAGAGAGAGAGAGAGAGAGAGAGAGAGAGAGAGAGAGAGGGAGAGAGAGGGAGAGAGAGAGAGGAATGAAACTTTTGTGCTAGAGGGAGGGAGAGGGAGAGAGAGAATAAGTGGGATGAGGATAGAGAGAAAAATACTTAAGAGTTGTCAGAGAGAGAGAGAGAGAGATTAAGAGAGAGAATGAGGTGTCTTGACTATGGCTACAAAGAGATTTAGGAGTCGAGAGAGAGAGAGAGAGAGAGAGAAAGTAAAGAGAGTTTTATATATTTACATCTTTTATATTATACTTTTAAAAAATTATAAAAGAGTGAATTTATGGTTTGTTTTGAAGGTGAGATAATATTTTTATATATATTCATCTTTTAAATTGAAAAATGTTAACTTTTCTTTAGATACTTGTTCTTCATTTATATCACATGCAAGTTTAGCCTCTACATCACAACCATTCACTAATTAACGAGTATCAGTGGGATGCATAAGTGGATATCATGTGGGATGCATAAGTGGATATCAGTGGAATAGTTTTTAGTGGATAGATTGCATCAGTTGGGTATCAGTGCACAGATATCAATGGATGGACAGATTACATGAATCTTCATGAAGATTGAAGCTTTATCACTAGACGACATTTTATATTACTTGTAAAGCTTTATTGGCTAATTCTTTTACATTTGTACAAATATTTAAGCCTTGTAAAGCCTTTTAGGCTATTTCCCACATTTATTGCCATATGAAGCCTTGTAAAGCCTTTTGGGCTATTTCCCACATTTATTGTATCAAGGGTTGTATATTGTACTTTACTTGTATGTATCTAAATTCTTCATTATCTTTTCTTGTAGGATTATGGAGCAATCAGCTAATGTGATGGCTATCCTAAATGACTCTGAGATCAGAGAATGGGTTTCTGATGTCACTTTGAATTTCAAAGGAAAGGAATATAGCCCCAATGGCTTTGGTAGGTGGACTCGATATCACATGGGTAGAAGAGATTGGTTTCTTCATCAAAAGGAAAAGAGACTCTTTCTACTTATGTCAAAAAGGGAGTTCAATGGTGTTGAAGATCTATGGGATGCTACTTTCTTCAAAAAATATATGACTTCAAGCCTTGTAGTAGGCATAATAATTCAGCGAAAAGACACCTTTGTGGATATTTTAACAAAGAGTTCAGATCCTGAAGTTGGCGGTATGCATTTTATTGTGTCAAGGAGAGACGCAAAGACCTTTGTGATGCCTCCTCCTCAACCATCAAAGTTTCCAGAGCTGCAAAGGGCATTGGAGACTCTTTCATATACTTGGGAGCAATTTCCTAGTGTGGTGGCAAAAAGGATGCATGCAAAGATAATGTTTGAATACTTTCAGGATGCAGAATATGCTCCTCATATGTAAGAATCTTCACATGAAGGAGATCAAAAAGCTCAGACTTCGATGCAGGGACAAGAAGAACAGGCACACTGTCACAAACCTGTAGAACATGAGCGCAAACTTCTAGAGCCAGAAATGGTGGATGTAACTAAGGACGATGAAAAACAAGCCTTGAGTGCACGGGAATTAGCAAAAATTGAAGAAGATCAAGGTCGATCCACTGCAGTTATGCTAGAAGCTCTTGCTAGCAAACCACGACGTGAAATGCAAAAGGCTAGTACTGCAAGAGACACGATTCCAAGCAGTAAGAAAAGACATCGTCCCACTGTAGAGAAAGATAATGTGGATGAAAAACGGTCAAAAAAAGAGAAAGATGAAGAAGACTCAGAATCCGAGGCTGAAGATGATCAGGATGAACTCACATCAATCAAAAATCTTAATCTGCATCTTAATGAAGCAGTTACAGATGATGATGTGGGATATATCTGGGGTCAAAGGACGTGGTTTGTGAATGCCAAAGATGTGGAAGCTGCAGCTCTCTTTACTAGTAGCCTAAGCCTTGATATATCCTATGCAATGCAAATATACGAGGCTTTGAGAGATGGTAAGAAACCTGTGGCAAGCAATGTGGTCTTGCGCCCAATAATGTTTTGTCCAACCAAAAATAGTTTTCTGGATCAAATAACATTTACAGGGCCTACACATTTCGAGGAAATCTTCAATCAATTCTTTAAAGACACTCTAAAAAATATTCCACATGAACAAGGTGAAGAGGCACAAGGTGAGAATATGCTAAAGGAAGTAAGGAAGGAATTTCTCCTTCATTGCAGATTCCAGCCCATTGATGGTCAACATTGGGCTTATGCTTGTAATCAGATCGCAAGGGAAGCAAAGGAGGGCAAAAGACTCACTCCAGAACAATTTGTAAAGATAAGCTCATTCCATTATTATCCTGCAACAATCTGTATATTCAAGCATGAGATCAAGTATTTGATTGAGTCCGAAAGACTTAATCATTATGTCCATGGAAAGCGTAAGATATCCTCAACATCAGAGGTCTTACAGAAGGCAAGGGTTATATGGACAACATTTGGTTCTCCAAATCCTGATTTGAAGCGAAAGGTCACAAAAGCAGACACCGACACACTCACAAACTTTTATACTTCTTTGAGTGCAGTTGTGCCTAGGGGAACTCAAGAGCGGGAAGAAAGTATGACAAGCCTCAAGGTGGTGAGGGACAGATATGCCGACTACACTTCTATCATATTTCGTCCTGTTGAAGTGTTCAATGAGATGCTTGAAACGTGCATTGCTTGTGAGCGTGGACAGCTGACCTATGAAGCTCCTTTGTTTATCTCCGGCAAGTCAAAGGTAATGGATAAGAAGGAGTTGACGACAAGGATGTGGAGGCTTGTAAAGTACTTACCTGATAAGTATGTATCCATGGCAGCACAAAAAATTTTAAAGAAAGAATGTTTTTTTGGAAAAAAAGACAAAGACCACTGCATGGAAGAATGCATCAATGTACAGGTGAGGCGTGATGCAGTGCATAGTGCCATCAAGTATTTGCTGTCAGAGAAACAAATTCCACTTACTCATTGTAACATTGACTATAATGTGGTGAAGCATATAGCTTCTTTGTCAACACCCAAGGTAAAGCTATGGGCAAACAGGTGGATTAAAAAGGATGAAGATGGGTCGGAAATAGTAACCTCTTATATGAGAAAAGAGATCCCACAACAGGTGGTTGCATATGTGGAAAGATTAATCAGCGAGATAAGAATGCCGACAGATATGCACCAAAGCTTTCAATTCAATGTAGAGGTTACGGAAGAGTCTAGAAAGCTTGTCAACTTCAGGGGAGTCTCAGAAGATGACTTCATCAAGAATGAGTCAGCATGGGATAAGCCACAACTATTCTTTATCAATGAAGTTTCTAGCGATGATATCCATAACTTCATTGATAGAATAGTATATACCACCATTAGCAAAGTGGCGATTTACAACATTGTCATTTTTGTTGATAAAAAAGACAAAGAAGCCATGCAGGTTACTCTAGAGCGAGCATATTCATCAGATTTGAAGATCTATAGTGGTGTTTATGCAACAAAGAGAGGCAAGAGAGAATGTGGCATAGCGATTCAAACTCTTGAATCATTCTTTCTGTGTATGCGGAGTCCCAACCCTGATCACTCCTTACAAAAGAACATAAGAGGGAATTCAAATAATTTGAGATTGATGCTAGAAGAGCAAGATATTCCCAGGTCCATACATTATCAAAAAAACAACTATGAAAGTCTTGGCAAAAGTGGGAGTCTCTTGCTTACCATGATGGAGAATTTGCTGCCGACAGGTTGGGAGGTCACCTTGTGCAGGATGGGATATTTATTTGAGGATCTCCTAAGAAAAGGAAACTCCACAAATATTATTGAAAATAAGCATTTCACGGCTTATTTCCAGCTTCAAGCAGATCTAACCACAGGCTATGAAAAAGAGATAGACCACAAGGACACCGATGACATGGATGATTACCTTGAAGATCATAATGTCCCAGTTGATGATGATGAAAAGATGGACTTACATGACCCATTCACAGAGAGGTTGGTGGATGAAGACAAACATGATGATGCCTTCTTTGATAATTATGGCTCGCAGAATTATGAAAAAAGGCCAGTACGACAATACTTAGCGGTATGAACTCTCTATTTCTCAACTAAATATAATTTTTTAAATAAGATTTAAATTTAAAGATAATGAATCTAATCTCTCATATTTGTTTACAGGCAATAGAGGGAGAAGAAATGGATGAAGTCAATGCGGAGGCACTCCCTTCTACTTCAACAATGCAACCACCTCTAAATTTGATTGAAAAATCAAATTTAGCTACATTGGATAAAATGGAGAGCTCATTTGAAGTTAGGATCGTTTTGAAACGAGAACCTCAGTATTTAAGCTTTGGTAGAGAGGAGGTTTCAATCCTCTCCAATCCTTTAAAAGAGGTTAATGACAATGTTATCTTGGCCATTCTCAGGTAACGTTTATTTATTTGTTGCTACTTCAATAAGCTAACATTTGTTTATTTATTCACAGTTCAGTTATATATCAGTTTCCTAGTGCAGAATGCAAATCAATTCTATGAGCTAATGTTTGTTTATTTCTTAGTGCAGTGTAGTTATTTCTCAGCTTCCTAGTACAGTGCAGCATCGTGTCTACATGCTCGATGCTCTCCTTTCTTCTATTCTTAGCTCTCCTCAAAAGACTATAGAAGATGTTTGTACCTGGTTAAGCCCTTTGAATTTAGATGGGGTGCGAGTCATCTGAATGCCTTATCATGAGGCGTAAGTATCAACTCTAACATTATTTTTACTATTTCTTTGGCAAGTTTGTGCAAAACAATAATCATTTTTATTCTGGTCGTGTAGCTCACATTGGAGTCTGATCTTCTGGGACCTTGAACTCAACCATTTATGGTTTGTGAATTCAATAGAAGGCTATCATGCCAACTCCCCAAGGTAATTATTCTCTTAATATTTTTGATACTTTCTTATTTTGTATCTTATGATCATGACATATTAATATATTTCATATGTCATGCTGGATAGTGCTGCATATCGGCTAGTATCTGCTGTCAGAACAACCACGGAGCAACAAGATCAAGTAGAATTCAAAAGACGTCTGCCAGTGGAGCAAAAAGATGGACACAGCTGTGGGTGGAGAGTTGCCTACAACTGCATGTTGTTTCTTAGAGAGATTTTTGATTTGGAGTTACCAGTCAAAATGGAATCATATACAGAAGCTGATCTGCTAGCATTTCGGGCTGAAAGTATTCAGCATCTAATTACTGCCATTGACATGAAAATATGACTACATTGCAGCATGTATAAAACCTTATCTTTATACTTGTATGCTTGTTCCAGCCTTTGATTGGGATGTGTAAATCTCATAACTTTTTTATATTTTCTTCCAAGAGGAGAAGATACTGAGTCTAATGAAAGCATGCTATCTTTATACTTTTATGATTATTTAAACCATTAATTTTATTTGGGATGTGTAAATCTCATAACTTGTCTAATGAAAGCATGCTATCTTTATACTTCTATGATTATTTAAACCATTATTTTTATTTGGGATATGAAAGCATGCTATCTTTATACTTCTATGATTATTTAAACCATTATTTTTATTTGGGATGTGTAAATCTCATAACTTTTTAAAATTTTCATCCAAGAGGAGGAGAGACTCACTCTAATGAAAGCATGTATGAAACCTTTTTAAATTTTTGCTCCAAGCAGAGGAGAGACTTACTCTAATGAAAGCATGTATGAAACCTTATCTGCTTGTTTAAGCCTTTATTTGGGATGTGTACATCACATAACTTTTTTATATTTTTATGGCAGAAGGAGGATGTGGAGGACATAGCAAGTGAAGAAGAATACGATGTAGACTACTCCCTCAATAAGATGAGTCGTAAAAATATGAATCTATTGGAGCAGATTGGAAGTTCATTCACTGCTATGTTGTTAATTCGAAACAACCTCATTTTTTTGAATTTGGTGAAGAAGAGATTTCAATCCTCTTGAATCCTAAGAATGAGTTTAATTTCAAAGTCATTACAACCATCCTCAGGTTTGATGCAGCCTTTTCCTTGGCTTTATACTTTGCTTATTTTGATTAAACCCAAGAAGCTAATACTTTTTTTTTAAATATAGTAATGTTATAGCAAATTTTCCGCAAAATATACAAAGCATTTCATATATGCTCGATCCTCGTATTTTGGAAGTGCTTAGCTACAAAGAAGAAACCATAGAGAATGTTTGCAAGTGGGTGAAGCACGTTCCTATGAATGACGCACGAGTTATTTTTACAGCATATTATGAGAAGTAAGCATCAAACCCTACTTGTTTTTTCTATTGCATTGCTAGAATTGTCTCAAACACAGTAATTATTCTTTATTGATAATGCAGCTCACATTGGAGTCTAGTAGTCGTGGACATCCTTGCGAAGAAGTGCTTCTTTGCCAACTCAATGACATCCGTCCATGGCAATGTGTTAGAGTAAGTATAGACTACACTTGTTGTCACTTCTTGACATGTAGATTGATATGCAATGCACATATTCACTGTTGTTATATGTTTTGATGTGCAGATCAGCTCGAAAATTAGTAGATGCTATCGACATAGTAATGCAGCAATGTGACTTGGCACAACAAATAGAGTATATAACATGTCAGGTATCACATCAAGAGAATAGCCACATCTATAATTGTGGATGGAGGGTGGGCTACAATTGCTTTTTGGTACTTGGTCAAATTTTTGAGATACAAAATGACACCACACTATCAACATATACGGATTTGCATCTCTATGCATTTATAACATGTACCATTCGAGCAATCATTGATTGCGAAATGAATGCCATCAAAGAGTCAAAGAGGATAGAAGACCTCAACTCTACAAACATGGCTTCATTAAAAGAATTGGGAAGCTCTTTTAATGTTAGGGTTATGATTCAACATAGACCTTAGTATCTTGAATTTGGAGGAGAGGAGATTTCAATTCTCTCTAGAGCTTCAAATGAGGTCAATAACAACGTTATGATGGCCATTCTCAGGTTTGATACAAACTTTTTCTCTACTTGATAATTCAATATTTTGATTAAATCTAATAAGCTAATATTCATTTATTTGTTGGTGCAGTATGGTTATCTCACGATTTGGTAGAGTCGTACAAAATCGTGTGTATATGTTGGATTCCCTCCTTTCTCCTATACTTAGCGATAGCAAAAAGACAATAGCCGATGTTTGTAAATTATTACAGCCTTTACATTTACATGGCATGCGAAACCTATTTATGGCATATCATGAGATGTAAGTATCATGGCAACATTTATTTTCATCTTATACTGGCAACATTGTGTTAAATAATAATGGTTCTTAATTATTCGTGTAGGGAACATTGGAGTCTGGTGGTTTGGAACCTTGAAGACAACTATTGTTGGTTTGTTAACTCGATTGTAGGCTTTCATGGCTCAGTGCAAACGTAAGTATTCTATTAATCTGTTGTTACTTCTATATTATGTACCTTATGTGATAGACACACTAAGTTTTTTTAATATGTCACGATGAGCAGGTCGATTGAGAAGTTGGTATCTGCTATCAGAGAAACAGGACAGTACAAAGACTCGGTAGACTTCCAAAAGCGTTTAGTAGTAGAGCAGGAAGATGGGCATAGTTGTGGGTGGAGAGTTGCCTACAACTGCGTGTTGAATTTCAAAGAAATTTTCTCACTTAAGCCACAGATCTCATCGGAAGACTCTTTGGAGCTCAAATATTCAGAGGAGGATATACAATTGTTTAGGGCTAAAATTATTCGAGACCTAATTGCTGCCATTAGAATACAACGTGCAACTGAAGCAATATCAGAGCTTCCCTTTAAGGAAGAGGAGACTGAGTCTACTATGAAAGCACTGCACACTACAGAAGAAGTAGAGACCCAATGTACACCTACAGCACCACAGCCTCCACTGGAAGCATCAGAAGAGTTGCCACCGCCTCCGCTTGCATTTAAGGAAGAGGATACTGAGTCTACTCTGAAAGCACTACATACTACAGAAGAAGTAGAGACCGAGTGTACATCTACAGCACCACAGCCTCCATTGGAAGCATCCGAAGAGTTGCCACAGTCTCCACTAGAAGCATCACGAGAGTTGTGATGCATGTATGATGTTGTGTTTGTAGTTTTTGTTGATTATACACCAATTTGTGACTTATTACTTAAGTGTCATAATCATGATATTTATATAATTTCTTTATGCACACAATTTTATGATACGAATGTGTGATGATGTGATTATTTGGAAATAAATCCTTGTGTGATGAGAATTTTGATATGAATATGTGATGATGCAATATTTGTAATATATTTCTTCATGCACACAATTTTATGATATGAATGTGTGATGATGTGATTATTTGGAAATAAATCCTTGTGTGATGAGAATTTTGATATGAATATGTGATGATGTAATATTTGTAATATATTTCTTTATGCACACAATTTTATGATATGAATGTGTGATGATGTGATTATTTGGAAATAAATCCTTGTGTGATGAGAATTTTGATATGAATATATGATGATGTAATATTTGTAATATATTTCTTCATGCACACAATTTTACGATATGAATGTGTGATGATGTGATTATTTGGAAATAAATCCTTGTGTGATGAGAATTTTATTCAGTTGGACAGTCTCCACTCACTTAAAGTAGAGCATTCGCAATGCTTCTCTCACTTTATTCCAACCCTTATCCTTATCATCTCCACTCACTTAAAGTAGAGCATTCAATCTCCACTCGCTTTATTCCAACCCTTATCCTTATCATAGTGAACACATCGTGCCTCTCACTTTATTCCAACCCTTATCCTTATCGTAATGAACACATCGTGCCTTAGTGCACTTGTATTCTTCCATCCTAGTCCTTCCACAAACACTCTCTTATTTCTTACATCCTAGTCCTTCTGAGTAACTTGTATTCTTCTATCCTAGTCCTTCCGCAAATACTCTCAGAGTCTTCTTTCATCCATCCTGATAACCAAGTATTCTTCTATCCTAGTTCTTCCACAAACACTCTCTTCTTTCATCCATCCTAGTGCTTCTCATTAACTTGTATTCTTCTTGTATTCTTCTATCCTAGTCCTTCCGCAAACACTCTCAGAGTCTTCTTTCATCCATCCTGATAACCAAGTATTCTTCTATCCTAGTTCTTCCACAAACACTCTCTTCTTTCATCCATCCTATTTGCAGCAAAATGCGATCTGGCACCTTTTGAAATTTCCAAAGGTGCCAGATCGCGTTTTGCTGCAAATCCCACTTTTCGGCATTTTTTGGCCGTTTCCGGGCCTCTGGATGTCCGATTCCAGCATTTCCAGTGCCGTTTTTGGGTTTTGGGCCGTTCCGGACGCGTCTGCGGTGTCAGAATCACCAAATTCTGCACAGAAAAGTGTTGCTCTTATATGAACATTGAATGTAAAGCATGTGAAAGAATATATTTATTCCTTTTCACACTGACATTTCTCACGCAAGTATCCATATTTTCTTGCTTTTGTAGAGAGAGAAAAGAGAAAATAGTGAATTTCTTACAGGGCCCCAAAATGAGCTCCCTTTTTTCCTAATGTCTATCCTAGTCCTTCCGCAAACACTCTCTTATTTCATCCATCCTAGTGCTTCTCATTAACTTGTATTCTTCCATCGTAGTCCTTCTACAGACACTCTCTTCTTTCTTGCATCGTAGTCCATCTCCCTTTCTTTATCATCTCCCCACCCATGGATGTCCTTGGCATTGTCGAAGACGTGGAGTTCAAAATTAACAATCTCAAAGAATGGATTGCTGACCAAGGAGCACAGAGAGAGGCCAGAATTTGACAAGGTTCTCCTTTGACACACATGGAGAGAGAGGAATTTGCTACACAAAGGCACGTAGAGAGGGACGAGACTCTTAAGATAGCAAACAATGAAAGACTTCTAAGACGTATGATAAAAGCACGACAAGATCTATTAGACTTCTTAAGTAACGTGCGTTATCGCAGCTCTCATCATGGGCGATTTGATGCGGATGCTGAGAGAACAATAAGAGCCTCTCAGAGAAATTATAAAGAAACAATTTGTGATTGCTTAAATTTCTTCTTCGCATGTAATTATGTTGAGGATACAGCTGTGGAGGTAGTGAAAGATTGGGTTGTTGAGAAGATAAGAGAGACCAATGATGAGATCTTCTAGACTTAGATAAGAGAGACTGTATTAAGGTGTTTTTTGACACCATATGGCTTTGAGTAATATGATCTACTTCTTGTACAAATGTGATGTTAAGATGATGGTAAGAGAGACTGGATTAAGGTGTTTTTTAACACCATATGGCTTTGAGTAATATGATCTACTTCTTTACAAATGTGATGTGCTCTTTTTGAAATGTACTCTAGTTTTCATAACATGTCACGCCATTTTTTCTAATTTGATTTTTTAAAATCTTACTTTTTGTCTCTTTTAACAATGTGATGTACTCTATTTTTAATGTACTCTAGTTTTAATAACATCTCACGTCATTTTTTCTAATTTGATTTTTTAAAATCTTCCTTTTTGACTCAATGTTTTGTTTTATAAGAGCCTCTTTTTTTGAAATGTTTTATTCAAAATTATCTCACAAAATGAATTTGGACAGTGCAAGAGTCCAAAATTACTAAAATAGGTGTTAAAGTAAACTTTTCATTTGAGAAGGATTTTTGGGATTAGTCCAAAAGTAGACATATGAGTTCAAAATTAATGAAATAAGTGCTTTATTATTTCAATGTTTGATTGTAGTTTGTTACCATGCTATGAAGAATAAATGGCAAGATTCATGTCAACCAAAAGGAAATATGATGAGAGGTGTTGAGATAGGCAACAATCTCATAACTACTTTGTTGATGATGAATGTGAAGATCTGTGAAATATGATGGTTTAAGACACTATTTTGTTGACATCTTGGTGACAGTTGTGATAAGAAGACCCATTTTGAATGTGTTCATATTGTTCAATATATTATTCCAATCCTATGCTTTAAAATGACACTTGGGATTCCCCACATATGGGTGAAGTGATACTAATGTGGTAATATTATTCTATGTATTATGCAATCCAATGCTTTCAAATGACACTTGGGTTTCCCCACATATGGGTGAAGTGATATGCTTTACGTGTTATGCAATCCTATGCTTTTAATTGACATTTGGGTTTCCCCCCATATGGGTGAAGTGATATTAATGTTGCTAACTATAAATTTTCAAACACTATGGATGTTTTGATTGTACTAACAATCGTGATAATAAGACCAGTTTTGAATGTGAAAGAATTATTGTAACAGCGAAGCAATCCCACTTTTTGAAGTGGCACTTTTGTTCCTTTCAATTTCTAAACCCACATATTAGAATTATAGAATGTTATAGTGGCTTCAATTGAAAAGTTGAGGTAGACTCTAAGTTTGAATATTAGTATAGTTCCTGCACCCACATATTATCCCAAGAAGTTAAGTTTCATTTTGGATTTTCTTCCCAAACTAGGGATTCCACAAAGCTATGTTGACTACTCTACAAGGGATTGCGAAAATATCGCTTGCTCTATTGATTGCCTCATGAGAGTGGATCTCCAAACCTAGAAGGGTCACACTGTATTTGCAGCTAAATCTCACACCACCAATAGGTCAACATCGGTAAATGTATTCAACTCTTAGAAAGAAGAGGACAACAAGAAGATTCTTGGCATGGTCCTTTTCTTGAGTTAGAAGACTCAATAAATTGAATACACAAGCTGGCCATAATAGATTAGCAAAGCACTAAAGAAACTCGATTTATGGACCTTGATATATTGATAAACCTATTGCCATTATAGATTTTACATCATAAGAGTGGTACTAACTGATCAACTTGTTCCTAAAATTGATAATTCCATTGATACTAAGGAGATAGATATAACTCCAACTTTGGCTAGAGGTGACATCAGTAGCTATAGCATTCCAAATATAGGCCTTGGAAAATAATTAAGCAATCAACAACATCATCTCATGGTAAACATTAAAACATCTTAGCCAACTACTCCTTGAAGTCTATGATAATTTTGAAATTCAAACTATAGAGTTACCTCAATTAAGGTTGTTGATTCTTTAATGCTGAATCTTTCCATGGACAATCACATTGTGCCTTGCAATTTTTTGGTAACTCTTGCAGGTACCTTGATGGAAGCCGTGATTCTTGGTAAAAGCTTGGATCCAAGACACTCACAAAGGGTTGTTTGGTGATGAATCAACCATCAAGATTACCAACCAGCCCAGCATTCAAGCATCAACATCGACTTCCACTTCTCAACCTCACGAAGAAGCTCACCAATAAAGAAAATGAAGAAGAAGAGAAACTAAGAATGTGGGTTCAAAAAAATCCATTAGAGGCCATGGGTACTTTGAAGGTAATCACACATTTTGGTTTTCCTAACATCAAAAGCCACCCTTATTTGTAAACAACAAACCACGACATTGAAGAACAAAATGATGCCATCCAACAAGGATGGTACAATACCATTTGGATCCCACAAAATGATTACATCCAACAAGGAACAATATCGTTGGGTTCTCACGAGATTACTAGAGGCCCAGAGATATTACTTTGGAAACACATATTTCGGTCCCAAAGGTACTGTGTGAAACAAGATCACAATGTGCTCAATAAAGAGTAGAAGAAAATATGGAGGACAAAGCCTCTAAAATTTTCATAATCAACAAATGAAAGGCAAACATCAAACTGATTATGAAAAATCAAGGCAAAGATTGGAGAGCAAAACCACAAGAACCTACCTTGAAGAAGGTAGAATCACAAGAATCTGCTCTCAACGACAAGGGAAAAGTGCCAATAAAGGAGGATCATACATCAAGGATATCCTCTACCTCCCATTGGGTAGTCACACAAGAACCTAGTCCACCATTAGTCTATCAAGATGCCACTAAATTCAATGCATCATCTTCAAGGCAAATGGCAGTTACACAAGAACATGTCTCCAACAAAGAGACGATAACCAATAATCTGCTATGAAAATAATGAAATCTAATTTGGGAGATATAGAAGAACCTTCCTTAGTACAAAATTTGACATCAAGCTTTGTGACAGCTACACATGTTACATCAACCATGCCAAACACAATGAAAGTCAAACAAGAACCATCCAATGAGAATGCCATATTATTTTCATTGGCTCAGAAGCAACTTGGTCTCAACAAAAGCAGAAGATCTTCAAGACACTATGGTCCTACTCACATTTGCTCTAGAGGACGCATATCACTTTATTAGGGTGAGAAAATGGAAGTTGATTAGGCTAGAGGATGTAATTGACAAAGGTAGTTGAAATATGGGATTAGAAAGGAGCTACTGGAAGCTCATGGATCTCGATGGGAATGTCTATCACTAAGCATCATCAACACGGCAACCCACCTTCTCATGCTTGTATCATGGTCACCTTCACCCCTATAGAGCCACAAAAATTAGAGAAGAGACCTTAAATTTTTCAATCTACAACACCAACAACAAAGCATTCACTAGTAGTAGCTACACAAGAACCTCCTCCTAAAAAGCGAGTTGTAACACAAGAACCTATTGCAAGGTCCACAAAGGGAAATGCAATGATAATTCAAGGCCTTGATGGGTTTTCCCACAAGGAAATACAAAACCACTCCTTCAGTGCCGCATTCAATCCAAATCTATAAGAGTCAACCCACAAGAACATACTCTTGAAAGTGGACTAGATCCACAAGAACCTGCTGCAATGGAAGATACCAAAGACCTTGACAAAATGCTGCTATCATGGAAATAAAATTTTTACAAAACAAAGGGTATGCAACCCTAATTACTTCATCAAGGTATATGGCCAGTCACATCAACCCCTTCTATCCCAAGGCACTCCTACACATATAGAGCAACAAGTGATCCTACACCAACAACTCTCCACAGGATGAATTTAATTGTAGGGTGAATCTAATGACATAAAAATGGGCTTGGATGAGTTTCTTATGATTCTCAAAGATTTTTTTTCACTTTCATTTACTAACCTCACCCTTCATTAGCTAACTCCAACTCTCCCTCCTCTTTTTAATTCTTCTTATTCTTCTTCTTTCTTATGCTTAACACTAGTATCCACTTAACCATTTGAGCCTCCCACTGTAATATCAATTTTAATTTAGAGGACTTTCCTAGAATCCAAAATGTGATACACCTATAGTACTCATTTTAGGAGTTTGTATGGTGTATTATTAGACTTCTCTCAATTTGATGACTCAGACAAAATAAAGCTCCAGATGGTGCCACAACATTATTGGGCTCAAATACTTCCAAGCAAAGCCCTCAATGAAATATAATCCATAAAACGAGTTTCAAAATAACTTCAATATAGAGATCAATCAAGGAAAAAATGTCATGCACAAATTCAGATGTTCAAACATGACATGTCAAAAACATAGCCTGATGAGAATATAATATAAGCCCCACTAAAATAAAAAATGGAACTTAGAGAGGAGCATGAGAATACACTGTACTCACTTTGCTAACATTATCACCACTAATATCTTACATCAACCCCTATTGACACCTTCTTCCTACTAGTTTACACCTTAGATTTTTTAGTTTCTTCCTCTTTCTTTGAAAGGTCACATGTACAATACATCCACCAACTTCTAGGCATTGCAATCACAATTGAATATAGTGCTACAAGATGCAATATCCATCCTTCCAGCAACAACTTCACAAAAAAATATCCAATGAAGACCTATGAATCTCTATAGATGGGAAAATTCCACACATGTGCATGACTGGTGAATCTTCTGTGATTTATACTTCCTTCCCAATCAGCGTCTGTGTAACCATGGAAGTGTAAGCCGGATGACCTGGCATAATGTAGTCCATGATCCCATGTACCATGAAGGTTCCTGAGTACTCTCTTCACCGCAAGGAGGTGAGTCTTGTTGGGATTCTGCATGAATCGACTGAGAACACCAACTACATATATGATATGTCTATCCTGGTGATAGTCAAATAGATCAAGCTGCCAATGATTTGTCTACACTGTAGAGGATCGAAAGATGGAGAAGTGTCAAGTGGTGACAACTTGATATTGCACTCCATAGGAGTAGGGAGTGGCTTGCAGTCATGTAGATGAAACTGCTTAGGTACCTTTTGAGTGTACTTTCCCTGAGGATGTGTAATCCATGTGTCATCTCTCCATATTTCTTTACCAACAAAATCATGGAGTTCTCCCATATCCTTCATGTCAAACTCTGAGGTGAGCTGACTCTTTGTTTATGAGATGAGATGTCCATTGGAGTCGGTGATAATCAAGTCATCAACATAAAGCACTAGAAGAAGGATGTCTTCTGTAGTTGTTTTGATGTAAAGAGATGGATCTGAATTTGATGGATGAAAACCAAATGTCAGAAAGTGACGATGAATTCTTGCATTCCATGCACGAAACCATAAAGTGATATTTAAAACTTGTAGACATTTTGTTCCATTCCACTAATAGCATGTCCTGGAGGCTGTATCATGTAGATTTCCTCATCTAGAAAACTGTTGAGGAATGCATCCTTCACATCCATCTAGTGGATGGGCCAATCAAAGTGAGCTACTAGAGCTATGGCTGTATTGACCGTAGTCATCTTCACAATTGCTGCAAAGGTCTCCTCATAATCTATACCATATTCATGGGCATATCCCTTGGCTACCAACCTGGCCTTGTATCTAGCAACCTCACCATTTGCGTTAAGTTTGACTTTGTAAACCCATTTGCATCCTATGGGCTTCTCTTGGGGGGGTCACCCAGGAAAATGTAAGTATGCAATGTGGAGTCAAATGGAGGGGTTTATAAGTCAAAATTTGAGGTAAATTTACAGAAATATATTTACATATGGGGTTTCAAAATTGAACTTAAAAAAAAATTGGTTAGTTTGTATAGAAAAAGGGGTACGTTTATCTAGGCAAAATTCATAGGTAAGGGGTTTTTTTAATACCCCTTGAACTCACGCCGTATGTAGGGTTTTTTAATAGTGCAGCCCCCGAGGGGCTTCTTCTGTGCAGGAAGATTTATCAAGGTCCAAGTCTGGTTCTTGAGAAGAGCATTGTACTTTTCATCCATTGTATGTTGCCACTTAGGGACTCATACTGCATCTTTGAAGGAGATTGGCTAATCAAATTCCATCACTTTGGCCATGAATGCATAGTTGCTCTTGTATGTCCGCCTCTCAGGTGTCTTTCAATCATGAGCAAATCTTCTGAGATTGGAAGTGCAACTTCTATGGACTGCATACTATCTAACTCTATATGCAAAGAAATTTGATGTATCATTGACATTGCTGGCTGAGGCAGAGTAGAAAGTGTAGTCACTTTCAAAGTATGATGAAGCTTGATATAATCAACTTTTGCTTGACTAGATCATAGAGTCGGTATTCTTTCAACTCTGCAACATAGTTACCTCTACCTTTGGGATTCCATGTCCCCCTCTGAGCGAGATAACAATGACTCTGAGTTGATGAAGATGGAGATTGTCTGCCCTGGTACTGACCTTTGCCTCAATTTCTAGAGCGTCCAAAATGCTTGCCTTTTCCTTTGTACGACCCTCTTGCACTCCTCTTACTGTGAAGGCAGTGTCAAGATTCTTCCAATTTAATTTTAGACCACATCTTGATTGCTCCTACATGAGCATGTTTGACAAATTGCCAATAATCTAGTCCAAGCCTATTGATGGCAAGCTAGACTAGTCTCTCTTGTTTGACTTCATGTCGAAGTGATATAAGCTGATCACCAAGATCCTTCAATCTGAGTGAGAAGTCATGACTTCATTCATTTGGAAGCATTGGATTGTTGTTCAATTGATTCTCCAACAAGAGAATACATGACATGTTGTTGGCATTGTACCTCCTTTCCAAAGCCTTCCAAGAAAGTACAGCTGAGGTCTAAGCACGAAGAAGAGGGATCATCCTATGCTTCACATTGAAGTTGATGATATTCAAGGCAAGTCGAGCCTTCATATCCCACTCTTTCTATTGCTTTGTGAGCTCTAGTTGCTGATCTGTAGTAAGAGGAGTTACAGAGTTCTCGGCTCAAGTCTCTTTTCATCTTCTGTGACTATGTCCCACAAGTTCTTCAATTGAAAAATGTTCAGCATTTTGAACTTCCAATTGCCATAGATGTTATCATCAAGCTTGCTAATCTCATCAAGAAATATGACACCATCATGTGATTTCATCATGGTGCACCAAGGATCAAAACCTATATATAAATAGCAATCAAGTCTCAGTGATAGCCAAAGGCTTTAGAAGGCTTGAAGAAGTGGAGCAGAACCAAATGCCAAAATAGTCAACTAGTGACTTTACAAGGTGGCATGTGAGTGCAAAGGTGCAACCGTCTTGAATCAAGAACCCAATCCACCAAATAACTCAACAAGAGTGATTCTGCCCTCTCTCAAAGAATAAAATAGGTGTCGATATGTGTGATATGAATACAGATGATAAGTTTTGCATGGATTGATGTTGGTTGGAAACTAAGCGGGAATTTTTGGGCAGGGGTTCAGTTAGGCTTGTTTGGAGTTCCCTCCTCTATGGTAGCTAGTCCATTGATCATCACCATGGTGTCAATGGAAAGATTTCCTTCTCTCAAGACTTTACTATAATATTAGATTTACTAGGCTTTTAGAGTTTCACTAGCAGGTTTAGTATAATGTCTTTAACATGGAGGAAGAATTTCCTCTATATTTAATGAACTCCTTTTGATGTGAACTAGGAGTGGATCATTGATTTTGTCCATCGTTCCTCTTTCCACTTGGTTATTGTATTGTCATCCTCAATAAACTCAAGGAGTCCCAATACAACACCATGTGTGATACATGGTAAGAATTGTGGATATGCATCCCAACCATGCAAGTGATATTTGATCCACACAAAGACTTTCAAGCAAAGGTTTGTTACTTTCTCCATAGTTTTAACACTAATACACAATGCATGGTAAAAATTATGGGAATACACATGCCCAACCATGCAAATGAAATTTGATCCACACACATATTTGCAAGAACAAGGGTCTTAATCTCATCATCAATACCTATGCAAACTATCATACACATCGGACACACACATATGTTGGAAGCACACCGATGCATAATTTTTAACACTCACACATGATGCATGGTAAGAATTATGGAAATACACATGCTCGGTGATACAAATGATACCCAATCCACATAAAGCCTTCCAAGAACAAGGTTCTTACTCTCATTAAGTCTAATACAAAGTATAATACCCATTAGACATGCACGTATAGCACTCATCCATGATGCATGGTAAGAAATTTGAATTAAATTTGGAAAATTTATGCATGCCCAAGAATGCAAGTGATATCAGGTCTACATAAAACTTTCCAAGAAGAAGGGTCTTCCTCTAATTAAGGGTTGTGTAATGTATCATACCCATAAAACACACACATACACATATATGAGTATCAACATATGCTAGAAGCATAGCGATATATATTTTAAAGATGTGTCCACAATGATATTTGAGAATACACATGTTGGAATTTGAAAACACACATGACCAACCAAGCAAATGATATTTAATCCACATAAATATTTTCAAGCACAAGTATCTTACTCTCATTAAGACCTAGACAAAGTATCATACCCATGAGACACACACACATATGCTAGAAGGACATTCATGCATATGTTTAATACTCATCCATGATGCAAGAAATGATTCCCATTTTGTGTTGCTATTTCTTTATAAGAAATGGAAGTCCATAAATTGATTCTATCTTGTGCCGCTTTTTAATATTGTCGTTTCTACCAAATATATGGCACTTTGAGAAATGATTTCCATTTCATACATAAGAAATGGCAAAGTGAAAATTGGGTGTCATTTCTACCTAGTTCTGTTGTAGTGATGAGAACTATGGCTACATGCAATAATAAATAATTAGCGCAAAGGGTAGTATATATAAAAAGGCCACAATTTAGAATCTCCTCTATTAAAAATAAGTCCTTGAAATCTATGGCTAGATGTAATAAAAAATAGTCAAGTATTTTTAACGCTTTTTCAATGGGTTCTCTAGATCTTCAGTGTTTCCTGAACAAAATAAAGGTTCTCCAATATTATCCTTTAGTGAGTTTATGTGGGGCTCTTTATGATTTGTGTACTTTGGAATTAATGTAAGCATATTGTAGGATCTCAAGGGGGTTACTCATAAATATGTAAGCATAGCACGCGGTTCAACAGAACGAATTCCCCCTTGTACACATTTTTCACATACAGAAGGGTATCATATAAAGGGGGTGCTCACAAATCGAATGGAAAAAAAGCATGTTTTATTCATGATAACCTTACATACAAGGAGTTTTACAAATAGGCCTTGAACGCATGTGATGTATAGGGTTTATACATAGTACACCCTCTTTTCTCCCCCCCTTCTCTCTCACCTTGCCCAAGTGTGAGGTTATCTCTACATGTAAGCCTCAAGGAAAAATATGATTACCATTTATAAATTAGTTGGTTGAAATTCAAAATTATAAACATCAAATCAGTCCTTTTATAAATATGATTACCGTTTATAAATTAGTTGGTTGATGAACAAATCAGCCCTTTTATAGTCAAATCAATTTCTATCCCATACATGTGGAGCTTAGATGTGAATAGAATATTCTCTAAAACTTTTAACATAAATAAATCTAATAATTGGGGTAGCATCCAAAAGCCATGAGGCATTCTTGGGTCAAGCAACAAGATCTATTTTAAAGGAGGGAGAAAGGAGGCAACCTTTCAAATTTACTTTCTTTAAAATTCCGTAAGCAGAGCTATGATAATGGAGCTCCAAGTAGAAAAAAGAAAAAATAGTCCAACGACATTAGAAAACAAATTCCAATGATGTTCATCAAGATTAGAGATCAATGCATATAAGAAAGCAGAGCATCTTGGTGTAAAGGCCCAAGAAAGTAATAGAGAGAAAAAGCATTCTAGAATTCAAGAAGAGTGCCTACTGATTGCAAAAAGAAAGCTCCAACAATAGGATGTCCCATTACATAAACCACTCTATGAAAATTTTCATGTTGCATGTTGCCAAGCTTTTCATGGAACTTTTGTAACACAAAACACCCTTTGGTATAACAACCTTAAATTTTCTTCCTTATGTATATACAAATTTGTAAGTAATGGAATTCTTAAAAACCCATTTGTTGAACTTGTGAGAGGATTACATGAGTGAACCCTCCAAGGTTTTACATTTTAAAAGTAAGGAGCATTGAAAACAAGCATCTAAACTAACGTTGACGTTTTGTAGTTTTGGAGGAGTTTCATCCATACAAGTTTGCTACATCCTGAAACAAGCTTGAGAAAACAACTCAAAGTATCCAAGGGATGGAGTGTCCTACTTTCAGACAATTCCTCTCATCGATGGGATCTCAAACACTACAAGGCATAGGCCATTTTCCGACGGAAATACCGACGCTTTTTACATTAAAATTTTTTTTTTTCACGGGCGCAAAGGTCGCTATAAAAGTCGTTAAAATCATCGGAAAAGGAGCGTCGCTATAAACCGTCGCTATATAGCGACGCTGATAATCGTCGCTATATAGCGACGATTAAAACGTCGCTATATAGTGACACTGTTAATCGTCGCTATATAGCGACACTGGTAAACGTCGCTATATAGCGACGATTAACAGAAGTAAAAAAAAAGGGTTAGTGGGACTAAACAGGGCTTTCTTTTCACCCTGTTTAGCCCCACTAATCCTTTTTTTTTTTTGTAATTACAAAAGAAAGTTTTTTATAACAAAA
Organism: Dipteris shenzhenensis; assembly: GCF_047967505.1. NCBI lineage: Eukaryota > Viridiplantae > Streptophyta > Polypodiopsida > Gleicheniales > Dipteridaceae > Dipteris > Dipteris shenzhenensis. The sequence continues at coordinate 20,889,133 of NC_141625.1, read as the reverse complement.
TTTCCCTTGCTTGCAGGGTGATACAAAATTGTTCTTGTGAACGATGAGGAAGAAATGCATATACATATACAACTGTGTTTGTAACAAAATTACCCTGTGAAAGGACGATACAAAATTGCTCAAATGAGCGGATATACAAAATGCTACTACCACTACTCATCCGAATCTGAATCATCTTCGTCTTGTTGGCCTGTTCCTTGGTCCTCGACACCTGCATCTTCTTCCTCGTCCCCGACACCTGCGTCTTCTCCCTTGTCCTCGGCACCTGCGTTCGATCCTTGCCCCTGTTGATCACTCGTCTCCGATGATGGGACGCTTGAGCTTTGACCCTAAGAGTGAACCATATAAATCGAAAATTAGATTGGAACTTAAATTAAAAAGTGAGATTACAAGTAGGAGTAAACTTATACCATGCGAGCAGCCACCTCAGCCCAATCGACTGTCGCTCCCATTGCCTCTTGCTCAATGAACCACGGCTTTGTTCCTATCCGAAATGCGCGCCGCGTCTCTACATCCATAGGAAGATGACCCATCGCAGCTTGCTATGGATCCAATTTACGAGAGTTAGAGTTAGCTAAAGCGCATGTAATATGTAAGTAAAACAAATAGAACAATACATTAAATGGGAAGAAGTAGACTAACCACAGTTGCCTCGAACGCATACCGTCCGCCTGCACCAAAGTGCGAAGTACCTACGACGTCCAGCCGTCTCTTCGCAGCCCTCCTCTGACCCTCGAACATTTCGGGATGGTCCCTATGTTGCTTCTTGAAGTACTTCCAATCAGCTTTGTCTGCCCAGCTGGGTTTAGCCAACCCCTTTGTAATGGAAGTACGCAAGGTTGATCTGCGATGCTTTAGGACCAAACCCATGCGCTCGAGCATATAATTGTTATTAAACTCCACATTTGGCGGATTAGGGTATCTTTGTTTTAACTCATCGATCACCGCCTGCTTCTTTTGGGCATCTTGATACCACCAATCGATATTTATGCCGCTCTTGAAGTGATGACTCATCAACCTCCTCATGGCAGCCATCACTGCTTTGCCCTTTTTGTCTTCTATTATCTCTCCGGCAGATGTGATTTGATAGGAGAGATCCCCTGATGAGTAAGGGGGACTGACGGTAGCAGAGTCTGAAGGAGTGGAAGCTGCACGACCGCTTCCGGATCGAGGAGTAGTAGTGGGAGTAGGAGAGGGAAAGGGACCTGACTGATACTGTGTCTCCGAACCAAGTGGAGACCTAAAGGAGCGTGAGTGTGCTGACTCGTCTACATCTCCTGAGTCAGCACAACATGAGCCGCCCATCCTACTCTTCCTTCCCTTGCGGGAGGCATGCGCAGGTGATGATCCCGCAGTCGAAGGGGCGCGAGGGGATGGCTGGGCAGTACGTCCACCCGTTGGTGTAGGGGAAGGAATTGCGGAGGTCCTCTGAGAGAGCAGAGAGAAGAATCTCGCTGCCTCCTCATCACTCATCTGCGCTACAAACTCGTCGGGAGTCCCGACAAAGCCATGCGCAGCTAGCAAAGGAGTTCCCTGAGGGGTAGTCGCAGTGCTACGTGGAAGAGGGGTCGGACCAGGGGTAGTCGCAGTGCTAGGACCGAGAGGAGACGGACCAGGGGTAGTCCTCGGGGTAGTCGCCTGAGAGGAATCAAAGTCCTCTGGAGCATATAGATCATGAGCTCTCCTCCTGCGAGGCTGTCCGTACTCATCGGATGAGCGACGTGATGCCATGTCTAACATAGACACAAACACGAAAACAGAAAACAAAAAACAAACATGAGCATTCTCATAGGCATAGGCATAGGCAAGAAGAAAGAAGAGGGAAAGGAAAGAGGGAAAGAAGAGGGAAAGATAAGAGGGAAAGAAGATGGAAAGGAAAGAAAAGAATGAGAATGAGGAAATAGAGAATGAGAGAAGGGGGAAATAGAGAAGGGGAAAGAGATGAGGGAAAATAGAGAAGGAGAGAAGGGGGAAATGAGAGAAGGGGGAAATGAGAGAAGGGGGAAATAGAGTGGGAAATAGAGAATGAGCTTATGCGGAAATAGAGAATGAGCTTATGCTTCTCTCATTCTCTATTTCCGCATAAGCTCACGCATAAGCATGAGCTTATGCGGAAACTTAAGCATAAGCTCATGCTCATGCATGAGCATAAGCATGAGCTTATGCTTATGCTTATGCTTAAGCATAGGCATCGGAAATAGAGAAGGAGCTTATGCATAAAATAGAGAATGAGTTTCCGCATGCTTATGCTCATGCGGAAAAAGAGAAGGAGCTTATGCGAAAAAAGAGAAGGAGAGAAGCTTATGCGGAAACTCATTCTCTATTTCCGCATAAGCTCCTTCTCTTTTTCCGCATGAGCTTATGCTTATGCTCATGTTTCCGCATATGCTCACGCAAAAGCTTATTTCATTCTCTATTTCCGCATAAGCTTCTCTCGTTCTCTATTTCCGCATAAGCTTCTCTCATTCTCTATTTCCGCATAAGCTTCTTATGCGGAAAAAGAGAAGGAGCTTATGCGGAAATAGAGAAGGAGCTTATGCATAAAAAGAGAAGGAGGAGCTTATGCGGAAAAAGAGAAGGAGCTTATGCATAAAAAGAGAAGGAGGAGCTTATGGGGAAAAAGAGAAGGAGCTTATGCGGAAATAGAGAATGAGAGAAGCTTATGCGGAAACTCATTCTCTATTTCCACATAAGCTCATGCTCATGCATGAGCATAAGCATGAGCTTATGCTTATGTTATGCGGAAGCATAAGCATAAGCATAAGCATAAGCTCATGCTTATGCTCATGCAGAAAAAGAGAAGGAGCTTATGCGGAAAAAGAGAAGGAGGAGCTTATGCGCAAAAAGAGAAGGAGCTTATACGGAAAAAGAGAAGGAGCTTATGCTCATGCGGAAAAAGAGGAGTAGCTTATGCATAAAAAGAGAAGGAGGAGCTTATGCGGAAAAAGAGAAGGAGCTTATGCGGAAATAGAGAATGAGAGAAGCATAAGCTCATGCATAAGCTCATGCATAAGCTTCTCTCATTCTCTATTTTCGCATAAGCTCATGCATAAGCATAAGCTTATGCGGAAACTTAAGCATAAGCTCATGCTCATGCATAAGCATAAGCATGAGCTTATGCTTATAAACATAAGCATAAGCTCATGCTTATGCTCATGCGGAAAAAGAGAAGGAGGAGCTTATGCATAAAAAGAGAAGGAGGAGCTTATGCGGAAAAAGAGAAGGAGCTTATGCGGAAACTTAAGCATAAGCTCATGCTCATGCATGAGCATAAGCATGAGCTTATGCTTATGCTTATGCTTAAGCATAAGCATAAGCATAAGCATAAGCTCATGCTTATGCTCATGTGGAAAAAGAGAAGGAGGAGCTTATGCATAAAAAGAGAAGGAGGAGCTTATGCGGAAAAAGAGAAGGAGCTTATGCGGAAATAGAGAATGAGAGAAGCATAAGCTTCTCTCATTCTCTATTTCCGCATAAGCATAAGCTCATGCTCATGCATGAGCATAAGCATGAGCTTATTCTTATGCTTATGGGGAAGCATAAGCATAAGCATAAGCTCATGCTTATGCTCATGTGGAAAAAGAGAAGGAGCTTATGCATAAAAAGAGAAGGAGGAGCTTATGCAGAAAAAGAGAAGGAGCTTATACGGAAAAAGAGAAGGAGCTTATGCTCATGCAGAAAAAGAGAAGGAGGAGCTTATGCATAAAAAGAGAAGGAGGAGCATATGCGGAAAAAGAGAAGGAGCTTATGCGGAAATAGAGAATGAGAGAAGCATAAGCTCATGCATAAGCTTCTCTCATTCTCTATTTCCGCATAAGCTCATGCATAAGCATAAGCTTATGCGGAAACTTAAGCATAAGCTCATGCTCATGCATAAGCATAAGCATGAGCTTATGCTTATAAGCATAAGCTTATAAGCATAAGCTCATGCTTATGCTCATGCGGAAAAAGAGAAGGAGGAGCTTATGCATAAAAAGAGAAGGAGGAGCATATTGGGAAAAAGAGAAGGAGCTTATGCGGAAATAGAGAATGAGAGAAGCATAAGCTCATGCATAAGCTTCTCTCATTCTCTATTTCCGCATAAGCTCATGCATAAGCATAAGCTTATGCGAAAACTTAAGCATAAGCTCATGCTCATGCATAAGCATAAGCATGAGCTTATGCTTATAAGCATAAGCATAAGCTCATGCTTATGCTCATGCGGAAAAAGAGAAGGTGCTTATGCATAAAAAGAGAAGGAGGAGCTTATGCGGAAAAAGAGAAGGAGCTTATGCGGAAACTTAAGCATAAGCTCATGCTCATGCATGAGCATAAGCATGAGCTTATGCTTATGCTCATGCGGAAAAAGAGAAGGAGCTTATGCATAAAAAGAGAAGGAGGAGCTTATGTGGAAAAAGAGAAGGAGCTTATGCGGAAACTTAAGCATAAGCTCATGCTCATGCATGAGCATAAGCATGAGCTTATGCTCATGCAGAAAAAGAGAAGGAGCTTATGCATAAAAAGAGAAGGAGGAGCTTATGCGGAAAAAGAGAAGGAGCTTCTCTCATTCTCTATTTCCGCATAAGCTCATGCATAAGCATAAGCTTATGCGGAAACTTAAGCATAAGCTCATGCTCATGCATGAGCATAAGCATGAGCTCATGCTCATGCATGAGCATAAGCATGAGCTCATGCTTATGCTTATGCATAAGCATAAGCATAAGCTCATGCTCATGCTCATGCGGAAAAAGAGCTTATGCGAATGAGAGAAGAGGGAAATAGAGAAGGGATAATGAGAGAAGCATAAGCATAAGAGAATAAGAGGGAAAGGAAATAGAGAATAAGAGGGAAAGGAAAGAGAGAAGGGAAAAGAGATGAGGGGGAAAGAGAGAAGGGGGAAAGAGAGAATAAGAGAAGAGGGAAAAAAGAGAAGGGGGAAAAGAGATGAGGGGGGAAAGAGAGAATAAGAGAAGAGGGAAAAAAGAGAAGGGGGAAAAAGGAGAAAAAGAGAAGGGGGAAGAAGGAAAGAGAGAGAGGGGAAGAGAGGGTTCCTACACCCATCACTGCAGCTAGCACTTAAGGCGCTAGCTGCAAGCCAATGAAAATGCAGAAATAATAAATGGAAAGAAGAGGAAGCACTTACCTGTAAAAGTATGTCCCGCTCGGTGTAGTGGACTAGCCCTACAAAAGAGAGAGTATGTCCTGCTCGGTGTAGTGGACTGGCCCTACAAAAGAGAGAATACAACCCATTTTTTCAAATAAGATGTTAGTGGAAAGAGCAGATTACAAAAGCAACTTCTTGAAGGGAGGAGATTGAGAAGACAAGGAAAGGAGGAGATTGAGGAGACAAGGAGGAAGAGAAGGAAGAGAAATACAGAAAAAAGAGGTGAGTTTTCTTTCTTTCTTTCTTGAAATCTCGTTTTTTGTTTCAATCCTTTCAAATCAAGCATGAAAACTAGTTTACAGGTTTAGCAATACAAGTAGAAACACTCACAAAACTAAAGCTAACAAACAAACAACCTACATTGTTGAAACAAACTCACCTCTTGAAGAACTTTCTTTCAGGAAACCAAAGAGGGAAAAGGAGAGATTTGGAGTACAAGAGGTAGGAGAAGGGTGAGGAGTGGAAAATAGAGTGAGAGGTTGCTTGGAATAGATGGGAGGTCATCGAAAATAGGTGGGAGGAGATTTTGGGTTGCTTACTTGAGAGATTAGGGAATAGATAAAGCAAAACGCCGCGCGTTTCGGCGTTTCAGGTTTTAACCCACAGCATCGCTATTATAGCGACGCTTACTGTTCATCTTTTTTATATGGCCTCATGTGAAGATCACACATGCTATGCTTATAATTGTCAATATCTCCTCTTACTATATAGCTTATAATTGTCAAGAGAAGCTCAAATTAAACATGCTATGCTTATAATTGTCAATATCTCCTTTTCATGCTTATGTTGTGATTTTATAAGTGTAGATGGAAGGGACGAGTGGAAGCTCATCCGCTGATGCGCCAACGCCCGGGAGCACGAAGTGGCTTACGGAGAGGTTATACTGTCATTGCACTCATTGCAAGCGAGAAGTACGACATCAACGTCGTATTATCATGCGCCACTTGCGGATGTATGGGGAGGAGCCAGAACCAGTACCCCCCATTGGTGTTGCACATGTTGATGGATCATCAGTAAGTCAAAGCTATTTAAGTTCGCAATCTTATTGTATACCAGGAAATAGAAGATCTTATATTTACACGAATGAGCTTATGACAGGATGAGGAGGGTGACGAGGGTACTTTTCCTCAAGCATTATGACAACTCAAGTCCACTTGCTTGTGCACATAGTTGATGAGGTGGCTATAGCAGGTACCGTTCATAATCGATGGATGTTTTTTCTCGAGTGGTTTATGAAAACTTTAAAGGGGTTTGTAAGACAAAGAGCAAGACCGGAAGCAAGCATGGCAGAGGGATGGCTTGTGCAAGAGTCATTAGTATGTATCACAGAGTTTCTTGCATCCACGGATCCTGATATGCCACAAGCTTGGCACAACAAGGATGATGATCGCATCATTGGCAAGGTCCCCCAAGGAAAAGGGATTGAAAGAAAGATGAGCGAAGAGCAAATGGAGAAATTCAATAAGTTTTGTATCCTCAATAGCCCTGAGATGCAGAAGTGAATTGAGAGATATGAAGTGGCCAAAGCAAAAAGAATAAATGCAAGGACGAGATTCAGAGTAATGTACATGCGATCACAACCATATCCACGAGATCTGGCTCTTCTTCCTACTCACATGTCACTTGATTGGCTACAACTGGCTGTACATAAAGCCGAACGTGATGGAGAGACAATAAACGAGCGCGAGCGGGAGTTATCATCCGGATGTATGGTGCATGTAAGTTTCTTATCTCTTGACGTAATTAAGTAATTATTTGTGGCAATATATGCTATAAAATAGGTGCATCTTCATTGTTTTAATGATGCTCTTTTACAGTACAAAAAGTACAGTGCATTATGGTCATATGGACGACATTTTCACGTGGAATGCATCGATTCAAAGAGAGTCACGTATGATTGTGGAGTCATGGCTAACTTCACACAAGATAGCCGAGCAAGTGCTTCGGATACCAATCTTCTCTCCTCACAGTTGGATTATTGTGGAACCATATGCGACATCTATGAAATTGATTTCAGACTATTTACTATTTTCATTCTTGATGTAAAATGGTTTAGAACTACTTACAACGGTCCCCATGCGACAGTGAGAAAAGATAGTAGCGGTCTCTTTGCAATAGACTCCACCAAACATTGGACCGATGAAAGTGATACTTTTGTTCTTCCTGAGCACTGTGAGCAGGTGCATACTAATGATTTAATTAGTCGAAGCTTTCGTTTTTAAAGTCCATTGATATATATATAATTGACGACATTTGGCACGTGATTTTTCATCTTCAATATAGGTGGTTTTTCATCTGGATCGTTCTGATCCAAGATGGTGGTACGTGATCCAAGTTGCACCACGAAGTAAGCAGATTTTTGAAGATCGAGATGTGGATATGGAGATGCCACTACCAATGCCGGATCCAATTGATGAATTTAGCGAAGAAGATGTAGATCACCATATGAGGCAAGAGGAAGATGCGCATAATGACATCGCACGGGAGGAGGATGGAGATCACGATATTGACGAGGAAGACAACAATCGTCAAGATCAATCACCACACTTAAGCTTTATTGAAGAAGATGATCAAATACTTTTAGGTGAACATACGATACTAGAGTACGATGATGATATAGGAGATCAACTCGGTATAGAGTTGGAGATAGACTTGCTTGGCGCCTTAGACTTGGCTCAAGATGAAACAGTTGATGTAAATGCTCTTATTTGATTTTTCTCATCTCAAACTTGGACATGAATATATGAGCTTCAAAGGCTTGATGTACATGCTCTTATTTTTTTATTCTCTATGAGCTCAAACATGTATGAAAATTTAAAAAATTTTGTCATTGGAAAACTAAATTTTAAGGCCTAAAAAAAAAAAAAACCTCTTTGTAAAAACGTCGCTATAATATTTTGTCTCAGTCTCGCTATATAGCGACTTTTAGGAAGGTCGCTATATAGCGACTTTTGGCAAAAGTCGCTATATAGCGACGATTTACGAAACTCGATTTTTATAACGACGATTAGCGCTAAGCGGGCGCTAAACGTCGGTACGTAAACGTTGCAATAGGATGCGTGTGTAGTAGTGAAATAAGCTTGAAAAGCATGTTGCTTAACAATTATTTAAGGATTATACATGTCTACCCAAAAATAACAAAGGTAAAATAAAAGCTCCGTGATTATGGGAGAATCATGGATAAAAGTTTAATATTCCAAGACGCCCACAAAGAGTCTTGACTCTTGAAGTATCTTGGAAGGGGGCATGTGGAGCAGAGGGGAGTAGAGAGGAGATCTTTATCTTTATCTTTCTAATAGAGAAGGTGGCAAGCAATGGCACCATCTTCCTTGCAAGGTGAGGTGGAAGCCTAAATTCCCTCACACATTTAATGCAAAGCACGGGTGCAGAACTAGAGACTCTTGAAGTATCTTGGAAGGGGGCATGTGGCGAGGGGGGGAGAGGAGATGGGAAGGAAGGGGTGTGAGACACATGGAGAGGTGAGCTTGCAAAAGAAAGGTGAAGAGCTACTAGCGAGAACTCTTCTTTCTTGTTTGACTTTAAGGGCCAAAGCGAGTATGGAGAGAGGGAGGAGGAGGTCACAGGTGCCCCGAACTTTCTTTCTTGTTTGACTTTAAGGGCCAAAGCGAGTATGGAGAGAGGGAGGAGGAGGTCAAAGGTGCCCTCCCTGGGTAATGCATGCAAACTCTTGGGATAGTTCGCAAGCCTGCAGCCGTTTGCACCGGCCAGCCGGCATCCCCTGTCTCAAGCGTTCTCGCCACCCCTTCCCCTCCTCATTATTTATACATTCCATTGCCTTCAATTCCCCGTTGCCAGCTCCACACAAGCCTCCCTTCTCGCCACCCTCGCCGGCACAGCTCTTTAATTTTACCTCCTCCGCTTGTGTCCGCTTCGTTCCCACCTATATTCCTTCCCTTGCCCATCAATCTGTCCCTCATTGGGTTGCTCAATCCGCAAGCTCAAAAAGGTTTTAGTCTATGGATGCAGTCTGTCTCGTAAACTTAGCACGTCTTTTGCTCGTATGCATGCCTGTGTAGCGCCTTACCTCACCGTGATACGTGATTGTCGTGCAGGATTTTGTAATGGCACGATCAATGGGTATCTTGATCCTCGTCACTGCTCTCTGCGCCAGCCTTTCGTCAGTCTTTGGTAAGGAAATGTGGGGAGCTCTATAGAGTTCATCTCCAGTCATCCAGTGGACAGCTGCATGAATTCGAACCCCTAATGATAGTCTGCAGCAGACGCCCGTTTACTTGCACGGTATAATTTGTATTGATCAGCTTGCTCCTATCATTTACGCAGGAGAGTTTCTGGTTTGCGAGGACTTGCCAACTGACCTGTGTGCCTTCGCGGTCGCATCGTCTGGAGCCCGTTGCATCCTCGAAAGAACGGCGACGACAGAAAATGAAATCGCGTATGATTGCGAGGTAAAGACTTCAACTTGTGGCCGCTTGTCGCATAGGATTTGAGCTGCGTAGTGATATTCAACATGACATGATTTTCGCATTGCTAGATATGAGATCGTAAAGCCCTCCAAGCCGCGTGGGTTGTTCAGAGCCACGTAGCCAACTAGAGTTGCGCTTTTGCTTGCAGACATCAACTGTGATGGCAAAGAATACCATGGCACGGATCGAGACCGATGGTTGCATCAAGACATGTGGGCTGCAGAGAATGACAATCGGCTTTTCAACAGACTCATTTTCCGAAAGCGGAGTCATGACGAGTCTCTGCTCTGATACATGCAAAATGGGCTGTCCCGATCTTTTCGAGCTGCATAGCGAATTGGCTGAAGCAGAAGGTAAGAAGGAAAACCATCTGAGAATTTACAAACCAAGTCAGCTAGCTTAATTCGATTGATGCGAGCTGCGCAAAAGTTGAATTTAATCGTCCGGTGACTAACACAAATCTTGTGCAGGTGCCGATTTAAAGAAATTGTGCGGTGAGTCGGGCACGCCGCATAGATTGATGGAACAAGTGTCCGGTGTATTTGCTTCCCTGCCCACGAACGCAAGGAGACTGGGGGAAGGGGAACAGGCCGCATGCAGCCCAGAAGCATCGGAATAGATTTAATCCACCATTGAATCCATGCGAAGGCTGATGCTGCTCACGGCAACGATGAGTTCCTTTCTCTTCAACCATGAGTTCCTCATGGCGATTTTACTTGCATAGACCTTTCTCTTTCCTCTATATGCCTCATAAAATTCGATAGGCAACTTAGCGCTTACTCGCCTTGATTTTATTAGCACTGCCCGGCAGGGAGGGCTCTCCTTACACTTTTCTTAAAAAGTGTCCCTCCAGTTATTTTCTTACACTTTCTATTGAGAGTGACATCTCTCTCCCCCTCCCTCCCTCTTTCCTTCCTGCCCCCTTCCCAAACCCCTCTCTCTCTCTCTCTCTCTCTCACCTATCTCTCTCTCTCTCTTCCCAAATCAGCTCGTCCTTCTAAGGGCAATGCTCACGCGTACTTGTACTCACTTGTTTGGATCAATAAAGAGAGGATCCTTCCACAATCTCATCTTGCCAATACTACACTTTTTCAGTTTCTACAATTTTTACATTTCTATGGTGATTCTAAACTCTTTTAGAAATTATTGAAAGAAAGCATAGCCCTTATACAAGCCCTGTCCAAGCTTAATTAAACTAGAACTTGTAGGCCATAGCCCTTCCAAGATTAATTGAGCTACTAGACTTAGACTCAAGTAGGTCACGTCCCTGAACTTACCTTCCACCGCCAAAGCACAGATCCAAAGACCCACTTTAGACATGAATACAAGCACCTCGATAATCCTCCCTAATGGATCTTTATGCTAAAAATAATTTCAACACCACCAAGACCTACCCTCGAATCATGTACCAGAAAAACATGAGGAAAGATGAAAAAATAAACCTTGAACACAAAACTGGTACTAGAGATCCCCGCGGTGTCACTATGTAAATACCCCATATAGCATGTGCATGCACTCAAGGCTATTTACATCCCTTATACCCCTTAAATATCTGTATTTTATGTGACTCCATAAGAAAATAGAACCCCTTTTGTTGAATGCAAGTGCTACATTACATGTATCTTATTAAACTCCCTAAGTAGAGACCAGAGCTTCTTACTTTTTGCACTTGTAGCTTGTAATTTTGGTTAGCAAGGCAAATGTTTTGAAAAACATGTACTCCATACTTATGGAGCTAGTGCATTATGGTCTAAGACTTTGATATTTGGGAAAATTTCATCCATAAATGGATGTACTAGAAAAAAGTAAATTCATACGTTTGCAATGCTCTTTGTACAAATACGTCCCATATTTTTTATCATTTTGTATTGTTTCCTTTTAGAGTCAATACCTTGTAATGAGGCCCATAAGCATGTCAAAGTTGGGTCCCTTTTTGGTGCACTGTCCAAATTCATTTTTTGAGGTACTTTTGGATTAAAAATAGGAAAAAAAAGAGGCTCTTGAAACAAAATATTGAAGCAAAAAGTAAGCTAAAGAAAATTCAAATTAGGAAATCTGACGTGCAATCATGTTAAAACTAGAGTACATTAAAAAAAGAGTTCATCACATTTGTGAAAGAAGTTTATGATATAACTAAGGGATCCAGGTACAAGTAAGTCTCAGAGCCATACTATGGCAAAAAACACCATCTGTGTGTGTGTGTGTGTGTGTGTGTGTGTGTGTGCGCGCGTGCGCGCGCGCACGTTTGAAACCCACTAGTGACTTGGGGGGTTCACCTCCCAAAATTTTAGTGTTCCATGTGCATTCAAAAGGAGGGGTATTTGTCCGGGTTGTAGCTTTGTCCTTGGTATTCTTATCCATCATATTGTCGCTTATACTGATGGACACCTTGCTGCAACGTTCGAAAGAAGTTGGGTTCACAACCAAAAGTTTTGTGAGTTTCCAAGCTCAGAGTTTCATCTACCAAAGTCCCTCATCCATGGGTCCTCGTCTTCTATACATTCTAGTTCAAGGGGCTCAATGAAGACCATGGGTCTCGAGTCCACAAAAATGGCCTCACAGTCCTCGCCTGTGGTGTAAAAGTTGATTGTCATTGGCCTTCCCTTTTTGTGGGCATATTAGCAAAATTGTTCTCCATCTCCATTGAATCTATTCATCTTAATCATCCAAACATATTGGAAATAGTTCCCCTTATTCGGAAGGCTGTGGAAGGAGTAGGAGAGTGAGGCAGAGCTATGCTTGTGGGATGGTCTTTGGAGGCTCTTGAGCTGGTAAGTTCTTGCATTTCATCATTCTAGCTCTCAATCTTGTCTAAATTAGAGGGATCACTGCATCAGGGCCCTAATACCAAATAAGGACTAGGAATTGAATTCCATATTGAAGCTAAACCAAAACTGGGGTGAGAAATGGGCATTGTCTAAATCAAAATGCTATCCTCGGGCTCAAGCTCTCTAGACAAAATTCTTCTAGACCTTAAGTGCATGTATGAGGTCCTTGCTTAGACACACCCTATTCTCAATTCGAGTTTTGTACTTTTTGTTAGGAAACCTATTCCCAGATCTATCCCTCTAGGTTAGAGGGTTAGTTGTAGGCTACTGAGCTGGAGGGTTGACCTTATGATGTCGATTGGCGAGATAGTAGATGGCACATGTGTCAGTGAGATGGATTGAATAGGTTGCTGATGAGCTCAGGGGGGGGTCACTATGTATGAACCCTATATATCATGTGTGTTCAAGGTTTAACTATAAAACCCCTGATTTGTGAATTTTTTCTTAATAAAATGCACCCTTTTCCTATTCGATCTATAAATTGTTTTCTAAAATACATTTTTTGGCACCCTTCTATCTGTAAAAATGTGAGAACAAATCAAATTAAATATTCTCTTATGTTGAACTCACGTGATAGTGATCAAATAACTTATTGAGTGAATCTCCTGAGATGATGAGTTAGTGGAATAGCTTTTAAGCACCGAATAGTGGGATAGATGGATGGAGGGATAGATGGATGGCACCAGGCAATGGGTTGACAACCCGCGGGATAGCTTACCTTGGAGGGATACCCGATGAAAGGCATCGATCGATGGGCTGCATGGTTATGCCTTTGAATTCTGGTGTAGCCTTATGGCACTGGGTCAGCGCCTATCAAACCGATGGAAAAATTGGGTGAGAAACCCTATACAAATATTTCATTAAGGTGGTTGGTTAGGCTATTGACGTGTGTCAGTTGGCAGGTTGAGGGCTTATGGCACCGATTGGCAGGATAACTGGCTAAAGGCACCGAGTTGGTAGGAGAGGAGTTGTCTAGGAGCACGAGGCATCATCAACTCTTTTTTTATGATTCTTGATGGATTTTCAAGTTTTGTTCCAGGTTTGTGTACATAGGGGTGTTACAAACTACATAAAGTACTTATAGCAAATAGACAAAACCAAAAACCAGTAACTTTCCTACTCAAATGAGTGATTTTCATAGTTGGATTGTCATACACCAAAAACCACTTTGAAATTTGACTCAACTCTTCCTTTTTGAGTGTTTTCACTTGAATTTGACATTGCAACAAGCTTAGCAATCACACTAGCTACCTTCATATATAAATAAACATAAAAAAACAAGCTCAAATGCATGAAAATGGCTATATGGACATAAATGAAAAAGCAAGCTTGTCCTACAGTTCTAAACTCATACTTTCTCCATTCTTTTCCACTCAAATCTCACTCCTAATCTCCACAAAAATTTAAGCCTAAAGCATTGTGCAATGGGTGGTTTACGAAATTAGGAAGCAAATGCATCACAAGAGCATACCTTTAACTCCCCAAAAGCGGTGCCAAAGATGTGTAATCCTATGCTAACACCTGTGTCATGGGGATCTTGGACGGATGCCGTTGGAGTCTCCACTATTGAGCTACTCCTTGTGGAAGCCTTGACATGCAAAAGCCTACACTTGTGTCACTCCAGTGCCTATTTAACCTAACTAACTTGGGTGTTTTCTAACTAACCCTATCCTTAGAGGAGCTTGATTGTGGCTCAAATGATGTGTACAAGTGATTCCACGAGAGGAAGGGGGAGGAATAAGGGAAGGGAAGAGAGGGAAGGGGGTGGGGGAGAAGAGGGGAAGTGTAAGGGCATGAGTGGAAATCACGACTATGCTTTTATTATTTTCTCTAATAGCTCCCTAGTTGGTGTTTTGTGGCTATTAGAAATAGTAGCTTCATGGATCAAAAAACTTAACCTAAGAAGTAGACCATCAATTAAGTCAATTAAGGCAGTGGCAGTAGCAAAAATTAAGCCCTCTAGAAATTAAGCCATGGGTCAATGGAGAAATGTCTATAGTCTTCTAGATCCTTTGTGAAACGCCTCTCGTGAGTAAACTATGGGAGTGGGGGAGGGTGAGGGGGAGGGACAGGGAGAAGAGAGGAGAGGAGTGAGGAAGGGGAGTAGGGGGAATGGGTGGGTGTGAGGGAGAGGAGAGGAAGTGTAGCGGGTTGAGGGAGAGGGAGGCATGAGGTGAGGGAGTACTGAGAGCTGAGGGAGAGGAGTGAAAGATCCAATGGAGGGATTAAGAGGGAGTGGCTGAGAGATATGAGAGAGGGAGTGGTGATGGAGGGGAGAGCTAGAGGAGCCACAATGGAGGGGATATCTAGAAGCCATGATGACAAAGGAATTTGAATGAATGACTAGGTTAATGTGGTGAGCTAATACATTAATTTAAGTGAATGATTAGGTTAATTAAGTGAAAGGAGTATGAGTAATAAATTAATTAATGGATAAGTGCTACAAAGGAGAAATTAGGAGCAATGAATAAAATGTGACTCTAACATATGTTATCTAATATAATTTAGATCTTCATTTGCAAAAAAGATCAAAATTGTATCTAATATAAGTTATCCTTTTGTCTAATGTAAGATATCTTCATTTGTAAAAAAATGATCAAACTTGTATTAAAAGGATTACAAAACAAAGTTAAATTTGTTGCCTCCTTTATGAGGTAGGTAAGAGCTACTCAATATTGCATATGCTTCCTACCAAAGTTAAAAATTGTCCTTCTTAGGTCTAAAATGGCTAGACCACCATTTTGAGCTTTGTTAAAACTACCAAGTATTTCTAAATTTCCATATATTCCAAACTACCAAAGCTCTGGACAACTGCCAAACTTCATGGGAACTTTAGTCTTCATTAAGGCTACCCTTGTCTCCTAATAAGGCCATGCATATGTGAGCACTATCCAACCATTTCATAACTCCCACCAGACATTGTGGATGGCCACAACCCATTGCCAGGTAGTCCTAAAGGATACGTCAATGTGTTTCCTTGTTACTATGACATAGCAATCCGAGGGGGGGAACCTTGCGGTTCTACTTGGGAATTCTTACCCTCATAGACAATAGAATTCACCATAAAATCAGGTATAGCTTGGAAGATGGGGTGTGAAGAGAGTGGGAGAGAAGTAAGGAGTCTCACTTGCAGCTTTCTCACATACACAAAGGGGGAATACACACAAACATGGAGGCTGAAAATAGTTTTCCTCTTCTTAGTTGTGAAAGCCAAAAGAACTCTCTCTCTTAGTAGAAAAGGAATAGATGAACCCTATATGTGGGTCTCAAACCAAACTCAGCTAACCTAGGTGGCATACTAACTGAGCCACTAACTAGAGTACATAAAGATAGCTATCATCTAGCTATTATTCATGGGTGGTGTACCAACCGCATCTGTAGCTAACAAGTTGGTGACATAAATGCACAACCATCACCCTAGCATATCACGAGTGGAGCTCGATAACTCAACACTCCCCTTGAGCTCAATCCCAATTCCTGCACACTAAGTAGGTCTCTGAATTTGCGCAGCTTCTCTGTATCCAATGCCTTCGTCAATATGTCAGCTACCTGATCCTCTGTGCTGACATAAAGACCTACTAGAACCTTCTCCCGCACATAGTGATAATGCACCTCAATGTGCTTTGTTCTAGCATGATAGATGGGGTTATTTGCCAAGTGTATACTGCTCATGTTGTCACAATAAATGACAATTGGCCCATCTGTAGACTGATGCATATCATAAAGTAGCTTATGCAACAAAGATGCCTCACATATGGCCATTGTTGCACCCCTGTACTCAGCCTCTATGCTTGACAAGGCAACTGTAGGCTATTTCTTGCTGCTCCAAGTGACTGTAGCACTCCCAAAAAAGAACACATATCCACTAGTAGATCATCTATAAAAAATACTACCAGCCCGATCAGCATCAGTGTATCCATGCAACTGTATCTGAACCCCAGTCTCATAAAATAGTCCATACTACAATGTGGACTTCACATACGTCAGTATGCATCTAGCCGCATCCAAATGTGGTTTCCTTGGA
Source organism: Dipteris shenzhenensis (assembly GCF_047967505.1). NCBI lineage: Eukaryota > Viridiplantae > Streptophyta > Polypodiopsida > Gleicheniales > Dipteridaceae > Dipteris > Dipteris shenzhenensis. The sequence continues at coordinate 20,872,693 of NC_141625.1, read as the reverse complement.
GCCTGCATAAACTGACTTACCAACCCAACAACATAGCTCAAATCTGGCCTGGTAATAGTTATATAAATCAAACTTCTTACTATGTGTCTGTACATAGTAGGGTCTTCGAGAAGCTCACCTGCATCTGCGCTCAACTTCACATTCTGTTCCAAAGGAACTGAAATAGGCTTACAGCCTGTCATCCCATATTTGGACATCATGTCCAATCCATACTGCCTCTACAAGAGCCATATCCCACTTGTGGATCTAATCACCTCAATGCCCAAGAAATAACGCAGCTCTCCCAAATCCTTCATCTCAAACTTCTACTTCAATAGCATTTTCACATGAAGGATATCTTCATCACTATCACCTGTGATGATCAAATCATCAACATAAATGACAAGTAGCATAATGCCTTTCTCTGTTTTTCTCACATAAACTGAGAAATCTGCCTTGGAAATTTAAAAGCCAATAGTGACAAGATACTGTTCTATCTTGTCAAACCATGCTCTGGGTGCTTGCTTCAAGCCATATAAGGCTTTCTTCAACCTACAAACAAACTCAAGATGGACAGCATGCACATAACTTGGTGGCTGCTCCATATAGACCTCTTCTTGCAAATCACCATGCAAGAAGGCATTCTTTAGATCCATCTGATGTAAAGACCATCCCTTTGATGCAGCCATAGCAATGACTATTCTTACAATTGCCATCTTTGCAACCGGACTGATTGTTTCTTCATAATCAATGCCATATGTTTGTGCATATCCCTTGACAACTAATCTTGCCTTGTATCTACTCACAGAACCATCTGCATTGTGCTTCACCTTATAAACCTACTTGCAGCCAATTGCATTCTTGTCTTTAGGCAAAGGCACCCATTCCCATGTAGCATTTACTTCCAAGGCATCCATTTCTTCATCCATGGCTTTCTCCCATTTTTCTTTTCCCATGGCTTGCTCAAAAGAAGTGGGTTCTGGTTCATGTATCACTTTGGCCATATAGGCATAGTGAATGGTTGTAAATCCATCATATTTTAGCCTATCCATAGGATACTTAACTCTAGTAGACCTGTGCAAAATAGGCTCATTATCAAGTGCTCTCAAAACATCCCTTGTCTTCCTTACTCCAGGTGTAACAACAGAAGGACTACCCAACTCATCATCAAGGCTCTATTCTGAGCCACTGGATTCACCATCCACATAAGAGTGACATGCATTCACATCAACCATGGGCTGATCTACCTTCTCTTTTCCCTTTTGTGATACTTGCATACCGCTCCAATTATTTATCATACAACACATCTCGATAGTGCATGGCTACAATTGAGTAGAGTGTGCTAAACCATAGCCTAACATTGAGGTTATTTTGTGCCATGATTTTTGTGGAGATATATCCCTAGCTACTCCTTGGTGTAATTTTTCCATGACAATGTCTTTTGTGCTTGAAGATGCACCTTCAAAGGGTCACCTTATTAGTCTTGGGTTTATGATTGTTTTGTTGATCTGATATAGGAGTGCTTGATGATCCACACAGAATATGAAAGGATTGCTCATGCGGTAGTGCCAAAAGTTTCCACATTGTATAGCATCCATAGGGCTTCACTTTTGGTGGTGTTATAGTTCATTTCTATGGAAGAAGACATTCAATTTGCATACTAAATTGGGAAGGCCAGGTTTCCTTTGGGTTGAGCCATCGCCATTTCTCTTGCAACATCTTGAATGCTTCATTTCATTTGTTGCTCCACTTAGCCTTGCCAAAAACCAGCAACTTTAAGGAAAATTTGGATCTACATCCACATACAATTTCTTGAATATGCCATGAATAAAAATCATATTAGACCTAAATGTCCTGCTATTGAGTCTATTCAAGTCGCCAATACATCCGTTTATTATGCACATCAAAAATAGTTATATGGTTCATTCTAGGTGCATAGAATTCCTTAAAGTCTTGCTACAAAGTTTGAATGTAGGTATCTGGTCAACTGTGATGGAGCATAACGTACTTGATATGGTAGGAAAGCTACAAAATTATGCAAATTAGAGCCTCCCTTTCTTTGTTATATGGTCTTAGCAAGGATGCTACACTTATAGTAAGACAAGTATAAATAGGCTCGATAAGGTTCATGGTGGCCCTTTTCATGGGCCTCTTCTCATATAGTTTGCTAGATGCCATGGATCGCTTTCAACATCTCTCACATAATGGTTTTAGGCATTGAAAATATGACTGAGATGCCAATGGCTATGTACAATCTTGCTATTGGGTGAATAACCCTTACCAAAAATCTCAAAGGCATTTGGATGTGATGCTAGAAGGACAATCGTTGTTGATGACTCCATATAAGGATTACGTCAGCCCTTCGTCAAATTTCATATTTCCTTCTACGTTTGATGTACAAGACAAGGATGATAATATGCTACTGGGAGAGTTGATGCCTTACTTACTACAACTCAATGAAACTAAAGATGTGTGCAGCATGATTTAGACAAATTAGTATGTACAATTACCTGTGATGGAGGGGCATAAGGATTTCAACCTCGTCCAGAAAGAAATTGATGAATTGAGGGAAGAAAATCATTCATGTCAAGAATGGAATATAAAACAAGAAATGTTCCTCTTGTAGACCAACTAAGAGAGAGGGCTATAGGTGATAATATAGAACCAAAGGGTGTACACCCTAGGGCAACCCATGGTGGTGATGGCCAGGTGCTTGAACTCAATGCATCCCAAATAAGACTTTTAAGGAATGCTCCATAACTCTCTAGCATGAATGCTATGCAAGTTTCTCAATTGGCTATAGACCTAGGGTACAAAGGTCGCTATATCAAGAAACACATTGCTAAGGCCTACATAAACTGACTACAAAATGCATAGTTTCCATGCAGGTGTAGATGTCAAAGTGTTTTTTGATTTTATCTTAAGTCAGTATAACTGTTGTTGTAGCTAATTGGAATTGTCTTTTGTGATGTAGAGAGATATACATTCAAATCATGCTTGAGTAGATACATACCAGAATGAAATCCATCTGTACCACTAAAGTTACCTATCCCTATCAACGAAGGGTTCTAGATAAAAAATGTGGCTTTTGAGGTGCATGAGTCCCATTACAAGTGCGAGCTTGGGCTTGTTTGTGCATGACTCCATCAAGAGAGGGACTACTATTCTCCATTATGAGGTGACAAGTACTCCTATAGAGACTAGAAAGAATTATGTAGAGTTCATCCAAGGCTAAAGAAGTACTCCATCGAAGAGGACCCTACTGTCCCTATGAAGGATATGGTGCATATTGTTGGTGACGTCCAATATGGCAATATGGAAGGGTTTATTAATAGCAACAAAAATACCAATGCAAAGTCAAATGTTTATGTATTTTCCCCTGACGTTCCACCATGGTCTGACCCCATGATGAACATAGATATTGCAGAATATTGTCACATTTGCATTGAATCCATATATGATATACATGCAAGAGAGGAGCTATTAACAGACTATGAGTTTTGAATAACAACATTGTATTTCTTAATGCATTCATTATTAATGGGAATTACTACTTTCTTGCTAGCTGTGTAAATTGGTGCGTAATTCTTGTGTGTGAATAATATGCAAACATGTTCTTAACAAAATTCATAATGGATTTTGAAGGAGTGTCACTCATGCCATTATTTCCAATGGATTGTGGAGAGTTGGCATGGTGCCATTCTCCCCACTGGGGCTAGAAATTGTGAGTTTCTTTGGAATCATATTTTATTTCAAGGCTTTAAATGGTGCATCAACAAACTATTATGTTTTCATCCAAAAGTGTTTTTTTTCCTTTGCAATGAGTAATCAACATTACATGTAAAGTTATCCTTTTACCTCGGGGGGGTCACTCATCATATGTAACCCTATCACGTGAGTTCAACAGAAGGTTTTTTTTTATTTCTAAAATTTACAAAAATAAATATACATAAGGGACTATTTAAAACAGTTTTGGAAAAAATTTACAGATTTGTATAGAAAAGGGGTACATTTTATTAATGAAATTTTTTACAGATAAGGGACTTTAAATATAGGCCTTGAACGCACGTGATATAGAGGGTTTATACATAGTGACCCCCCCGAGCCTTTTACAATAATGCTAGACTAAGTCAGTCTAAACATTGAAAGTGCACGATAAATGATTGTCATTGCCACCTAATTTTACATCAAATGCTTGTCATTGCCACTTTATTTTACATCAAATGCTTGTCATTGCCACCTAATTTTACATCAAATGCTTGTCATTTCCACTTGATTTTACATCAACTATGTATCTTGCATTCATTCTAGGTGGAAGACCTGTACAAATGGACTCGTTAAAAAGACGGGAGAGGACTGTAGCTAAGGCATCAATCCCATGGATTACATACTCCGCTTAAAGAGCTTGTACATTGTCATTACAATATTCATCGTTATTAATTACACTCTTGTCTTTTTTAAACGGTGTTTTGGAGATTTTCAAATGAGAATGCTAACAACAAAGCGAGTCTCAATATCAATGGAAATTCTAGAGAGCTATTATGAAGGTGTTTTTTAACATCACTATGGCTCACAAGATGACACTCAAATGGGTTTGGAGCTATGTTATTTTTTTGATGATAAAGTAGTTTAGGCACTAATATTCTATTTATTATTTGAGAATGTAGTTGATATTTCGTACTTCATGAATGGCAATCTAGTCTATTTTCATATATTTCTCCTATTTTTTCATGGAGAAAGGCTATAATCTCTTCCAAAACTACCATTCTAGGAATTGGGTTTTTCTCGAATTATCTAATACGATCTTATATACACAATTTGTTGACTAGAAGTGAATGTGAATGTTGCTTGTTTCTACCCTGAATTCTTTTACATATCTTGAATGAGTGCCCTGATATGACTTGTAATGTGTTTTATATGCCCGTATCTGGTATTATGAATCATCCATTCACATTCTATAGAAATAATATTATAAATATTCATTCAAAAGAAAGTGTAAGAATGAGACTGTAGGTGTTCTAATAAACTAAGACACAAAGCAATAAACTTATTCCTTTAAAACTCTAAAATCATAGACACAAAAAAGAACAAAATTACATTTAGAGATCTAAAAAACTCTTTGTATTTATTCACATTCTATTGAAAGAATATTAAATATTTATTCAAAAGAAAGTGTAAGAATGAGACTCTAGGTGTTCTAATAAACTAAGACACAAAGCAACAAATTTACTCTAAGATCATATACATAAACAAAGAGCAAAATCACATTTCTCACAAGAGATCTAAGGAACTCAACAAAGAGAACCTAGAACTCCCACAAACAAATTCCATAGACACAAACAAAGACTAAAAGCACATTTCTCACAAGTGATCTAAGGAACTCAACAAACAGAACCTATAACTCCCAAAAAAAAATTCCATCTTAGTTCAGACCTTCTAGATTGCTTTTGCAACCTTGGAGGATCTTCCTTCTTTCTTTTCCTTGTTGGATCTCTTTTGTTCAGCTAGAGAACCAAGTGTGAGATAAGGTAAACTAGCAAATTGTGAGCTTAAATACATAAAAAGAAGCCCATAATCATCCTAATACAGACTTATTCATACAAATAAGTTATTCGTATGAATACATATTGGTATAAATAAACTTTATTTGTACAAATATGATTAGATGATGTGTCAATTTATGAAAAAAACATGACGTATTAGTGTTTTTTTGCATGATTTTTTTCCCCCTTCCAATCATTCATTCGGATTTCCTGATTTTTTTGAATCATGAATTTGAATTTTTCTACATAGGTGCTGAGAAACCCTTCCAAGCAAATGTATTCAAATTTGTAACAAAGTTTATAATATAAAGGTTGCCAATGACCATATCAATTTGAATGAGTGTAAAGTAAAGACGTCCAAAAAGATTATTTAGAATGGAAAGAATTATTGAGACAATAGGCCAGCATTTTCATGGGTATTTCACAATTGTTTTATATTAAATATCATCTCAGTTCAATCTTGAGGGGTTAGAATGTAGGATAGTGCATAGATATGCATGTATATAATCCCAAATGTATGGAGAAAATGTTGGAGTAGACTATGATGATGTCCTCTAAGTAAAACGAATGGGCACACAACACACTTCATTTAACAGATATACAAATCATATGCAAATCTCTTAAATAATACAATTACTCATGCTTTGCATTGAACAAAAAAAGAAATGCTATATGAGATGAAAGGAGTTGGGTCACAAAAAGAATCAATTTATTGAGACAAATTAATTGCTTAAGCCATATTCATCAAGTACCTAAATTTGGTCATTATGGAATCACAACCATCTAGTCTAGAAGGCGCCCAACTATAGTGATATCTGTTGGCTCTTTCCCACATCTTCTATAAGAAGAGCAAGGTATTCTCAGTATGCAAGGTTTTGAGGCCTTTTGTCACCTATAGATATATCGGCGGTGTCGTTATTTGTAGTATAAGTGTAGCTTAGGACCTGGGCTCGTATTTCGGTGAGAGACATAGACTTAAGTGTGGTAAGCAAACATAGTGCATGCATGTGTGAAAGGGACGTGCATCATCACCATTGAGATAATGAAGGCTTTTGCCTTCATTGAGGGCTGTAGGTTTTAGGAGGAGTTAGAGTGTTAGAGAGAGGTTCAAGGTTTAGAAGGAGGTTCCAAGGTTTAGAAGAGTTTCAGGGTTCAAAAGGAGGATCCAAGGTTTAGGGTAGAGTACATGGCGGAGAACTCATCTCCCTCGTAGATCATGGAGGTTAAGGGTTGAGAGACTAAGGGTTTAGGGGGAGCATAGGAGTGGGAGAGGAAGAAGGTGTAAGAGGAGAAGGGAGGAGGAGAGGATGGAGAAGGGAGGAGGAGGAGGGAGGAGGAGGAGGAGGAGGAGGAAGAGGAGGAGGAGGAGGAGAGGGAGAGGATGGGTTGCAAGGTTGGAGGATAGGGGAGGAGGAGTTGCAAGGCTAGGCCCATGCTTTTCGATGTGGAGAGCAAGGAAGCATGGACACTTGGGGACCATTGCGTGGAATACCAAAGTAGAATCTAGCACAATGCCCCAAAGAGTGTGGGCTTCATTCCATTATTGGATATTTATACAAGTTGGAGAGCTTCTCTCTTTGCATGTAGAAATTGTAAGACATTCTCTCTCTACATGTAGAACTTGCATCTAGAAGCTGCATGTATAAGTTACAAGTTGTACGTAGGAGCTGCAAGTTGCATGTAGGAGTTGCATGTTGCATATAGGAGTTGCATGTAGAGCTATTGCACGTACGAGTTGCAAGTTGCATGTAGAACATGCATGTAGGAGTTGCAAGTAGAACTTGCATGTTGAGGATTCCTACAAGAGATTATTCCTAGTCTTATGCAAGTACAAGTGGAGCTTAGCTGCTACTCTACACACACATTTTGTGCTACCTAAGTCCATGTTGGCATAGAGACAACATACCCTTGAATCCATTTTATTACCCGTCCTTGGGTTATGGATTATTGTGATCATGGAGTTGGGATGCCATGCGTGTAACCTAGTGGCTATGGAACTTGCAACATGCCACATGATCTTGCTATAAAGCCTTGGCACCATATAATTTTTAATATGTTTCTAGGAAGCTCGTATCCACCATTTGTTCTAACAGAGATATGTGGCATGGTTCTAAGAAGATGACTCTTTGATAGAGTTGTTTATAGTCTGAGCATCGATCCGTTCATTGGGATTGAAACTGAGTGGAGGCAAATGGTGGTTGATGTGGCTGGGGACCTCTAGAATGTATTCCAATGTTTTGCGAAAGATAGCAATTCGGCAAAGGATGCGGTCAATGTTGCCACACATTATGTTCTCATGTTGTTAAAGTGCTCATATAGTGTGCCTTGGATGTTCCATTCTACACCAGAGTATGGCTCGATCATTGGCCAATTTATGGTGCGATCCTCACCCAAAGTGTGTAGGTTGGCTTCCCATCTGTGACGTCGTGGAACTGCATAGAACTTGGATGGGTTCTAAGACATGGAGGTGCACATAGGTACTCTTTCAAGAATATTACATCAAAGAGCTTGGGGCATTGCCAATCAAGTTGGGGAGCCAATTTGCTGACCCAAGCTTCACTAACTTGATGTTGACGAAGGTTGGTAGGGAAGTTTAGGATCCATCCACCTCAAATTTTCATATCAGGATATTTGCTCTAGAAATCCTTGATGGGGTTACTGGGAAGTGGTATCACATCAAAATCATACCCATCATTGGAATTTGGCATGGGAGTGTGAATTGGATTATCTAGATCTTGATATTCAAAATCAAATATTGGGACATTTTGTACTGATGGAAGTACAAGTAGTGTCAGAGGTGATGGCAGGTAGGGAGAGAATCTGGGGACATGGGGGAGAAATATGGAAGAGTGTTAGTTGTGGGAGGGGAATTAGAGGGGATGGAGGGAAGAACTGGGCAAATGGTTTGAGCAGCTTGGTAATCTTATAGGGTAGGATTAGCAAGGGAAGGGAAGAAGTTAGGTGTGAGGGGCTCGTAAGTTTGCGATTGTTGGGTTAGTTGAAATTGGTGAGAGGCATGAGCAAAGAGATGATGAAGGGAGTAGATGTTAGGCTAGAGAGTAGTAGACATTTTAAAAATATGAGGTTGGCCTCTATATTAAAGTTGGCATAGAAACAATATGCTTTGCAAGAAAGGATAAGTACACCACAACTTCAAAGCCAAAATTGCATCTAGGCCATCGTCACCTATGTAGGAATCCTTTATGGCACATTTAATAGATCTTTCAAGATGCCTACAATGGCACAATGGATTGATTGATTCAAGCACCTCGTTGAACCTCGACTCATCTAGCTCATCATGTGTGTCACCGTCTTCAACAAGTAGCATTTCCATCAATATGTCTTTTGTTACCGACATCTCAATGTTCTTGCGAGATGCATATGCAGCTATGACATCATGTCTTCCACCTGTGTGCTCTTCAATCTTGAGTTTCCTAGTTCGATTGGATGGTCATGCATTCCTACCTGCATTGTACATCTTGCAATCTTGCTGTGTTCATGGGGAAAGCAATAGTAGATCAAGTTAAGTGCACTACACATAGCAACACACTCTAGTGGCTCACCAGAGTGTTTACAAATCAATGTTCCCTTGTCTTCCAAGATTGGGCCAATAGGGGGAACCTTTTTCAATTGCCCTTCGATTGCACTTCATTCAGTATCATGCCACTACCAATGAGTGCCCAAGTAAGACCCGCCAAATCTTGGCACTTTGGGCACTTCCACTAAGCATTTTTGCGGTCGAGAAGCTTTCACAACTTCCCACAGTATGGCCACCACAAAATGATCATAATCTGTCATCCTAACCAGTAGCGGTGGGATGCCTCCCATTTCGATAATCTTGTTGGAGATCTTGATGCTATGCTGCTGCACAATGAGAATTTCTTTGACCAATAAAGTGCCTCAGATTCTTTTGATTCCCAAAAACAAAGCTTACTCTAGGTTGGCGTGACTCGCAACCTAGTCCAAGGTTTCAAGCAAGCGGGCAGGATTGAGGCGACCATGCCGAAGTGGCAGTTATGAATCGATAAGAATTAATGTCATCGCCAGGCTCTTCAAGTGATCAACATGTTAGTATTCATGGAAGTTTCCCTTCATACGGCTCAAATGCATTCTCGAGGCCCCTGTAACGCATCTGCAAGTGCTTGAGGAGATCAATCTGGGGAAGCATTCCCTTCCCAAGCATAACCCTCTACAAGTGTAGCTTGGGCACAGCCATGGTTTTGCTAGAGCAAATAGGCGTCGAGAACAAGCTTGCAAGAAGCAGCACCCAACAAATGGAGGGGCCAGGGCCTAGCTTCAGGAACCCATGCTTGGCTTTTTAGCCATATCCTTTTTTAAAAGCAAAGCAATAGTGTGCCATTTCTCCATCTCAACTTTCTTTATAGTGTGCCGAGCATGAAAAATGATTCAACTTTATTGTCGGGGGAGTGCGAGCATGAAAACGCTCTTGCTCTATATGAGTGGCTATGGCTCGCCAGATAGGTAGAGGTGAAGCACTGGTTAAGTCAGTCTTGTGATCTCAAGGGCTCAACAGAATAGATAGGTGCTTTGGATTCAGTGGATTTGAATCCTTTCCCTATTTGCTTGTTGGCTTGGCTTTTTGTGCTAAATTAAACTCGAGCTAAGCCATGATGAGGACTGCTAGGATTTGGGAGGTCCTACTTGGGTGCACTCATCCTGTAATTGAATTAAGACTTTTGTCAAATTTTTTGGGGTTAGAAATATTGTCAGGGTCATGGGTCAGGGTCACCTTAGGTTAGCTGACCTCTATTTGAATGAAATTCTAAATTGAGGGCCCAAAAGTGTGTGTCCAATTGCAAGATGTGTGCCCAAGTAGGACCCCCCAAATCCTGACACTTTGGGCACTTCCACTAAGCATTTTAATCCAAATCCTGGCCATTTGGGCACTTCCACTAAGCGTTTCAAAATGCTTAGTGGAAGTGCAAAAAGTGCCAAGATTTGGGGGGTCCTGCCTGGGCACTCATCTTGCGATTCAAGTTTCAAAGTTGGCAAAATTTATGGGGTTAAAAGGACTAGGTCAGGGTCACCTTAGGGTAGCTGACCTCTGTTTGAAATAAATCCCAAATTGAGGGCCAAAAAGTGCCAAAAAGTGTGTGTTCAATTGTAGGATGAGTGCCCAAGCAGGACCCCCCAAATCTTGGCACTTTGGTCACTTCCACTAAGCATTTTAAGTGTTTTAATACACTTAGTGAAAGTGACCAAAGTGCCACAATTTTGGGGATCTTACTTGGGCACCCATCTTACAATTGCACTAAGATTTTTGTCAAATTGTTTGGGGTTAGAAGGACTAGGTCAGGGTCATTTGAGAAAAGCTAACTCTATTTGAATGAAATCCTAAATTGAGGGCCCAAAAGAGCCAAAAATTGTGTCTCCAACTGCAAGATGAGTGCCTAGGTAGGACCCCCAAAGTGGAATTGCCCATAGTGCTAGAATTTGGGGGGTCCTACTTGGACACTTATCTTGCAATTTAGGTGTCACATCTGGCAACTTTTTTGGGATCAGAAGGACTAGATCAGGGTCACCTTAGGGCAACTGACCTCTATTGGGGTAAGCATGGTTAGGTGGTACCAAAAATTAGTGTCATTGACACTTCCTTTAGCAAATGATATCATTAATTATAAGTGTAATAAATGCATTTTTATGAGACGTACTTAGTACTTTTTAAGAGTTCTATCCATAAAAGTAGGTTTAAGAATTTTAGTCACAAGTTTAAGAACAATAATTATCCTACAAGTAGTTTTCTTATTTCTACCTAAAAATAAAAACAATGGTACCACCTAGCTATGCTATTATCCTATTTGAAAGAAATCCTAAATTGAGGGCCGAAAGGTGCCAAAAAGTGTGTGTCCAACTGTAGCATGAGTACCCAGGGAAGACCCCCCGAATCCTGGCACTTTGGGCACTTCCAGTAAGTGTTTTAAAATGCTTAGGAGAAGTGCCCAAAGTGCCAAGATTTGGGGGGTCCCTGCTTGGGTTTTCATCCTGCCATTCAGGTGTCAAATTAGGCCAATTTTTAGGGGTTAAAAGGACCAGGTTTGGATCTCCTTAGGGCATTTGACCTCTGTTTGAATGAAATCCTAAATTGAGGGCCAAATAGTGCCAAATAGTGCCAAAAATGTGTGTCCAGATGTAGGATGAGTGCCCAGGAAGGACCTCTAAAATGCTTAGGCGAAGTGCCCAAAGTGCCAGGATTTGGGGGGTCATGCCTAGGAACTCATCTTGTAGTTGGACACACACTTTTTGGCACTTTTGGACCCTCAATTTAGGATTTCTTTTAAACAGAGGTCAACTTCCCTAAGGAGATGCTGACCTTGTCCCTCTGACCCCAAATATTTGCCCAAAGTCTCAGCTCAATCGCAGGATAGGTGCCCAAGCAGGACCCCTCAAATCCTAGCACTTTGGGCACTCACCCTATAATTAAGGTGTCATATTTGGAAAAAGATTTAGGATTATAAGGACCAGGTCAGACTGACCTTAGGGCAGCTGACCCTTTGTTTGAAAGACACATACATGTATACACTTATTTGGATATACCCACAAATATAGACCTACATGTCTTCAAAGACATATAGCTTCATGTGTACACCTAAATACACATTCCTATATACTTGTACGTATTGTTATATACCCATATGTATATACCTATACATAGTGGTATATACCTACATGTATACATTTGTAGCTGATAATTTGCAATTCATTTTTTGTATCACTTTAGATATATAGTGATGTCAAATTATACTGAATATATTGGTTTGAGGTTATTGTATTCTGCATGTTCTTTTTAGAATGTGATTCTAGCTTGTTTGTACCCTTAAATTTTTGAATATTTTTTATTGTGATTGTAGCTTATTTGTACCCTGAATTTTTTAACAGTTTGAATAATATCCTTAAATGAGTTCCCTGATTTGATTGATTAGATAAATAAAGTAGTTTTTGGTTTCATAGAATGAAAGTACAAGTGTCTGTTTACTATTAAGTAAGTGTACTTTGCTACAAATGATTGTGTATAGATTAAAATGAGAAACCAGGTCTATTGTATTTTTGTTTTAAATTGTAGGATTGCTATGGTTGCTCGTGTAGAATAAGGTTGGATACATTCGTGAAATATCTCCTTTATCTTCCTTATAAAGACAAATCTTGATTTGCTTAAAATCACAGTTCGACTATGTTTGTGTTTATGTGATAGGTGGTATCCCTCCTTTAAAGTGTCATTTTTAGTTTTTTTCAGTAGTTCTTGGATACTTTAAGCATTGCAAACATGACATTTTAAAATTTTATTATGACAGTACTTCAATGTCTTGATATGTTTTTATTTGCAGAAGCAAGGCTATTATTAAGTTTGTATTATCATGGGTAGGAAAAGGGTTTTGAAATTAGGTCATCGAGAAAATCGATCACTTGTCAACCACACAAAGGGTGACTAGAGGGAAAATAAAAGAGCCAGAAAGTGAAGCGTGATTCCGTGAGCCTTTGCCTAAGGGTGGGGAAAATGAGGTTCCATTCAGTGATTTTGAAGATGTCTTTCCCTTAGAGGATGTTGAGGTGGAGGGAGAGCCTCCACATAGGGAGGAGGATGAGGAGGTATACATTGACATGGCAGAGATGGAGTTAGTGTAGAAGGGGGGTTACGTGATCATTAAGTGTAGGATATTGAGTTCAAATGAATGTTCATAGATTCCATTGTGCCGCTTGATTTTGTATGCCCCTGTGAGAGGTCTCATGATGGATGTTGCTAGCCTGAAGAGTGCAGTCTAATCTGAGGGTTAAATGCCCAAAAAAGGGGATTCTATTGTGTCCTTGTGAAAATCAAATGGGGAGGAGACAATTTTCACAAATGAGATAAAAGATTCATGGAGTCCCTTATGGAAAGAGGTGGATATAGTGACTTTGAAAGGAGGTTGCTACAGAAAAGGAGTCCAAGTTCATGTCTAAGAGAATGTTCTACATCTGGGAGGGAAACCATCTTACCATTGCATGGATGCAGCTTAGTTCACAGGCATACGTGGAGACCAAGTCGAGGCACATTTGGGTTATGTGCATAGTGATAGACCCTCGACAAACTTATGAAATTGCATTGCTTGTAGGCTTATAGAGGATGAAATCATAATTTTATTTGTTTACATTATCTGTAGATTCATTTTTGGTATTTGTAGACGTGAAAAGCATTTGGTGAGATATGCTAATTTGTTTGGGATTTTAAAGATTAAATGAGCATGTGATTATCAAGCCAAGTCTACGAGACACACTCATCAACACAAACAACATATGTGAGTGTGATGCAAATAGATTCATGAGTTGTTTGAGCACAACACACTGTCAGGTGATTGAGAAATCATGAACAAAAGACTCTAAATTGAAAAAGAACTAGTACCCCTTGAGTAGGTAGGTTCTTACAAGGCTAGTATTTCATGTGGGTGAGGTTTGTTATGGTGCTTTATGTTGGTCTATAGCATGGTTTTTTCCTTGTGCTTCTCAAATTGAGTTTCTCTATATTGGATTTTCTAAAAGTTCAAGTACACTGTCGACGTCATACAAGCCCTGGAAGTTGTGGTCAATAAGGTACCATAAGAGATGAGGAAGGATGCGCAACATAAGGAGAGAACCAGAATACACAAGAAATATGATAATAAAATAGGAATGGTGAGAAATGTTTACTTTCATGTACTTCTTTCTTGCATAGTTTTGTTGTATACCATACTTACTTTTCCTTGCACTGGTTTTTAAGGTTTTCAATATTTTGGATCCCAAGAATGGGGATGTATGGAAGTCCAAGGTTTTTTCCTTGTGCTATGATGGGCATGACTCCATTGTGACCTTAAGCAAGTTGAAAAACTTGGCCAATGTGAAATTGCAGAGTGAGAAGAGTCTCATGCTCCTCGCTCTACTAGATGCTAATAAGAATACGAGAGACACCTACCATATGCCATCTAGAGACAATTAGTACATAGCATGTGTGTTCCATTATCATTCACTATTTTATGTCTGCTTTCAAGTTTGTGGTTGGGAAAGATGTTAATTCAGTTCTTCATCTTATAGGTGGTTGTTGAAGGAAAGTTTCCTTGAGAAGGTGGAAGTTTCTTCCTTTGCTGGTTTTAGAGGACATGTGTGTCCTTTGTGCAATGGACAATCCTTTGCAATTTCTTGCAAACTATACACTACAAAAATATATGGAGGACATAAAGTTAGAGGGCAAGAAGCATATATTCACTATCCTTAGGTCTAGGGACCATAGGGGCGATCTGAGAGGAATTAACAATCTTGGACATGATTATCTATGTCATAGGAGTTGACATAGATATTTTTTATTTTAGAGGTATCTGCTACATCTAATTGGAGAAGGCAAGCTACCTGAGATGCTCCGATAGTGTAAGGGTTGGCAATAAATTAGCAACCCTGCCACTTGCATGTACCTTGAATCCATGCATGGGCTCTTCCATTGGGAGATTACACATTTCCCATGGTGTTTTGAGTCTCGTTTTGACTTTAGTGAGGGGCAAGTGCTCACTAGGGAGAGGGATGAGTACATGCAGCATGCAACCAAAAAAACATATGAGGACACTCCAAAAAGCATGCGCAGAAAGGTTACTATAAAAACGAATGATGAAACCCTAGGTATTATAAAAATGAAAGCTAGGTAGGCTTCACTAGAAAAGTTTGAATTGCTTGACTCTTACTTTGCTTTTGTTGGATGAATCTATGCAGTTATTGACTTGACTCCACCACCAAAAGAAAACAAGAAGAATGAGAAAGAACCACAAATGGAAAAGGATGAGGCTGCCTCAAATACTAAGCATCGTGAGCACTCCTACATATTTTCTATTTTGTATTTTTAAAGCATCTTAGTCCAACAGTGGGGTGGACTAAATCAATTTGTTGTTTCCTATTGATTGAAATGTAGAGATGGGAATTGTTGTTAAAGAGCATCTTCAATTTGTTTATTGTCCTCCTTCTCCCATGGAGAAAATTCTTAGCCATGGGGATACCTTACTGTGTGCTTGTGCGATTAGAGACTATGTCTCCATGGGCATGGACTTCATTGCATTAAAGAAAAATGATACTTATATAGTAGGAACATGATATTTTCTAAAAAGTGGCAAGGAAAGATAGGCCCTACATGAGACTAGGAAATAAAATGTCTTAAGGATTCCAACAACAACTAGATGGCGTGGATATCATGGTGGGTTGTGTCCATACAACTTTCTGTCATTGAATTTACATAAGTGACAAATGATTTTGATATATTCTATTTTCATTATAGGTGTAGACTTCCTTGCTTGTGTTTTGCAGGTGGGTGAGCCATAGGCCACCCTTGTTCTACACAGAGAGTAAACCTCTATTCCAGAGGTTGAAAGTTCAGCCCACGTCCGACTCTTGGAATCTACACATGCCAGCGAACAGGACCATGGTCACACCGTCTTTGACACGAGCAGTACAGGGAGTGTTGGAGAGATTTGCATTTTTTGTCAAAGCTATTCTTAGCCTACTGTGTCTTGTGGATGGCCTGGCTATGTAGATGGGGTGTGATGTGGCACCTTGGAAGGTTCACCTGAAAAAAATTTAGTGTACCACGTGCATTCAAAAGAAGGGGTATTTTAATTCATCTTTTTGAAAAAAATTAACAAGATTACGATAACACAAGGGGTTTTCTAATTCAATTTTAGGAAAAAATCACTTAATTCGTAAGTAAAGAGGGGTGTTTTTATTAGGGGGGGAATTTTAGTTGAGGGGTTTTTTAAATACCCCTTGAATGCAGGTGATACATATGGTTTCTTAGTAGTGCACTTCCTGAGTGTGGCACCAATCATGAGAGCGTACTTGGACAGAGGGTCCTCTTGCTTCTCCTTTGATAGTGATGGGTCTATTATTATAACCACTATGGAGTCACTCGTGCAAAGTGCTGCTATAAAGAGAATTTAGGATCATGTCATTGAAGAGGAGGGGCCAGATGTGGATAAGTATGTGGTTGCACCCATCAGGAACCCGTATGACTTAGTAAGATGCTATTGAATTCTACTTTTTGTGCCTTTGCATTTGGTTCATAGTACTATATGCAATTGCACTTTTGGGGCTTCTGGTTATTGGTGTTTTATGTTTGCTAAATATGGCATGCATGGAGACTTGAAACTCTATTGGTAAGAGGCAAATATAATGGATTATATGTTGTTTAGTACTTTGTAGTTTTGGAATGTTGCTTCGTGTTTTGAATTACAAGCTGGAATCATGACTTGTAGACAATGCATTTGTTTTTTGGTTTGTGATGTCTTTGTAGTGAACTTCCATGCTATGCTGAAGCAATGGCAAGGGAAATGGTGGAGAGATAAAAGCCCGAAGGGAAGGACATGGGTCCATTCCATTTATGTGGATGATGAATGCTGATTGAGTTGATAATGACATTGGCTTATGTCCTTTTGTTGTGCTTCAAGTTCATATTTTCCTTCTATCCTGTGTATTGAGATGTTGCTTTAAATGAGGCTTGTTATTGAGAAATGACAATTTAAAAGAGATTCGATCGGATTGTTATCAATTTGACTTGATCTTTTATAAATTCAATTTCCAAGGTTGGGAAAGTTTTGTTTTCATTTCCCAACTTGACTTTGTGAAGTAGTATTTTGTTTCTCCACTTAGTTAAGAGTTGCTACTTTAAAGTATTGGATTGTTTAATGAAGTCTCCTCTAGCAAGAATTTGTATGTCATTCAATAGATGGGGCTTTGGATGGTGGACAAGGAGAGGGCAGCAAGCGAAGATGGAGAGGACAACCAAGAGGAAGAGGGAGAGGGAAGCCAAGAGGGAAAAGAGCAGCTTGAGAAGGACAACCAAGAGGAAGAGGGAGAGGGAAGCCAAGAGGGAAAAGAGCAGCTTGAGAAGGAGCAATCTGAGGGGGAGAGCAACTTGGAGGCAAAGAGAGAAAATCGAGGGGGGAGAAGAGAAGTTGGGGGGGAGTAGCCCAAGGGGGAAAGAGAGCAACTTGGGTGGGGAAATTAGCCTGAGGGTGGAGAAGGGCAGCTAAGAGGAGAGAATAGTAGCCCTGGGAAGAGGGGCGGTGAAGGAAGGAAGAGGGGTGGAGTGGTGTAGGCAATTGGAGTTGAAAGAGGAATGCAGTAGGCAAGTGGAGTGGTAGGAGGAGTGTAGGCAATTGGAGTGGAAATATGAGTTTTGGGGCAACTTTGGAGGAGTGGAAGGAGGAGTAGCAGTAGAGCTTTTGGAGCTACTTTGGAGGTCTGAGGAAGAGAGATAGTTTTTCTTAGAAAGAGGGAGTTTTAGGCCTACCATAGGGTGAAAAAGCTCAAACTATCATCCTCATGGCACTACAAGACATGGGCCTCTTTTGGACGCTATCTTTCGATGCTTCGCAGGTGCAGGCACAAAGATTGTTACAATTGGTGGGTGGGGAAGATGTCAGTGTGGACATCAAAATAGCCATTAGTATGGTCATCAATATATTTGTTAGTATAGTGGTTGGTATATACCAACCCCTATACTGATATTTATATTGACTACCATACTCTGACACCAACCCTTGCACTGATGCTTTCCCCGATGCTTGAGTACATTTTTCCATACCGACGTTATTACAGAACGTCATTTCCAAGGATCCCAAACCACAAGTTTAGACATTTGAAAGATAAAAAATATAAGAGTATGTGCACCCAAATTGAGATCAAAACACTCATATATTGAAAGTGAACTTAATTAACATAGTAACAAATTAATGTACAAAATGTCACTATGAAAATGTGAGGGCCAAATTATACATAAGAAGTCTTATCGATGTCAAAACTATGAATTAGTAGCATTTACTTCGATGGCTTCATCTTGAGCCAACTCTTGCATGCCAAATATGTCTATATCAAGGTTTTTATACAATTGATCACCTACATCATCATCCCCTATTGTATGTTTACCTAAGACTTCATCCCCTATCTCACCAGCTTCTAGTTCTTCCTCTTGTTCCCCAAAGTCATGATCTCCACCTTCCTCCATTACAATGTCATTATTGTCACCTTCTTCATGGCCCAAATTGTCATCTTCATCCTTTTCCCTAGATCAAGCAATGCTTGATGGTCGGTGTAGAAAACAAATTCATTTGCTAGTAGATAGTGCCAAAATTTCTTTACACTATACACCATTGCTAGGGCTTCTCTTTCTGTGGTGGTATAGTTGATCTCTGCATCATTGAGTTGTCGACTGGTGAAGTAGAATGGGTAGTCTTTCTTATGTTCACCAAGTTGACAAAGCACACTCCCAATTGCATACTTGGATCCATCAATATGAACATGAAAATAAATATCCCAATTGGGAAATATAAGGATGGGTGCTATGATAGGCGCCACTTTAGAAGCTCAAAGGCTTGGTCGCACTCTTTGGTCCATAAGAAGACATGTGTCTGGGGAGAAGAGCAAGTTCCAGTGGATATGGCACCCTCCGCCTATGCATGCCTTTAAATCTCGCCGTGTCATTTATTCTTTTTGCTTTGGCCTGTTCATATCTCTCCACCCATCTTTGCATCTTGGGACTATTGAGGACACAAAACTTATTGAATTTCTCTTTTTGCTCTTTGCTCATCTTTCTTTCAACCCCTTTACCTTGGGGAACCTCTACAAAATGACATGATCATCATCCTTGATGTTCCAAGGATGTGGCATATCAGGGTCCATGGATGCAAGAAACTCTGAGATGTTTACTAATTACTCTTGCACAAGCCATCTCTCCTCCATGCTTGCTTCGAGTCTAGCTCTTTTCCTTACAAATCCCTTCGAGGTTTTCATAAACCATTCAAGGAAAAACATCCAATGATGACGAACGGTTCCTCCAATGGCGACCTCATCAACTACATGTACAAGTAAGTGCACCTGAGTCATCATAATGCTTGAGGGAAAGTGCTTCTTAAGCAGACACACAGCTTCAATGGAGTCCACCTTAGCCCTATCAATGCTTAATATAGCTCAATCTCTTTTTGTGAGATCCACTTGTTCCACATGCACTTGTAAGATTCAATCTTTTATACCCATCATTTAAACTTGTATGAAATATAATGAAGGTGATATGATAGTAAGCATACCTGACAATGCCATTGATCTTGTAGATAGCAGTTCTAACATCTTCTGATAAGCATCCTCTCACTATAATTGGGATGATAAACTACCCAAGCAACAAAGGAGTTATAGCAATGTGTCACAATCATATAAGTTAATTATAATAAAGCATCAAAATCTTAGTTCTATATACTCTTCTTTCAAGATAACATGTAGAATACCTATAAGACCGTGTGCCAATCATGGGACTTGAGGCCACTAAGCTTATTGTCCCTTGTAAGTGCTCCCCTTAGGCAATGCATGTGTCTTGTGGGTGTCTGAAAAGATGCAATATCCGCGTTAACCCTTGCCTCTTCTACCTTGGAAAGGATCCATGGTGACTTTGGAGAACAATTTGTAGAGTATGCTCTTGAGTTCGTGAACCACACTCCTGAGTTGTAGAACCACACTCTTGGGTTCTATGCACATGCTCTTGGGGCCACAAGTGAGGCATCCTACCCATCTCATGCAAGTCTTCACGCACTCCCCTTGTGTCTTTGTCACCAACAAAGTGTGCCCAAATAGAGGCCCCCACATTCTTGAAGATATGCATGGGATGCAAGACGTGATTGATTTGTAACTCACCCCAATATGGAAGCTCGTGAAAGATAGAAATCCGATCCATACAAGGAGGAGGCTCCTCACTATTAGCTCTCCAATCTAGAATCCAATCACTTGCCTTCCTACAGGCCAGTGGTGGATCAAGTTGACTTTCACGTGCAGAATAATCAAGCGAAAGATATTGAGCATGAAGTTCATAAACCATATTCCTCATATGTTTGGAGTGTAATGCATTCAAACTAGGGCCACAAAAGGGACAAGCATGGTACCCTTGTGTTTTAAGTCCTACGTATATTCATGGACACATAGGTCATTAGACATGCATAAATCGCACCAGAATAAAATCATAAAGGTATCAATAGGCATGCAAAAGCATGTACTTGTGCACTCCCCAAATCCTAGATAGTCATGCATGGTCCACATCAAAATCCCCTAATGCACATGTCTACGGCTCACCTTGGGGCTCTAGAAATATCAAAGACACGTATGCCCCTCCATAGGGTCTACAGTTCCTCGATCTCAAGGGTGCCATCTACACGTCCATATTTTTGGCTTTGTACTTCCCTGGCACAAGTAGGGCAAGCATGAAGTGTCCCTTATGGCAGGATATTGTAGTTCACCAAGAATATGGGCCATGTTGACCAAGATGTGGAGCATAACCCGAAAGGGTTCATGCCATCCATTGCGAGCCCGAGATGTAAGTTGTGTGGCTCCCTCAAAACGTATGGCCACATGTTGTCTATGTGCTTCCAAGTAGCACAATCTGCTACTGGGATCCTCAAAGTGTCATTGGTGGACCAGTGTGTAGCATGCCACATCATCAGTTGTACAATGGAGTTGCATCTAAACATGTGTTGTATTTTTGGGATGATGGAAAAATGACTCAAGACCTTCATTGGGATCGTCTCCCCCAATAAGTTTTGTCTATAGCACTATGCTGCACACTCCGAACAATCAACCAAATCACCATACTCATGATGATGAAACAAAATACAACCATTAGGGCAAACGTGGATGGTGTCATAATCCATCCCAACCATAATCAACATCTTTTTTGCTTTGTCTCTAGAATTGGGCATGGTATTTGCGATAGGCAACATCTTCTGGAGCAACCTATTACAATTTGCATATCCAAGAAACTTGTGAATGAGATACTAACTAATTAAAACAATTAGGAATGAGATACTAAGATCAAGGATCCAAACCTCATCAAGGCTGAGACACTTGTGTCTGACCATCCATACTTTGCTTGCAAATTCAAGATCGAGAGACAAGCTCATAGTTTTGACATCCTCACACCATCATACAACAGTGTTGATGCCAAATCTTACATCATGGACTCATGCTCAGACATCTCACCCCTGTTGAGAGTTCACGCTCAACATCATGTGATCATGTGTGCATAGCACCATCACGTGATCATATGTGCATAGCACTAACCTTATAGAGTGCTATAAAGGAAAGGGTTAGATCCCCTAACCCTAACCCTAAAAGGGTTTGTATATATTCTATTTTTTCAATTAAATCTAGTGTACAGTTAGTCATTTGTGGTGTGCTCTCTAGCTGTGCCCTCTCTCCTCATCTCCACTCTTCTCCTCTCCCCTCTTCATATTTTGTCATGGTATCAGAGCATGGTTCTGCCTTCTGTTGAGGCACCATCCTTCTTGTGAGATTGTGAGATTGAGAGTTCTCTTGAGTGATTATGAGATCCTTCCCTTCACTTCCGTTGAGAAATTTCCATCCATTTGAGAGGAATTTCTGTCCATTCATTTTGTGAGAGTTTCATTGAGAGATTCATTCGACTCTCTATTCCGTTCATTCTTCCGTGAGAGTGAGAGTTCTTCTCTTTCGAAGAGAGAGATTTAGATAGATCTGTTTTATATTTGTGTGAGAGAGAGCTTTGTGATTTATGAGAAAGAAAGGTTTCCTTGAGATGTGTGAAGTTCTCTATCAACTTTTGTGAGTGAAAAAGAGAGAGAGCTTGAGAGAAGGGCAAGAACTTATAGCTCCCACCGAGTAGCATCACCAGCTCCAACACTCAAGCTTCTATCTAAGGCTTCAAGCAAAGCCCATGACTTGGCTTAGCCAAAGCTGGGACTCCAAAGCTAACCTCTACAACGACAACAAGCTCTACGGCTCTTCCCAGACTCGATGCTAGACCTCGCAACAACCCCCTCAACGGACGAGTACAGCTCCTTCAATGCCTCCTACCCTCCAACTCAGAACAATGCCATAACAAGGCTCTCAGCCTTCTTCAACAGCAACTACGACTAGGCGACCATTCCACCAACACCCACGTGGCTCCAATAACTCATGCCCGCCTTCATCAACAGTGAGGCTCTCTCCATACCCAACTACTCCGGACTGTAATGACCACCGGCAAACGAGCCCTCTAAGGTCTCCCAGTGGCTTTGCAATGACGGTCACCTCCCTATAGCAGCTATAGCAGCTCCCGTGCCACCGAACAAGACTCCAGCTGCTCTTCTACGCTGCACACTACTACAACATGGGCACCACCAATGAGCCGCCTCTCCAAATGCCTCAGTAAAGTCTGCATCAACACCTACGAAGGGCCGCAGTTCCCTAAGCCTCCAAGACTCAGCAATGATCAGAGATCTCTAGCAACTCAGAGCCCACAGAACTCCAGCGTAGGAGACGAATCTCCAAGATTCCGTCGAAATCTTCGTAGATTTCGGTGCACCATTGGTCGACACGTGGCAAATAGCCTTAGCCACAACTACCATGTCATCACCTTATCTACATGCCACGTGTCACATACTTATCCCCTTGCCATGTCAGTAGCCCCGTGAGGCTACCACGTCACCCTGCCAGCTCAACTGCCACATCACCAGTGCCGATTCAACGTGCCACATCATCACAACCGACTGACACATCATTAGTGCCACGTAGGCAGGCCACATCATCCTACCACGTCACCACTACCACATCATTCTGCCACATCATTCTACCACCTCATCAGTCCCACCTCACCTACCACCTCATCACTGCGACATGGCAGTCCCTTGACAGGCACAATTATCCCTCTGCAAGCACACACAGTTCATTGCACGTGACCACTTCTGCCACCTCAACACAGGGCCTCATAGGCACACCCTTTGCTAAGCATAGTGCCACATCATCAGTGCATGTGACTCACAGTGACACATCATCATTGAGCACCACTTGCACTCCTTTTGCCCCTCCACCTAGATCAAGTCGTATCTCTTGATCCAGGAAGAATTTGAGGGCGCTCCAAAAAGAAAAGTCGCTTGTTTTTTTGTGCTCTACATGCTCATCACATCACGTCTACATTTTGGTGCAAGTTATACTCACATTTGGGCCTCACCGACAAAACCACTTCCTTCATGCACATTTTCCTCTACATCGATGCATCTGACCCAGCACTTAAAAAGAACAAAAGAAAAGGAATTATTTGTTGTTCTTTCATCGATCGACGGTTCGTTTAGATCTAGATCAGAGTAGACTAGATCGCCATAGAGGGGACGCTTTGAATTCCCCAAGTTGCCAATCTAAGCCATGCCTGAAATTCCCGACTAGTACCTACTCGGAGTCAGTCCATATGCTCACATCCAATTTCACATCATTACATTACCTGAAACCTTATGTTCATCAGTTCAGTGAGCAAACTTTAGAGTTCAGAGGCATTGCAGATTGATTTAGTGGGTAGATAGCATTTGATTTCACACACACATGCCACCATTGTAAAACCTATTCGGTTATCTCACGGCATCGTGCACAAAATTTTCAGCCTTATAAAGCCTCTTGGCTATTCCCGGCATCATTGCCACAAGCCTTGTAACACAGATCAGATTTTATCTACTGTAGTTCTATCTTCACCGACGGTACAGAGATTTCACTTGGCATCTTCAATGTATTTGTAGTTGACTCATACAGAGATTTTCAGAACACTTTTTGAGTACATTTTTTGCACCATGTCAACTAGCAACCTCAATCTGGAGGCATCTGCTAAGTTAGAAAACTCCAATTATGATACATGGAAATACCGAATGGAGACCATTCTTGTGCTTCAGGACAAATGGGAGTATGTCGATGGGTCTACACCTAGACCATTGGCTGATCCAGCCACCAGTAGCCCTACTCCATCTGTTGTCACAGCACCAGCAACGGGATCTACATCTACACAAACAGTTCCGCACCAGTAGCAGATCTCGCCATTGCCCACCGAGCTCAAGCAGAATGGGATAAGAAAGACAAGTATGCCTATCACCTGATCAAGCAGAATGTGCAAGATGTCATGCTAGGACAACTCAACACAGTCAAGACTTTAAAAGAAGCATGGGATATGTTCGCCGCTCTCTACGAGTCCAAGAACACATCCAAGATTCTCACCCTCAGAAACCAGATCAACCAGAGTTTCTGCAACACCAGTGAAACCGGTCATGCTTATGTACTCCGCATTAAAGACTACAACAATCAACTTGCAGCAGCAGGAGAGACTACGAACCCCGCAGAAATGGTTCAAGTAATCTTGAATGGACTAGGAGAGGGATATGAGAATATAGTCCAGAGTATTGCCATCCAATGGCAAATTCTGACATTGGAAGAACTTCAATCAGTCCTACTTGGTGAAGAACTCAGGACTCAAGCCATTCAAGCATGTAAAGGTCATTCTAATGATGAGGCATTCACAGCTTCAGACAGAAGCAGAGGCAAAAGTAGAAACAGAGGTAGATCATATAAAAAAAGTGGTCATCATCAACAAAATCAAAGTCAGAATCAGCATCATCCTCAGCAACATCAAAATCAGCAAAGAGGAAATCATTCCAATCGAGGAAGATTCCAAGGACGAGGGAATGCATCCATTAATGTGTCAAACATCCAGTGCAACTACTGTCACAAGTTTGGACACTATGAAAGAGATTGCCGCAAGAAGTAATACGACCAAGGCGGTCAATCCAGCAGTAATCGAGGGAATTCCCGAGGAAGAGGAAATCATCGTGGTGGACATTCTAGTCACAGTCATTTTGCAAATGAACATGGAAATATGTTTCTTGCAAGCGAGGAATTGCATCAGACTGATACAATGCACCTAGACAATGCACCTAGACACTGATTTCAATCCCAAAGAGGATTTCAGCTATCAAGTCCACCAAGTGGAACAGGATCCTTGGTACATCGACAGCGGTGCATCATCTCATATGACAAATCATCAGGAATGGTTCACAGAAATGAAGCCATTAGAAGGACACAAAAATTTCATCTACACAGCAGATAATACATCGAATCCAGTTCAAGGGACAGGTGTTATCCCTATGAACAATTTCACTGGTATAAAAGGATTAGTCAAAGATGTGCTCTATGTTTCGAAGCTCAGTAAGAACCTTTTTCAGTAGGTCAAATGACGGAACACAACTACAAAGTCATTTTCGACAGTGATGAATGCATTATCAGAGACAAATCCAAAAGATGTCAGCTAGTAGCAAAAGGTGTCAAGGAAGGATGCTTATATAGAATGCTAGCTACAGTACCAGATAAGCATGCCATGTCAGCTCAAATGCAATAGATGCCACAATCTGTAAAATGGCACAAGAGATATGGTCATGTCAACTTCAAGTACTTGTTAGATCTAAGGAATCAGAATATGGCAATTGGGATTCCGAAGCTATAGTTTCTTGGAAAGGTTTGTGAAGCATGCTGCTTCGGCAAACAAAAGTGAACCAACTTTGTCAGAAGTGCCTCTCGTGCACGAGGTATTCTTGATTTGATACATACAGATGTATGGGGTTATGCCCAGACCCACAGCATCAATGGTTCACTTTATTACTTGACCTTCATCGACGACTACAGTAGATATTGTTGGGTCTACTTTCTGAAAGAGAAATCTAAAGTGTTTTCCAGATTTCAAGAATTCAAAGACATGGTAGAAAACCAGACAAGCAGAAAGATCAAGGTCATGAGATCAGACAGAGGAGGTGAATACATGTCTTCAGCATTCATGAACTTTTGCAAAAATCATGGCATTCGAAGACAATTCAAATGTGCAGATACTCCTCAGCAAAATGCAATACTGAAAGGAAGAATGGGACTTTAGCAGATAGTGCTAGAGCAATGCTTAGTGAAAAGCATCTTCCGAATGAGTATTGGGCAGAAGCAATAGCTACAGCAAACTACTTGCTTAATCGGCTTCCTACTGAACTGATACAGGGTGGACATAAGCCATGCATTGGGCATCTCCACATATTTGGTTGCATAGCATATGTTCACATACATGACGATCATCATAGGAAATTGGATGCAAAGTCACACAAATGCATCATGGTTGGCTATAGTGAAGAAAGCAAAGCATACAAATTGTATGATCCCATGAACCGCAAAGTCATTATCTCCAAAGATGTAATCTTTGAGGAGGAATCAGAATGGAAAACACTTCACAGTCGTCTACAAAATAGGTTGATGAAGAAGAGTAAGAATTGCCAGCAACACCCCAAGTAGACCCATAGTAGCTCATACAGTCTACTAGGGAAGGCAGACCACTAGCCAGATTGACATATGCTCAGAAAGGCAAAGCAATTCAAGTGGAAACCACCAATTATGCTCTTATGACTACCATCATGGCTACAGAAGAGCCAATGTACTTCGAAGACGCAGTAAACAAGCCAGAATGGCAAACTGCTATGAATGAAGAAATGGATGCTTTGTATAAGAACAGTACTTGGGAATTATGTGACCTCCACCAGGAAAGAAGGCCATAGCCAACAAATGGGTATACAAAGTGAAGTACAATCTAGATGGCAGTATTCAAAGATACAAAGCCAGATTATTTGCAAAAGGATTTGCACAACAATATGGTCAAGACTATGATGAGACTTATGCTCCAGTAGCAAAGATGGATTCCATACGGTCCTTGATATCACTAGCAACACTCAGCAAATGGAATGTGTATCAGCTTGATGTCAAGAATGCATTTCTCAATGGTTATCTAGACGAAGAAGTCTACATGCAACAACCAGCACATTATGTTGAACCAAGAAAGGAGAATAAGGTTTGCCATCTCAAGAAAAGTCTCTACAGCTTAAAGCAAGCACCCAAAAGTTGGTACAACAGAATTGACAAGTATTTTGCTGATCTAGGATACATGAAGTCCAATGCAGATCATACTCTCTACTACAAAGTTTAAGGGGAAGACATTACTATTGCACTTTTGTACGTAGATGATCTGATTGTGACAGGAAGCAAGGATAGCTTCATCAGAAAATTAAAACAAGGCTTATCTGCAGAGTTCGACATGAAAGATCTTGGACTTATGCACTATTGTCTTGGAATTGAGTTCTAGAGAGATTCAGATAGCACATTCATGAGTCAGCTCAAGTATGTTGACAGTCTCCTGAAGAAGTTTCATATGGCAGATTGCAAGATTGCAGCTACTCCCATGGAATAGAGTTTGAAACTTACTAAAGATTCAGAAAAGCCTACAGTCAATGACAGATACTATAGGAAACTCATCGGATCTCTTATATATCTGACAATCACACGGCCAGATATTTGTTATGCACTAAGCTTACTAGCACAGTTTATGGCAAATCCAAAACAGTCTTGAGATACATCAGAGGAACAAGACAGTTTGGGATAGAATACAGAGGAAGTCATCCATGGTTGCATGGATACTATGACAGTGATTATGCTAGAGATCATGAGACCAGGAGATTGACATAGGGATATGCATATTTCCTTGGTCAAGGTGCTATATCATGGTTGTCAAACAAACAGCCAACTGTTTCTTTGTCTTCGACTGAAGCAGAATATAGAGCACTCACTACAAGTGCATGTGAGGCTATATGGCTTAGAAGACTATTATCAAAAACATATTACTTTGATGAGTCAAAGTCAACAACAATATACTGTGATAATCAATCGGCTCAAGCATTGGCCAAAAATCCAGTATATCACTCCAGGAAAAAACATATTGATGTCAGAGAGTACTTCATCAGAGAAAGAGTGTTACTTGGTGACATCACACTGCAACATTGTGATAGCAAAGAAAATGTTACAGTTATCTTTACCAAACCACTCGGTAAAGAGCTATTCGAGAAACACCGACTAGCTCTTGGTTTGATGCACAGGAAGGACATTCCCATTAAAGGGGTGTGATGGAATGTAATGCTCAGTCCTTCTTCGATTCCCCAGAATCATCATCTTGAGGGAAGGCCTACTTCATGATGTTGATCTTGAGGGAAGGTGTTAAGAGTTCATGCTCAACATCATGTGATCATGTGTGCATAGCACCATCACGTGATCATATGTGCATAGCACTAACCTTATAGAGTGCTATAAAGGAAAGGGTTAGATCCCCTAACCCTAACCCTAAAAGGGTTTGTATACATTCTATTTTTTCAACTAAATCTAGTGTACAGTTAGTCATTTATGGTGTGCTCTCTAGCTGTGGCCTCTCTCCTCATCTCCACTCTTCTCCTCTCCCCTCTTCATATTTTGTCAACCCCCATATCCCATGGTGCCTCTAAAAAAATAATCCATCATGTTCGCCATACACTCATCTGCCTCTAGAGGATCATCCTCAAGGTGATCTTGATTAAACTGTGGTGGTGGTGCACGTGCTCCCTCATTTCTCTACTCATCCTATATAATATAATGATGCAAGGTTAGTGTGTGCAACAAGGATAAGCAATATAAATATCCATGAAGCATTCAAATATCATTGGTTTATTGATGATGCACTAGCATGTCGACCAATATCCTCCTTTGGTGGCGCCTCTCCATACATCTGCAAGTGGCGCATGACAATACGGCATTGATGATGAACCCCTCACCTGCAATGCATCTCTCACGAGCCACTCCAAACTCTCGGGAGGTGGCTCCCTATCCGATGAGCTGTTACTACTCATCCTTTCCAGGTACCTGCACACATCCACAACCATCCCCCCAAGTCAAATCAAATGCCCAAACACCCAAATTCCCTCAAACCCCCTAATCCCCTCTCTTTCACCAAACACCCTGGGGCCTAAATCCCCCCTAAATCCCTTCAAACACCCACTCACCCCCATTGGCTTGTAGCTAGCGCCTTAAGCAATAGCTGCAGTGATGGGCATAGCAACTCTTCTTCTCTCTTTTTTCCTCTCCTTTCTGTCTTTTCTCCTCTCTTTTTCCTCCCTCTTTTCCCCTCTTTCTCTCCTTCTTCCTCCCCTCTCTTTTCCTCTCTTTCCCTCTCTTCCCCTCTCGTCTCTTATTTCCTCTCTTCTCTTTTCTCCTATCTTTTCTCTTATTTCCTCACTTTTCTCCTCTCTTTTCTCTCTTTCTTCTCTTATTTACTTTCGAGGTTCTCCCATCTTTTCTCCTCTCTTTTCCCTCCCTCTTTTCCTCTTCCATCCTCTCTTTTCCTTCACTCCTTGAGCCTTTTCCCTTTCTCTTATTTTCACATCCTCTTTCTCCCCTCTCTCTTTCTCACTTATTTCCTCTCTTTCTCTCTTATCTCCTCTCTTTTCTCCTCTCCTTTCTCTCTTTTCTCCTCTTTTTCCTCCCTCTTTTCCCATATTTCCCTCCCTCTTCTTTGTATCCTAAATTCTTTTACATATCTTGAATGAGTGCCCTGATATGATTTGTAATGTGTTTTATATTGCCGTATTTGGTTCTTTTTTTTCAAACATATTAAAAATGGAATGCCCTCTTCCACGATAGTCTTTCGAAAACCCCAACCTGGTTCCCCATGTTGCTATCATTTGGAACATCCAAACTCTTCTACCACATGTAGCATAAAAGATTACACATGATGTAGATTGGGTAAAGTATAAGGTCGAAGTGCATGCGCGTGGGTGGGGTCCAGACTGACTATGCATGTAGCGGCATTTTCTAAGGAAGGCACAAAACAACCTACAGAATCTCTGTAAGCTTTGGAGAGACTACTTCAACTGACTACTTAGCAAGGAGGACACTATATAAAAGACATAATTGTTTGTGTAGACATTGTGAATTCATAGAGAAAGCAATGAGGCACAATGTAAAAATTTATTCAAAGAGTGGTTACATATACAAGCAATTGCCTCCATGTTGGTAGATCCTAGATCGACAATCATCTCCATGATTATCTCAATTAGTCACCTCCTATGATCACTCACACATCACACCAACGTGACATACCTAACTAATGAGTCACTAAAACCTTCTAGCACACCTACACTCACACACTCCTTGCATAGGACTCCAAGCCCATAGGCATACACACACACACACATCAATTTGCCCCTTCATTCCCCCCCACAAATTGATGACCTCATACCTCAGTAGTAGTACATGGGATGCTCCATGGCTTGCCCACCATCATGTGGCAACACACATGGCCCCAACCTGTGACTCACTCTTAGGATTCTTGGCTTACAACTGGGAGATAGAAAATGACTATGTATGAAAAGCCCAATGAGTCCAACAAGGAAAGAATGTCAAAAGACTAACAATCATTGAAGGATGGACTATCCATGGTAGAGAACCATTATTGACCTCACACACACATAACTTAGAAAACATATGGATCCTCACCCTTGTTAGAATTGACTTGGGTGTTGTAAGCAGTGAGAGCTTTGACATTCTCTGGTTCATCTTCTTCTTCAGTCTTCTACTTCTTCAACAAGACTGGCTAAACATCTCTTCTTTGCATAACATTCCTTTTCAAAGTGTCCAAGTTTGCCACAAAAGTTACACTTCATTTTACTCTTCCCTTGAAGTTGCTTTTGTCCAAATATGCCCCTTCTTTGTAATCACTTCTTTGTTTGATCTTTCTTTCCTCTTCCAAGAGGGATGCTTCTATTTCTACCAGACTTATCTCTAGTATATTGGTGAGTGTGGTTACAATAGTGCCATATTCTTCAGTGAGACTTCTAAGTAAGATGGCAATTACAATATCTTCATCAAGATTAAACTTGATGCCAGATAACTATGTCAAAATGCTCTTCATTGAATTTAGATGTGAAGAGATGGATTCCCCTCTATCCAATTTTAAATCAAAGAACTTGATAAGCAAGCTAAACTTAGAGCATCTCCCCTGTGCTCCAAAGACATACTTAGAGTCCATGTAGCATGAGCAGTCTCACACCCATCAATGTGATGGATAAAAGAATCACTCAAACCAAGAGCAATTATAGCAAGAGCTTTTTCATCTTTGGGAAGCCATGAAGCTTCTCCCTCCCTAGTTGTAGGTTTAGTTTCTTTTCCATTTGCCACCTTCCATATTCCCTTTTTTATGAGAATAAACTTCAGTTTTGTTTGCCAAGTGTGGAACCCCTCTCCTTTAAACTTATCTATTTTTAGTATGGAAGCCATTTTGGAAAGGTATTACCAATTCTAATGGCACTGTCTAGTCCCTTTACAATAGATTAATCTTTCTGAACAAAGAAATCACCTACCATATAGATGCAAATTGCAAGATAAGAATTCAGAAAATCCTAGTTGTCTAGCTTATGTATAACCAATTGACTTCTCCCACAACCTCTTAGCTGGGGTCTTTTTTACCTTGTACATTGTCTTTGTAGTCTTCTTGGCATTTGAAGAACTTTGAGCACTTGAAGTGTTGAGATATCGAGCTCCACTCGTGATATGCAAGGGTGACTGTTGTGACTTACATGCAAAGTGGCACTCCCATCCCATAAGTGCTTGATCGGATAACATACCTAGCAGCGTGTTTTCTTACGGATGTGCATGACACTAAAGCAAAAATAGTATTTAATGCTCGATCAACCATGCCAAGGATATCTGATGGGCACAACAATTTTGTACACCTCAACCTAGGTGGTATTTAAATGTTCTCAAAGAGGCACACCCATCCGATAAGTACTTGGTCAGATAACACACCTAAGGGCGTGTTTTTTTGCGGATGTGCATATCACTAGAGAAAAAATGGTGTATAAGGTGTGATGGACCATGCAAAGCATATCCGATAGTGACAATACTTTGCACGCACCTCAACATAGTTGAAACGGAATTGCGTGCAAAGTGCAGCCCCCGTCCGATAAGTACTTGTTTGAATAACATACCTAGGATCGTGTTTTTTCATGGTTGTGCATGACACTAAGGCAAAAATGGCGTTTTATGCTTGATCGACAATGCAAAGCATATCCGATGGGCATAATACTTTGCACACACCTTCAACTAGGTGGAATTGACTTACATGCAAAGTGGCACGCCCATCCCATAAGTGCTTGATCGGATAACATACCTAGTAGCGTGTTTTTTTACGGATGTGCATGACACGAGCAAAAATAGTATTTAATGCTCGATCGACCATGCAAAGGATATCCGATGGGCACAACACTTTTTTTAGTAGAAACAGACTTGCATCCAAAGTGGAGCCCCCATCCGATAAGTACTTGTTTGATTAACACACCTAGGACCGTGTTTTTTCATGGTTGTGCATGACACTAAGGCAAAAACGTTGTTTTATGCTTGATCGACAATGCAAAGCATATCCAATGGGCACAATACTTTGCACACACCTTCAACTAGGTGGAATTGACTTACATGCAAAGTGGCATTCCCATCCCATAAGTGCTTGATCGGATAACATACCTAGCAGCGTGTTTTTTTACGGATGTGCATGACACTAGAGTAAAAATAGTATTTATTGCTCGATCGATCATGCAAAGGATATCCAATGGGCACAACACTTTTTTTACACCTCAACCTAGGTGGTATTGGAATGTTCTCAAAGAGGCACACCCATCCAATATGTACTTGGTCAGATAACACACCTAAGGGCATGTTTTTTTGCGGATGTACATACCACTCGGGAAAAAATGGTATATAATGCATGATCGACCATGCAAAGCATATCCAATGGTGACAATACTTTGAACGCACCTCAACATAGTTGAAACAGACTTGCGTGCAAAGTGGAGCCCCCATCCGATAAGTACTTGTTTGAATAACACACCTAGGGCTGTGTTTTTATATGGTTGTGCATGACACTAAGGCAAAAACGGTGTTTTATGCTTGATCCACAATGCAAAGCATATCCGATGGGCACAATAGTTTGCACACACCTTCAACCAAGCGGAATTGACTTACATGCAAAGTGGCATTCCCATCGGATAAGTACTTGATCGGATAACACACCTAGCAGCGTGTTTTTTTTACGGATGTGCATGACACTAGAGCAAAAATAGTATTTAATGCTCGATCGACCATGCAAAGCATATCCGATGGGAAAAATACTTTTCCTACACCTTAACCTAGGTTTTATTGAAGTTTTGTCAAAGAGGCACACCCATCCAATAAGTACTTGGTCAGATAACATACCTAAGGGCATGTTTTTTTGCAGATGTGCATATCACTATGGGAAGAATGTTGTATAATGTGTAATCGATCATGCAAAGAATATCCGATGGTGACAATACTTTGCATGCATCTGAAACTTGTTGAAACGGACTTGTGTGTAAGGTGGAGCCCCCATCCAATAAGTACTTGTTTGATTAACACACTTAGGACCGTGTTTTTTCATGGTTGCGCATGACACTAAGGCAAAAACGGTGTTTTATGCTTGATCGACAATGCAAAGCATATCCGATGGGCACAATACTTTGCACACACCTTCAACTAGGTGGAATTGACTTACATGCAAAGTGGCACACCCATCCCATAAGTGCTTAATTGGATAACATACCTAGCAGGCTCGTGTTTTTTTACGGATGTGCATGACACTAGAGCAAAAATAGTATTTAATGCTCGATCGACCATGCAAAGGATTACTTGGTGTGTCCATCTGATGAGTACTTGATCGGATAACTTCTCCCACCAATAAATTAAGTACTAATTAAAAATTATAATAAATGAGTAGATTATGAAAAAGAGACTAATATTTATGTAATTGTTGCTACTGCAGCTTGCTTGTGAAGGACTCTCACAAAGGAGATGGCTATAGATATTGTTCCAGGGATGGATGTGATTTTATGTAGCAAAATAGAAGTAGTTGCATTTTCTACAATCCATGATAGTGATCCCAATTCAGTTTGCCACTTTCGAAGACTTGGCGAAGATAAGGTGGCAGTTACTGTATCAAAGATTCTTAGCGCACATGTTGAGCTAAAGTATAAATGTGGAGATATGGAAACACTTGGAGATGTTATGCCCTCGTTATGCCCTACAATACATCCAACAAATCATTTATAGCATGGGACAAAGATGAGACTTATGCAACAGACATTATCAAGAATACAAAGTGCACCACCTTGGATTTTACTATAGGGGACATTTTACAAATGAGATCATTTGCAAATAAGATTGTAGCAGAAGGTGAAGTATTGGGATTTGAACAAGTGGAGCAATGGTCATTTGCACAGATGAGGATTCTAAAAGTCACTAATGATGGTATGGTTGATAACATAACATCCTTATGTGATCCCTATTATGAGGTAGGTAAGAATATGAGATGGAGCATGCAATTTTTAAACATGAGAAAGAGGCACGTGGTTTTCAATGATAAAGACAAGGTATACTACAATATCAAAGGACCTAAAAAGCGTGCCCATGTGCCAGGCTCTATCACTTCAAATGTGGATGATTTCAATATACTCAATTATAGAAGTGACATCTTATCTGGAGTGGATGAGTTCATTGGTTCCAAGAAACAAAATGATTTTAGAAGCGAAGCCTTATCTGGGGTGGATGAATTCTTGCACAGTGAGAAGGGCAAAGGTTTCAAAAGCGATGTCTTGTCAAGTGTGGATGAGTTCATGCATATTAACAAACCTGGTGTCAATCAAGCTTGTGGATTTGTGAAAGCCATGCAAGATGTCCCAATGAGTGATGTTCTCTCAGGAGTGGAAGAGTTTCAAGGTTCTCAATACTCTCGTAGAATATTGAATTCATTGAATGGTCCTAAGAGTACGTTAAAAACGAGGATGAGATCAACAGAGGATTATTCAATATTTAACTTTGATTGTGATATGGACAAGGATGCAACGACCAATCATGGATTCTTGGTTACAAACATATGTGAGGAGAAGAAGTGCATAAATACAGATAACAACGTGCACGAGGAACGAAAACGATCATACATATGCATGAAGAGAAAGCGAATCTAGGCAGATCCACAAAAGCAACCAAAGAGGAAGAGAGTAATGAAGGAGGAGAACATGTTAAATGCATTGGGATATCTATGTTGCAAGCGAAGATGTATGCGCTTCATTGATCTTGCAAACATCAGGGAATGTAGAGGACACATGTGGCAAAGAAGAGGAAGCGAAAGAAATGAATACCTTCTCACAAGTCTCTCTTGCTTTCTTCAGAATGGCAATAAAAGGCTAAGTTCAAGACAAAAGGTAAAACCTCTCGTAAATGGAAAAAGGATTTGCAATAAGGCATATCGCAATATTACTGGATTATCCCATGGTACATATTGGGATTTAGTCACCAAGGCAAAGGGCAGCAATAAATTTAGCATTCATGGTAATAGAGGAAGGTCCAAATCAAGAATCTCAACTGTCAGGGCAGCAGCAATTTTGCAAGACTTCATACATGAAAATGCTTTACCTCAACCCCATATATCTACCAAACTCCCTAACGGTGACGCGATCACTGAAATGCACCTTCCAATGGGCTTGACAAAGCTCGAAGTATTTGACTCTATTGCAGAAAAGCAAAGGCAAAGAGGGGATGCCATAGCTTCTTCTCATACTTTGTATACTCTTTGGAAGAAGAACTTTGGATATGTTAAAATCCCAAGGAGGCAAAAAATATCAAAGTGCAATGTCTGTGATGATTTAAAGCGAGCGATTGAGAGTGCAACATGTCCAAATCAAAGGGAATTATACAAAAAAAACCGAAAATCTCATCATGACCTTATTTGACATTCCAGACAAAAATATGCATTTTGGAAGGAGCAAGCTATTTCGCATCCCGATGACTACATGTGCCTTATTGTAGATGGCATGGATCAGAATACAACAACATTGCCACATTTTGTTGCCACTCCACCTAAATTACAAGGAAAGCACTTTCTAAAGACACATCTATGTGGAGTGTTAGTGCATGGAATTAAGTTCTTTGCAGATATATGGATTGATTCCTTGCATCTACATGATAGCAATCAAGTTGTAACATCTATTATGAAGGCAATTCGCAATATACATGCAGAAAAAGGTCGCCTACCACCAACTTTGAGAATACAAGTTGATAATTACTAGTGAGGAAATAAGAATGTACTCATGTTTGCATTCTGCTCCATGCTAGTTGCTCATCGAATCTTCAATGAGGTTGAATGTGGATTTTTATATGTTGGGGATACACATGAGGATATTGATCAGGTTTTTAGCACAGTCTCAAGGGAGCTTAAATGCAAGGATGTGGAGACAATAGATGACTTGGTAAGAAGATGTGGCAGGCAAGTTGGTGGTCATAAGGAAAGTACAGTATGTGAGAGGCTCGAAAGAATGTATGATTGGAAGAGCTTCATTCTACCTTTCACACAAACGGGTGGTGATGCATTGACAGGTCATACCAATCCACACTACTTTTGTTTTTTTTTTAAAGATGAAAAACCTGTAATGCAATGGCAACAGTATTCTCATGATAAAAATGGGAACCTGAAGAACCTTACAGTCTCTTAACTTCAATTCCCAGCAAGGAAAGGTATCCAACATGGGCTCCTATACAAGAATTCAATGAGAGGTCTAACTGTGAAATAGAAGGATTAAAAGCATATATTACATACAAAGAGGAAATGCTCCGGAGATATCCTGATTCGAAGCCTACTTGGAGAGAACACACTACCACTGTAATTAACAAGACACGAAATTTAATAAAGGACCTTGAGAGAATGCGAGGCTCAAAGGATGTCAAGGAAGAATGCAATATGTTTTGGCCAAATGTTCATAACGATTTGCGCCCCTGCTCTAGTCTTTGAAAATGAATTTGTATCATTACTCCCATGTCCATCCGAAGAAGAGAGAGTTTATGCCACAAGTAGATATAGAGGTCGATTGTTTTGTTGTGGTTCGGCCATCGGATGATGAATATGAGAATGTGAAGTTTTGGGTTGCAAAAGTAGTTGATGTGCAAAGAGATGACCAAGGGAGAGCTACAACATTTATAGCAGTATGGTATGCGCCAAAGGGCAGGAAGAAGAATATGGATAACAACACATTGTATACTAATTGTATAATGAAGGAGTGGGTCCCAAATGATGAAGCGGTCTCTCAAGTTTCGACGGAGACAATCATAGTGTCTTGGCATTCAAGGGCAAAGAAATCAAAGAAGCGCATGGGATATGAGGTAGAAGGAAAAATAAAAATACCACAGCAAACTATTTTGCATATACACGAATTTTTAAGGATGCTCGCCATGGAGGAAGTAGAAGGAGACAACGCAAATGAAGAATGTCCATGATTAAAGCTTTGTATTGA
The DNA here is from genome assembly GCF_047967505.1 of Dipteris shenzhenensis. Taxonomy (NCBI): domain Eukaryota; kingdom Viridiplantae; phylum Streptophyta; class Polypodiopsida; order Gleicheniales; family Dipteridaceae; genus Dipteris; species Dipteris shenzhenensis. The sequence continues at coordinate 20,835,132 of NC_141625.1, read as the reverse complement.
AGTCCATTGAAGGATTTTATTTGGGTACTAGGAAAGAAGCCAATCCAAGACAATTATAATCAGAGTCATCACCTCCTATGTCAAATGAGAGTCAAAATATGCACTGGATGTCACCCAAGGGTAAGGCTTGCCAAGACAATAGGGAGTTAATGCAGATGGCACCTGGCAAGGGACTATCACATTGAGCAATAAGACAATGGGGAGTCAATGCACCCAAGGGGCAAGCCTTGGCAAGACAACTTGTGGGGGTTAATGAAGATGGCACTTGTATTTTGCACTGGATGTCACCCAAGGGTCAAGGCTTGGCAAGACAATAGGGAGTTAATGCAGATGGCACTTGGCAAGGGACTATCACATTGAGCAATAAGACAATGGGGAGTTAATGCACCCAAGGGGCAAGGCTTGGCAAGACAAGTGGGAGTCAAATTATGCAGATGGCACCTGGCAAGGGACTGTCGTGACATTGAGCAATAAGACAATGGGGAGTCAAATTATGCAGATGGCATGAATTGAGGCTCTTTAAGAGCAACAATTGAAATTGTAAACATATGTTCAATCTATATCATTTTGGATATAAAGACTCTAGCTGAGAGCAACGTCTCTCAATGTAATCATATAATAATAGCTATAATTGCTATTATACCTCTTTGGTTCAATACAAAACTTGGGTCTTATGGCATCATGTCTTTTTTCTATTTATCAAAAGTTTTAAAAATTTTGTGCATATTGCGAGTGACAATGTTATTTTCATAAAATATTTAAGTCTCCTTTCATGGATTTATAAATTTATCACATCAAGGAAAAACGTCAAGGAAAAATATTAAAAATAATTAAATTAACAAATAACTTAGATATAACTAGAATTTCTAATATAGGATTATTTCAAATTCTTGCATGTTGGTGCAAAAGTATAGATTGAAAAAACAATATTTTTATGTGAATATGATAGTGCCACAAAGTGAACTTTTGATTTGGGAAGAATATTTTCAGAAAGTAAAATTTTGATTTGGGAAGGATATTTTCACAAAGTAAATTTTTCATTTGGGAAGGATTTTTGGGCTTCGTCCAAAAACAACACAAAAATTCCAAAATTAATGAAATAGGTGTTTACATAGCATAGCCTTTCTAGCTAGTGTGCTAGCAAATTATTGTAATTTCTATGGATCTCCAAACAAAGTGTCGAAGCTACTAGCCCGCCATTGAGTTTCAAATTAAGCAACGTGATGTCTGGATCATCTTTATCCTTACCATGAAACTCCAAAAATTTTCACTTCAAACCTGCTACCTGTGGGTGTGCCATTAGGGGAACTAGTGTAGTCAGCCCATGTGCTGGTGGACTTACAGGCAATAGCAGTGGTGAATTTGTATTCAAATTTCTTGGACTGTTTGACAAGGTATGAAATAGTGTATTTTCTTCGTCTAGGTTGGATTTTGCGTCCAAATTTACTTTTCTATCATCCTTGGATTCTTCATCCGATTTTGTTTATTTTTCTTTAGATATTTTATCCGAATCTACTACTTTGTCTTTGGATCTTCTGTTTGAATTTTGTTCTCTTGATTCAAAATTTTTGTCCGAGTCTTCTTCTTTTTCTTCAAAATCTTTGTCTGATTCTTCTATGTCATTGTGGTTTGCAATTATATCTTTTGCTTCTTGTTCAAAGTCTTCCTATTTTTTCATCCCCAAGGTCTTGAAGGTTTGGAAGATACAGTGGTGGTTCATCTATGTCGCCTTCATTTGTTTGAAGGAGGTCAAACGGTAATCAAACATTGATTCTTGTTGAGCCAACTTCATTTAATCGAAGAATGATTGAAATTGTGGGGTCTCCCCTTGACTCATCCTCTGAGCTATCGACCTCTGTTTCTTCCCATGTCACTATTTGGATCACGTCTTCTTGGCTTAATGATTGTGTTTGTGCCACTTTAGCACTGGCCTTTACTTCTTCATCTTGTTGTTGTTGCTCTTTTTGAGCCCCAAGTCGGAGTTGCAAATGCAAGGTTGAGATATCGGATTGTCATTGCGATGATTTGCAGACATTCATTCTTTTGTAAACGCATAGTCATACCAAGAACATTATGGTACTCAATGCAAATGCATACACAATATACCTAAGTCATGGGGTCATTAGAGCTCACCATCTTTTGAAGGAATAAAATTAGGTGATCTCATTGGCCAAACTAAGTTTACTGGTCTACCTTTTGGAATTTGGTGTATGAATGGCCACATTGTCGCCCTGATGGGTCAAAAATCTTCATCCCCCATTGGCAACCAATATTAGTCGTATGCTTCCTAGAGAGATTGATGGGTATTCGAACCCACAGGATTGCCAGTGTTAATGGAATACAAAACTCTTTTGTATTAGGGATTTGGAAAATTATATGAACTAAAATAGAAGAACATTGGTTGGAACAAAGAACTAAGACCTACAGAATGCTCAAGGTATTGTTTCTTTGAAAATAGAATTCATTCTCTTTTTGCTCATAGAATAAGAAGATAATAGATACAACATTGTATTCAAAAAAGCAATAAGGAAAACATAATGCATAGAATAGACAATCAGTTTGAATTTGTATTCATAATCCCAAGATACTACAATCAAGAGCTCACATTGCATACTTCTCTCTCAGCCTGTCTATTACAATCTTGCTATATCCAACTTTGTGGTTAGTATTTTAGTTACAACTCTAGACCTTTAGGTCTCTTGACCATTTTGATACTAAAGTCGGATTAGTTATTCTACCCCTTAACAGTTCCATTTGAGATCTCGACCTTAAATTCATACTCAATATACAATCCTGCACACATGGATTCCTCGAGCTTGGAGGAGGCTATGAGCTTCAAAGTTGAAATGGGGGAAAAGTTGAATTCTAGGGGCTCTGTGGCTCCCAACTCTAGCTCTATAAGACCCAAATACCCCACCCCACCCACTATACCATCGCATTTGAGGGATTCATTCTCCAATCCCATGGGATGGTTAGGCTTGTGTGACCCCAACCTAGTCAACCCCTTCACCAAGCAAACAAGAGTCACTATTGTTGAAGGACAGGAAGACCCCCCACCAACGTCCGTATTAGGTAATGCTCAAAGCAACCACATACCCTTCTCAACTGGTGAACCTATAGGGTTGTGTGTTCAATTCTCTGAGGGTGAACCACCCTTCACAAGAACATCTAAGCTCTACGTACCCCAGTTCTAGTCGCCAAGCCCCAATGGCCATAGAAATGATCAAATGGACTTTGGGGAGAGCATCTTACCACATCCAAGGGTCCCTCGTCTGAATCTGTACACCAAGGAAGAGCTCCAAAAGGTACTCCTTTCCCCACAGCGCTATCTTATAGGCCTATGCTTAATGCAAATGTACCTATGCCAAGGTCCATATTGATGAGACCAGTAGACTCGGTCCCACCATGCATGCCGTCCCCAAGTCCCACAAGGCTAGGACTATCAAACACAATTCCTATCCTACCGATAAACTTCTATAATCCACCCCAAGGGCCACCCAACTATGGTAGAGGATTACTAGAATTCGATCGACTACATTCAAGTGAGCCTAAACTTTCAAATTTAACACGAGTTCATTGATCAATGTTGCAAAAGTAATAACAATTGAGGTCAAACCCTTTGCTCTTGGGTGACTGCCCAAGAAGGACCTCATTTACATTATTGGCTAGTAGTGATTTGCTACAAACTAGCTGTAATTTTTTATGTCTATCTTGCTTCTTTATAACAATTGTTTGCCTGGAAGTCTTGACCATCTCCAAAATTTGTCTATGAATTTGCAACTCTAAAGGTAGATGGCAATAGTTTCTTGCCCTATCTACTACATGTATACAAATCTTTGCTCTCAAGCAAAAAGAACCATACTGGAGCAAGAAGCTGATCAAAGGGAATGCACATGTACAAGCAAATCAAAAGAGTTCTCCTACATTTCTTTTGGACTAGCAACCTCTTTTAAAAATTACATAGTGGATATATCATAACTATAATATGGCTTCTCTAAAATAGTCTCCAAAAAATTCCTAATACACTCATGTGCATATTCCAAATACCTATTGCAAGCCCTTGAAATCTCTCCTCTATGGTCTCCAAGTTTAACCAAGTCCATTACTAATACTTGGTTGGTTTCGATGAGAAGCCAAGGCTTGGAATAATTCAACCCTTGTAAGTGCAGCCTAGTGCATGAACTCATGCACTTTGTCACTCAGTCCCAAAACACCCATGAAGACAAAGTAGATGTGTTTGCACGGAATGTACATCCCTTTCTTTGCATTCTCATTGCATGAAGTCCTTGCAAGAGCATCATGGAAACTCTAATATTGTCACTATGTATGTAAGTCCTTTTGTGATAGAACTCTCTATACGCACATGAAATAGATGCATTGCATTTGGAATAGTTATTTTCTCTTGTAGAACATCAACGTTTAAACATTGAGCCTTCTGAATCCTCTCTCGAAAAGCTTTACTTAACTTTGATCGCCACTTTACTATTCTATTCTATTATCCCTTCAGCCTACATGAACAGACTCATTACTGCAGCACTCCTCGCATGTGTGCTCCCTGCACATGTGTCATCCTCCTCAAGCACAAAACTTGCTTGTTGCAAACTACTCCTTTTCATGTGTTTTAATGCAAGCCCCAATTGCAACCTTCCACACCCTAGGTCAAGGGCAATCTCCAAGAGCATGACAACCAACCCGAAGGTATGGGCTATAGAGGTATTGCAAAGCCTCACAAATTGCTCTTTGATACCATTAGTATGTACCCTTGAACCAAGGTATAGGGGCACCCCCAATCACACTTCGACCCATGCACTTTGACCCATTACATTTATGAGTGCTCCACACCTAGTCTTTGTTTCATCAATAAATACAAAGCATGTGACCACACTACGTGGCTATATTCTCTTGATAGCCCAATTATAGCGTTCTCTTTGCATATATTTTCATGTTCTTGTGCACTAGATGATCCTGCTGCTCTCCTCCCACCAACTGGCCACTTGCTGGGTAACATAAATATACTCCGGCCTATGACTATCATGCTCTTCTCCTTCTAATTTAGGAGTGGTAGAGCCTCTTCTCCTTTTAATCTAGGTTTGCTCCATAGATGGCCTTTGCATTTTAGGTGTTTGTAGGCCAGCTTCTTCTGTGACATTGTGAGCCACATCAACAAGCTTTTTTGTAGACACGTTACTAGAATCACCTCATCATCCTCTCCCTCAATTTATCCAAACTAGGTTATGTGCCTAAATGTTTGCTAGCCATATAAGCATTATAGTGTGCACTTTGTAGTACAGACAATGCCAAGTCTATAGCACTGGCCTCATACAAGCTTATATATTTAGCATATCCATGAGGGACCCATGAACAGCCCGCATGCTGGAGTGCTTGGTCTCTGACAAATTCAATGCAAGGACAAATCCACTATCCTTATGTTGTTCAAGAAATGACCCCCCCCCACTAGGAAACCCATACATCCCACCATGCTGCCAATTCTCAAGGTCAAGCAGCTCACCATCTTTCATGTGCAAAGGTGTCAACCACTTTCTCAGAGCCTCCTTGCCATGGATGTTTTTATCGAAGCTATACTTTTATATTAATATAAAATCTTGGCAAAAGTTTATCAAGCTAATTTTCTTATTCTCGTCATATTGAACAAACATAGTAAAATTTTGTATATTTTCTTTTGAATTTTTAAGTAAAATATGTAAATCGTGGCAAAACTTTAAAAAATTTTGGATCAAAGTTTCAAATCTTGGTGAAATTTTAATTTTTAATTTTTTTAATGGCATATGAACTTTTGATGTCAATATAAAAGTCTCACTTCTTTCATCCTTGCTCCTTGCAAATCTCTACACAAGCATCAGATGCTGCTCTCCTCCAATTTCGGCACAGTCACTTGTGCTCTTCCTGAAATGGCGGCCTAATGCATCTCCTTGTGTGCTCTATAATGCTCATCTCCCAATGTCAACAACATGTTCTCTCCTTACCTTCCATTACATTGGAATGCCCTCCATTGTATACAGTCCTAACTGTAAGCCAATTGGCACTCGAAGGAATAGAAGATGACCGACCAGATGTTGCATTATTTCAAATAGACGTTGTGCCTGATTGGTGTGCAGACATCATTGGGTACTTAATGGTAGGAAGACCACCTCTTGAAATGAAAGCAGTGGATGCTAGGAAACTAATTCTAAAAGTTGCACCCTATCAACTCATTGTAGGACAACTATACAAGATGGGCAAGGACCAGGTTTTAAGGGGATGTGTGATGCCACATGAGATCATGCCAATCCTCAGTGAAGCACATGAAGGCATTGCAAGTGGACGTTTTCAAGGGGAAGCAACAGCAAGAAAAGTCCTTCTGGTATGATACTAGTGGCCAACACTTTGGTCAGATGCCTATGAATATGTCAAAAGATGTGATGTATGCCAACAAAATATTAAACCACAACACAAAGACTTCAATCCCCTAACAATAGTCATTGCACAAAAACCCTTTAAAAAATGGGGGATTGATTTTGTGGGTCCCATCCATCTAGCACAGCAAAAGGAACACATGCATAGTACATCATTGTGGCCACTGATTACTTTACCAAGTGGGTTGAAGCTAAAGCCATCCGAAAGGCAGATGCAAGAAGCATAGCAAGGTTCTTGTACGAGAATGTGATCACCCGATTTGGATGTCCCATTGGGATTGTGTCAGATAGAGGCACACATTTTGTCAATGAGATCATCCAAGAACTCTTCTCCATCTTTATGGTGATCCATAGAAAGAGCACACCTTACTACCCCCAAGGGAATGGACAAACCGAATCCACCAACAAAATTATATGTAGTGTCCTCACCAAGGTAGTAGAACCAAAGCATTCTGATTAGGCAGAGAAACTAAATGCAACCTTATGGGCATATAGAACCACACTCAAGGTTAGTACAGGAAATACACATTTTCAATTAGTGTACAGCCTTGAAACTATGGTCCCACTGGAATTTGTAATACCTAGTCTATGTATAGCAGTACAAGAATGTATGGGAGATCATGAATCGCTGAAAGAAAGACTCTACCAATTAGAGAAGCATACAGAGACCAAATTAGTTTCCTACCATGCCATGACAAAAGAAAAATGAAGAAGGGAGGCATGGTTTGATAGAAACCTCAAAGACAAAGACATCAAGGAAGGTGACCTGGTTTTATTGTACAATACCAAAGTCCATAAGGGCAAGCTCGAATTTCTAGGTCAAGGACCTTATAGAGTCGAAAAATTGAATCCCATCGAAGCTGTGCTACTTGAAACACTGGATGGAGTCCAGTTCACAACAACAAGAAACGGGAGCCAATTGAAGCACTACTACATCAACATGCAAGCCATCCCCGATAATAATGAATATTTGGGGGACCCAAGTCTTCCAATGTTAGGACTAGATTGTATCACGAGCACTCACTAACATATGTACGCCTTTGCACATATAGGTAGTTTCAATCGATTTCAACCTAGGGCTCAGAGGTGATGACTGACTCCTAGCTACCCTATGATTCCCTTAGCAAATTAAGCATATAGGAGGAATACCCACCTCACTAGTCATGCATAACGCACCCACACGTTTCGAGCACCATGAATAAATTGCACAAATAAAAGCCCCAAGTAATACTTGTTTTCATCCACACACACGGCACCCTCATCACAAAAAGAGTAAAATGCATTAGCCACTCACAAAAGAAACATGCACTCTTAGGACATGGCACTATATTGGCACTATCAAACTGGGACCTGATTCATGTGTGCAATGCTAGGGTGAAGATAGTCCAATAAGATGGAAAAAAGATCTACAACACTATTGACAAAGCGACATCATGCCAAACGACCCAAGCCTCAACCTCAATAGCCCTCCTCAAATCACCAACCTGAAGAAGGACATGGTCTAGAATCACCAACCCAGAGGTCAGCACCAAAATGTCCACGGCTAGTGGTTCTAGACAGTGATACTGATGAGCAAATAAATGCAACATGCCAAGAAGAAATGCCACATAACCAAGGGTTGAACGAAAGCAATTGAATATGCACGATGTAGGTGCTGAACACCTTGAGGACCAGACCAACAAAGAGCTAGCAACAGATGGAACAAGACAGCTTGTATGGCCACGAGTCTCAACATTCGCCATGCCACCCAATGCTTAAAACTTCTTGCAATTAAGGGACTAGGTAGTCTTTTTGAGAAGCTAAAATCCTTCTTACCAACACCTACTATGATAGAATACATTTGTCAATTCATAATAACAAATGCCAATTCATAACATCATATAAAAGTAGAGAGTTAGAGAAAGATAAGTATGGCATAGTAACATATAAAGAAAAGCCCTTACAGATCTACCTCAGTATTTCCACTATGGAGGAGGCTTTCTCATTTCCAAAGGCACAAGAAGAATATCCAAAGAAACATTTGGATGCAAGACTCTCTAAAATTCAAGATTTATTCCCACCTAACACAAAGTCACAAAGTGCGGGAATACAGCATGATATGATTATGGACCCCATATGCAAAGAGGCAGCTAAGTTTTTGGCTGACATTTTCAATCATACAGGAGAGAAAAAACTATATGTCAGTAAAAACTCTTACACTCCTTGGTATAGCAAAACTACAAGATAGGGTTCAACACATATCCTTGCTGCTAAACCAATTATGTATCCACTACCCATAATGGCAAAAGCTACATTGCCCATCTATTGGCCACCATGATAATTGGGTTTGCAATAGAGCAAGAGGATGACTCTACACCCCTCTCAACACAAGACATAAAGGACTTTGAAACATTGATATTATCTCTAGAATGGGAATAAGACCCTCCACCTACTCTCAATGTGGATAGTATGGAAGGGCAACAATCCAAATAGACTCCAAAGAATGACAATGTGGAACTCTACCAAAGAATATTGCAACTCAGTTCAGTCTTGCTCCCGCAATAGGAGGACTCGAGCGTGGAAATCCAAGAGGATACCCTTCCACATAATGACTGCCAAATAGCATGCCTCTCTAGGAATCACAAGTCACCAAAGTTGATGACTCCACGACTCTAGAGTCACAACCCCCAAATGTCTCTAGTGCCACGATACAATAGACTACTATTCAAGAAATAGATCAACATTCCACATGGGCACATGGGAGTCAACTGTAAGTCTTATACAAGCAAGGCCTTAGCACATTCCAGATCATACAACATCACAGCTAACAGTTACAATAATGGTCTCAATTATTTACTACCATGGCATCAGATGAGCAGGAAAGAGAAATGGAAAGACAGATGCTCCCATCATTCCAATCCAAGTTGCAAAGTGCCGAGACTAAAATTATGAAGCTCAAGGAAAGCATGGCAAAACAAATGCAACAACATCTCCTTACACAAAATGCTCTAGCAGAAAGTAGAAAGGATGCCTTACAAGCCACGGTTTCTCTCCAAGAAAACCACCTATAGTTATTTGATGCCTTGAACCAAAAGGAAAAGGTTGAGTTATCCCTTTCCCATATGCAAGCCACTTGTGATGATATCAAGAAGGAAATGGCGCACTTAAATGAAAGATTACTACTTAAAGAAGATCGTCTCCATGCCACATTAGACACAAACAATGAGTTGCAGAACAGCCTCAAAGAGAGTGAACGTCAAATTCAAGCACTAGAGAAGGAATGCATGGCATTAAGAGAGATACTTGTGCACACCAAAGTAGAATTGGATGCTCAAGAACAAGAGATACTCCAACTCCGTGTGCTTAATGATCAATTTCCAAGGCATCCAAAAGCAGCTCAACAATTCAACAGTCTAAAGCTTCCATACACCTCCATATTGGGTAAGTAAAAGGATAAGTGCATGGAGTGGCAAAATCAAAAGGCAATAATTTTTAAGTTGGAAATTCAACTACTAGGTCAAGCCGATGATGATGCGGAGGGGTCAGCACAAGATCTTTTGCTATAAGGCATCACTACATTATCCCAAGAGCTTGTTGAAGTCCTCCAGCAAGAGGATCACCTTGAAGGAAGAATACGCATACTCTGGAAACACTTGCAAATCAAGATGTTACATGCAGTATCTGGTCTTGATTGGACCAGACCAGTAAGCACAAAGACTCTTCAAGATCTATGCCAACATATGGATGAAGACGAGAGGAATGTGTTCTATCTCTCAATGCATGCAAATCTCATACGGTTAAAGGCTAATGCAAAACTACTATATGAATGCTTGATGGGAAGCCCCCCTCTTTAGGTAGTAGCTGGACTCCTACCTTTATTGCAACAATCACCACAGCAACTTCCATGGGATACAACTCCCAAAAGAATCCAAAATTAAAGCTATCAATGCCTACCAAAAGCGACAGGGATCTGCTAGAGGAATATGTGGTCTACCTTCAATCTAATCTCCCCTATCTTGCCACTCTTTATTTTGATCTATTTACATCCCTACCTAACTCTAGTACTATCCTCCATACCTTTCCAGAAATCCATGCTAATCCATATTCCTTGCCATTCCTCTTTGCCCATGCCTTTTGAGAGTTGTGGTGCCATGAGCACATGTAGAGCAAAGGTATGAGTAAAGGGCAAGCTGCCACATGGCATGGAGGAGATATCCCACATGTGAGCAAGCATATGGATGTAAGTACCCTCATCTATAAAAGGGAGGTTCATTTGAAGTAATATCAATCAAGCACTTTGCACTATCTCAAGATTCTCTTTATGAGTCCAAGCTAATCTATCTTGGAACCTAATTGACTTGAGGTACATGTCATGAGCACTCTCTTCATCATGTCTCCACATAGGTTCCATCTACCTTAGAGTGCTCCATAGATCTTGAGGCATGCATGTTTTGTCATAGTATCAGAGCTTAGGTCTAGTCTCCTAGATTAGTTGTAGGCTTGCCTTAGGAGCACATGTTTTCTCCTAGGTTAGCTTTAGTTTTAGATTGAAAGAATTCCATCCATTGAATGAAAATTCTGTTTGCTGCTTTGAGATATTTCCATCATTTCTTATGAGAATGAGAGAAAGGTAAGGTTTTGATTGAGAGGTTCTTTGACGATTTCATCTCTGTGGAACTCTGGTTCCTTATGGTTCTAGTCGACTTCCTCTCAGACTATAACGACAGTGCATAGCTCATAGCTTTAGTACCGAGGCCCCGCTTCTTGCTTCAACAACACACTCCTCGACTGTTCACAACTAGTCTGTTCCATAAGCCACAGCCACACAAATGCCAATCTTCTCAATACATCAACACAAAGCAACGTACACAGCAATGACAGCCATCGCTATCTACACCTTGCTGCTGCTCCTCCAGTACTAGCAAGGGCCCTTCCACAACACGCTACCGTTCGGCCATCCTCGACGCTCTCCAACAGCCAAAGCAGTGCGACCTCCAGCAAGTAGTGCACCATGGCTCATACCAACAGAGCCTATGACTTTGCATGTGAGCTGCTCACTCAGCTTCTCAGCTCCAAGCTTCACCCGCAAGCACACCCAAGCTCCATCGATGCTGCTTCCTTGGGCTCCTTCATGCATCGCAGCTTGTGTCTACCTAGCAGCCGGCCCCGACGACTCTCCTACGAAACCAAGCCATGCCTCCTCCAAGTGGAACCGCACAGAGGCAGGGGGTGTAGAAAAAGGCAAACGAAAACGTTGCCCATGCAAAGTAGCTACCATGGAGGCTCTTCATCAATGAACCCTACAAGGTAAACAACCAACAGCCACCGCGACCTTACAGCAGCAATGCATGAGTATCGTCTCTTGATTTTGGGAAGACATGCCTTTCCCTGCTCTTTTGCTCGGTAGACAGCAAAGCAAGCAAGCTGTGCTCTTCAGGGAAAAGCTACTAGGGTGATGAATAATAATGTACTTTGGACTCCTCGGTCTATGCTCTACAGCTCAAAGCTAGTGCTCTAGATGTTGCTTCACGACTCCGCGCTCCAACTCCGTCATCCAAATTCGTCCACGTCATCGTCATACAGAAACTTCAATTCTCTGGTTTCTCCTAAGGTGAGACCTTAGGACACATAGTAGCCTTTGCCAAGAGACACATGGCAAGATAGAAATCTACCCGAGTAAGGTTAGTTAACCCTAGGTTTGGGAGTGGTTAATTGTTTGCCACGTGGCAGATAAGACTTGACTCTATTAATGTTAAACATAGCCATGGTTAGGTTATGGGGTTAGCTAAAAGTGCCACATCACCAATTGCCACCTAAGCACACAACTTCTTGCTAAGCACAATGCATCTGCTGCATGTGAACAACCTGTGCCACATCATCGAAGGCCTCTTCTTCACAAAAACTTCGACAAGGCATAACTTCCAATCCAGGAAAAATTTGCACGTGCTCCAAAAAGGAAAAGTGATCGTCTTTTCGAGCTCTATGCGCTTATCAAGTCAGAATCATTGTTAGCAATTAGACACTACCATCAAAGCAAAATAAAACTCATGGTAAGACCTTTGCAACAAATGGAAAAGTGCCGCATGAATGCACACATCATTGTCATAAGCATGCCAAAAGCTCAAGTGCATGAGATGACCATAGCATAGAACATGGCATCCACATAGAAAGCATCAAGGCACATGGAAGAACAAAGCATCATGCATGAAGCTACACAAGGAAGAAGATTGCAGATTGAAGAACTAGTAGGACAACTACACATCATCGTCATCAAGCCATGAGCAGAATGATAGAAACAACATGTATTGAGAAACAAAAACCTTGCCAACCTTGCCTATATTTTGTAAATCAAACCTGACCACTTGAGAGTAGGTATGAAAGCACCCAGGGGAGGTATTGACATGTAAAAACTCACATTTGACCACCTTGCAGTAGCCAAAGGATCATGGCACCAAGGGGATGTCTTGAGAGTTGTGGTGCCATGAGCACATGTAGAGCAAAGGTATGAGTAAAGGGCAAGCTGCCACATGGCATGGAGGAGATATCCCACATGTGAGCAAGCATATGGATGTAAGTACCCTCACCTATAAAAGGGAGGTTCATTTGAAGTAATATCAATCAAGCACTTTGCACTATCTCAAGATTCTCTTTATGAGTCCAAGCTAATCTATCTTGGAACCTAATTGACTTGAGGTACATGTCATGAGCACTCTCTTCATCATGTCTCCACATAGGTTCCATCCACCTTAGAGTGCTCCATAGATCCTGAGGCACGCATGTTTTGTCATGCCTCTCAACACTATCGTCTAATCTAAGAATCTAACTCCTATCATCCAGTTACACCTAACTTTTTTCCAACACTTGACAATCCATCCCTTGAGGATTATCAAGTTGCTTAATCAATTTTCCTACTCTCCCTCCACTTTCCACCAACATCCCTACTTCTACCTTCTCAAATTCACTACTTGCTTTGACCTCAAGCTTTTTCCCTATAACCTCTTCCTCTCCCCCTAGAACCTATGTTCCTCCAATCTCCCTTGAGTTTTCAATGGAAGACACCATTAATGATTCCATCAATGAGCTTCAAGAATAGGATAATCTAATTCGCACACCCACAAGGGAGTTGCAACAAGATACAGATAGGATTCCCATGCTCGGTAATCCCATTGGTGATTTTTGGAGGCAATACCCAAACATGTAGTCAAGAGGAGCATGGGACCTCTCCGAAATTTCAATGAGTATCTACCAAGCACAAATCACTCCAGACATCAGCATGAAATTGGAGCCACAACCTGATTGGCATAGACCAAAGCTACTAAATGAAAAGTACCTCCTTGAATACATGCATGCTCCATCTTCCTTTCGCACGCATCCCACATTTGATGCGGTGCCCCATCACTACCAATGGGATGCCAATCATCATAATCCAGGTAATGCAGATGCTCCTCACAATTGGTCGTTAATCAATAGAACTCTAAAATCAAATGGACAAGCCAGGAAACACTCATCACAGCCTTGGATAGACATGCGTCAATTATGCAAAGCAGTTTTATGACAAAACACTCAAGGAAAGTGCAAAATATAGTGAAGCCTTAGCAGTCATCCTGGAGGTGTCCCTCACCATTGACGACCATTTGCCCAACCTCAGCTTCAATCCAAATCAACAGACAGATGCTCAAACAACAATCGCCTCTTTCAAAGGGCCATATCTCTTCAAGGTGTTATGTGTTTTTTTTTGAAGAAATGGTTGACACTGGCTTCTTAAAAATTGAGCAAGCAATCTACGGTGTTCGTAAATTACAAGGAAAAGATTGACAAGCTCACTCCATCTATCACCTCTTCCATCTTTACCATACTCATTGGGTAAAGACAACCACATCACAACATCATCTACAATTAACCAAGGACGAGTAATCAAATTGGTCTAGGGGAGTTTTTAACCCTGTGGCAACAAGGGCCAGAAGTGCAGTCTAGGACAACAACTATGAGAGCATTGTGTGTGTAGAGTAGCGGCAAAGCTCCGCTTGTAATATCTTGAGCCTGAAAGATGGTATGATAAATCTTAAAGGATGAGGATAGCCAAAATCCTCTCTAGAAAAGATCCAATCATACTTGTTAAATCAGGATCTAGAGAGAGAAATACTAAATCTAGAGAGAGAAAGACTAAAAGCCTACACTTTCAGAGGTCCCTTTACTTTATGTAGAGACACGAAAAGTCCCCCCACTTTGTGTAGAGACCCAAAAGGTCCCTTTACTTTGTGTGAAGATCCAAAAGGTCCCTCCACTTTGTGTAGAGACCCAAAAGGTCCCCCCAAAAGTGGAGGGACTCCTGTCCAAAAGGTCTCCTACAAAAGAGGTTCCACCACGGAGGTACCTACAGATTGTGTAGAGACCAAAATTTATAAATATCACTCAATGTAATGAAGCTCCCACTCTTTAGGGTTCAGTGTTCAAGCTCACTATTGTGTTCATGCGATTGATCTCTATTGCATCCATGCTCTCTTACACTATCATGTTCTAGCATGCCCTTACCCTTGCACTCTCTACCCTTGTACTCCCTCCTCCTTCTCCTTCCTCCTCCTTCCTCCCTCCTCCTCCTCCTCCTTCCTCCATCCTCCTCCTCCTCTTCCCTCATCCTTCTCCTCCATCTCCTCCTCCCCCCTCCTCCTCCTACGAGCTCTAGAAGGAGGTGTATGGTGATGGCGATGGAGGTTGTGGTCATATGAAGCACTCGCTACTACTACCATGGGCATGGACATGGAGGCTTTGAGATCCCAAGATATCATTAGATTGAGGATAGTGAGCCTCGCTCATTCATCGTGTAGAGTGACCGTTCATGGCATTTGAGGAGGCGGTTGCTGTCATTTGTGTTGCCCGTGATGGAGGAGTCAACGGGAGTCATTGCTAGTGATGACAGATGTTTAGATATGCTTGCAATTGTCTATCAATGGAGGAGTTGGTTGAGCCTTGCAACCATTTGAGGAGTCGCCAATTTGAGCATTGAGGATGGAGCTATTGAGGTGCTGGCCGTGGCCGTAGCTTGTTGGAGTGGATTAAGAGCTTGCATGTAGGCGCTAGCTTCATTGGAATCGGCTGGAGTTACTCAGTGACTGAGGACATGAAAGGACTCCGCAACAAAGGGCTATCGGATGAGTTGCTTGAGTGCTCACTATAGGAGGAGCTTGGTCAGGTTATAGGCCATCCGCATCAAAAGCATCCCAAATGCTGCAAGTGCATCCCAGAGGAGAGTAGTCATTGGCACAAGAGGTCATGGCTCTGTTGTTGAGAGTGCAGCAAACTGGTGGATGCTTTCATTTGCAAAGGTGTTGGTTATTCGAGTCGATCGCCGTCGCTAATTGAAGGACTCGAGTCAAGGCTAGTCAAGGAGTTACATAGGGAGCCAAGTGTTGAAGTAGAGGAGTCATAGAAGTTGTTGTTGGCTCTCAGGGGGGTCACTATGTATAAACCCTCTATATCACATGCGTTCAAGGCCTATATTTCAAATCCCTTATCTGTAAATTTTTTCATTAATAAAATGTACCCCTTTTCTATACAAATCTGTAAATTTTTTCCAAAAATATTTTAAATAGTCCCTTATGTATATTTATTTCTGTAAATTTTAGAAATAAAAAATATCTTTCTGTTGAACTCACGTGATAGGGTTACATATGATGAGTGACCCCCCCGAGTGTTGGCTTGCCTCAGGAAGCTCACTGAAGTAGTTGTGGAAATGGGTTGCAAGCATCGTGAGTCGAGGTTCATGGTTGAGCCTTGCTGATGCAGTCGTTGGTTGCTCTGGTGCCTTGTGTTGAAGTTGTTTCTTTGCTTGGTGCTACTAGTGGGAGCAGTTGTATCGATGCAAAGCACTAAAGGAGCTGAGCCTACTTTTGTTGTACAGTGCCTACGCATGTGAGCTCTTCAATGTTGTTGATGCTTCAACCTATCTCGTTGGAGCCTTTAGTCCTCATAAATATAAAGAGAACATCCCTAAGGATTTCCACAACTAGAAACATAAGGCAGGAACCTTAGAACCTTCAAAAACCTTCACAAAAGAAAACCATCCCTCTCAAAGAACATAATCACTCAAGGAATGAAAACTAGAGATCCAAATGGCAGAATCAGAAGCTTTATGAACCGAATAGAAGAGGAGAATGACCTCTACGACAAGAGCTAGAGATAGAATGGAAATGTATCAAGGAGAAGTCATGTGCCTTGATATGCCTTGATGAAGCAAGGGCTTGACTCTCTTTGATAGAAATCTCTCTCAATGGAAGATGTCTTGCAAAAGCTTGACACTCATGAAGGGAGTGGGAGCACCATCGACTCTAATACCATGATAGCAGAAGTGAGAGAGGGAGAGAGAGAGGAGTGCACACAATATAGCTACCTGTACACTAAGTGTATTGACAATGAACATGAAGATATACATGTGAACACCCTAAGCTATGCTGTTGGAGCCTTTACTCCTCATAAATATCAAGAGGACATCCCTAAGAATTTCCACAATCAAAAACGTATGGTAGGAACCTTAGAACCTTCAAAAACGTTCACAGAAGAAGCTAATCGTCTCTCTCAAAGAACATAATCACTCATGGAATGAAAACTAGAGCTCCAAATGGCAGAATCAGAAGCTTTCTGAACCGAATAGAAGAGGAGAATGAGCTCTACGATGAGAGCTAGAGATAGAATGGAAATGTATCAAGGAGAGGTCTTGTGCCTTGATATGCCTTGATGAAGCAAGGGCTTAACTGTCTATGACAGAAAACTCTCTCAATGGAAGATGCCTTGTGGAAGCTTGACACTCATGAAGGGAGTGGGAGCTCCATCGGCTCTGATACCATGATAGCAAAAGTGAGAGAGGGAGAGAGAGAGAGGAGTGCACACGATATAGCTACCTGTGCACTAAGCGTATTGATAATGAACATGAAGATATACATGTGAACCCCTTAGGGTTAGGGTTAGGGTTTTCCCCCATGCCCTATGTGGAAAGTGCAATTTACACTATCTTTAACACTAATGTTATTGCCCATTCCTATATGATCTGTGTTCGTTGAGTCATGTTGGTCGTGCACGAATGTATGTACACACGGGTTGCGCATGGGCAAGGGAAATTCCACAAATATTGGCATAACCACGCGATTTCAAGATTGGCATGGGCATGCATGCATGAGCATGCTTAAATAGAGTCGTAGAACAATGAAGCAGAGGAGGATTCTCACCTAATCGAATCAGAAGTGAACCTAAAGCTATCATAAATTTTGAGGCTCGCGTGCACACATGTGTGTGTGTGTGTGTGTGCGTGCACACGCACATGCGTGTGCACACACACACAATTAGAATATGAATCTCTCTCTCTCTCTCTCTCTCTCTCTCTCTCTCTCTCTCTCTCTCTCTGTCTCTCTCTCTCTTACTTGCTTTCAAAAGAAACTAAATTTAAATAAAAAGTATATAAGTATATATATATATATATATATGAAACCAAGCATGAAATGAGACTAATAATTATATTATATGATTTTAAAAATATCTCTCTCTCTAAAACAACACACACACAAGTGCTCTGAAGAAGCCAGACAAAGAAAAAGGCTCATCCCCAAGGAGTTCACATGAAATCACCTCATTGCTGCTAGTCTGAAAGAATTCAAGTAAATCTTATAAGCTACGAGTAGATACAGGGAGTTCGACAAGTATATATCAAGAATATAATCAACGTTGAGGCCATGCATCCTTGCAATGCTCCAGTGAAGGTGAAGCACCTGAAATTGCTATGGAGCGGAGGTCTCTCAGGAGCAGAGGTCGGCTTAGATATGTGTAGATATGTGAGCAGAGGTCCACTTAGATATGTGTAGATATGTGAGCTTAGCAGAGGTCCACTTAAATGGAAATAATTTTGTTGGCATAGGGCTCAAAAAATTTAATGAAACAATTCAATGAAAGAACCGAGACCTTCTACTTGGAACTATGAAGCTCATCATCCCAAAACACTCTTACATAGTACCCCGGCTCTTTAATACTTCTGTCTATTTCTTAAGCTTCAAATAGGGTAGATTTTAAAATCCTACATCATGCTCGGGAAGAAAAGTGAGAACGAGGTGAGGTACTACAGTACCGGGTGTCAAAAATACATACCTGGAAAGCTTCAATGCAGTGCGCCTCTTCAGTCAAAGGTCCTACAATGAAGGAGTGCTCAAGCTCTAACATGGTACATCAAAGCTTCTTCTGCACTGCTAGTAGGTAGTCCATGCTCCAAAGCATGTAGAAAGTGTGTACAGGGGTCTCCTTCAGGGGATAGAGCTTACTGTAGTTTCGAGATTAGGGGCCCTTGTAGTGAGTATAGATTCAACTGTGAGAAACGATGAGCACTCAATCTGTAGAGATTGATCCTATTGTCGGCTCCAAAGCCTTGTGTCTTCTTGCTTGAGTGGACTCAGCGCCTAGATACGTGTTCTTTGATAGCCACTTTCTCTATAAGAGTACGCCCATGAGATATCTTTTCAAAGATTTCTTGTACTTGTTATTTAATACAATCTATTTCCCACTGCCAGTACCAAACCATGATAACATTTGTCACGCTAGTAAATCCAAGCATAGTGCATGTATTGAATCATAAAGGAGGCCAAATTCATGATGATTCTTATGGTGTGGGGTTTGATTTCTGTGAGAGTCAAATCTCCTCCAATCACATATGAATATACATATATCCATACATCCCTATAAATTTAGAGTACAAGTCCCCTTCCTTGAGCTTGTATAGGGAAAAGGTATGGCCAAATTTCTATTGTCATGGAAGATTCCTTAGACCAGTAGGTCCGGGACATTCGTAGAGTGTATCAAGTGCAAGATGCTTGACCAGTTGGTCGAGGGTATCAATCCTGAGTATCGAAAGAAAAATCTTCTTATGAGAATAAACACTTTGAGCTTTTATCTAGATTATCTCTCCTGAATGGAGACTAATTATGAATATCATATATGTGAAGAGGA
This sequence comes from Dipteris shenzhenensis, assembly GCF_047967505.1. NCBI lineage: Eukaryota > Viridiplantae > Streptophyta > Polypodiopsida > Gleicheniales > Dipteridaceae > Dipteris > Dipteris shenzhenensis. Next base: position 20,815,759 of record NC_141625.1, on the reverse strand, counting down.
ACTGCAGCTTCTCGTAGACTTTCCATATCATGGGCAATGGATGTGTCTGCTAATTCGATGTTAATCCAACCAAGGGAAGGGGTTGGTCCCATGGTCCCCGTGCCATAATCATGCCTAAAACTTAAATCAATCCAAACAAGTCGACCCAAGTATAGCCATTAATAGTAAGATTTTTCTTATCTTACAATGGCCATACTAGTGTGTGTTTGTCCTATCAAACAACCATCCTACTATACTACTAGACCAGTTTCCAATGTCAAAATAAATCAATTGCGAACATTTGCTATTGCCCTTTTCAAACACTTAATGAGAGTAATCCATTGTTAACCAATCTCTTAATATTGCTTAAGTGAGAATAATTCATATCATACCATTCCTTCTGACAAAGTAACAAAGTGAAAGTCAATATTTATACTCACATTCATGTCAGAACATTGTAAAAAGTACAATAATATTGATGGCTAGTCTCCAATAGAATGTTCAATCTTATTTACTAGTACTTGTAGATAATCCGTTGTAGAGTATGCTTCAAAGTTGCCAACACCGTCTTCATGCCTTAGAATTTTCAATGCAAATCTGATGGAGAGGTATGCCGACTCACCTACATCCATCCAAAAACATAGCACGTTAGAACATGTACACTATGAATAGTGGGACTGCTGGCTTCAATGCCGGCACACAGTTGTTATCAGTGTCACTCGATCTAGATTAGCATAATCAAATCTTGGCATTTTACTATTCAATAGTAATCAGAGGTGGGCAATTAAAGATACAAAGAAGTGTATATAAAATGTTAGTGAAATCCAAGTAATAAGTGGGAAACTCAAATAAACCATAGATACAAGAGTTCCAACCAAGTCCAAGGGAATTCCCAAGGTCGAAAAATCCAGATATACCCTCAGTATACTTATACCTTTTCTTGATTTCCTGTTGGCATTTTCCAATTACCAGTATCATAATTAAATTTATGCATACATCAAAATTATAACAATGGGAAGTACCATGAAAATGAGGTGTTATAAAATCCCAATTATCAATATTTAGGCTTAATGCCTCCTTAACCTTGGTTATTTTCCCTCAACAAAGAAAATGAAATAAATTCCCAAGGGGAATTCCAAAGGTACTTTTGCAAAATACAATCCTACCAAAGTCACCCAATCCTAAACCTAACAAAGTCATCAATCTCTACAATAAAGGAAATGCCATCTTTATACTCTTCTTTTCAAGCAATGGACTTCATGTCTAAAGTATAGGAATCCCAAGTAGAAGGTGCCTTAGTGCAAGTGTATGATTCCCAAGTAGCAAATTGTAGTAAGAGAGTGTTTAAGAGTGAAATTTCCCTCTTAACATAATAAACTTGCCCCACTTGCATATACTTATTAGTTCCAAGTTCTCAACAAATGCAAGATAATGCAAAGTTCTCAACAAATGCAAGATAATTCAATTCCAAGTTTTTCCCTTTCTTATTTCTGAAATACAATAGTGAATAATTGTCCTAAAGGAACTGAAGTTTCTTTTCTTTTGGCATAGTAAGCCCTTTCCAAGTGTAAAACATCCAGTGGAAATTCAGTAAAAAGTTGTCCCAATTAAGATACATAGATATCCATGGCAACTTGCCTCACGGATACCCATCCCTTAGAGGTAGAAAGGTCCATGGTTACTTGTCCCCCTTTTTGAGACATCCATGGGGACCATAAACATCCATATAAACTCGCCCCTCTTTAAAAGTGTTCGAATGGCTCTTGAAAACCAAGAATTTTAAATTATCAAAGGGAGATCTAATTTCCTTTTCTCAATAAACTAAGTTTTTTGAAACTATCACTAAATAGACTCATGTAAATATGAAATGAAGAATCAATAAAGAGACTCGAAAATGCCTAAGTCTTTAGCTATCTCCATAGTCTAAAGTCTATAGCTGAAGAGTTGGGTCTATAGCTCTCTCTATAGTTTGTGAGTGATTCCAAGGTATCTTTGAATCCACCAAAGCACTAAAGAAGAGCCGTCAAGCTGGCCATTCTCTGTCTTGCCAGTTTTGGTTATTAGCGACCTCAAATTTAGAGGCAGTAAGTCTAAAAATGACAGTCATTTGTCACTGCAAAAGTTAATACTGAAGCTATGCGAAGCTTCCTACTCCTCGAACTATTCCTAAGTAATACAGTGGTAAGGAGTCATAGTACAAAAGAAATTATGGAACTTCTTCTAACAACAATCGACAAGATGGCCACACTAGGCATATATACGTGACCCTCATCATTCGATTCATTGTGCCATCCTATTCGTGTACACAGCATCCCTATCCAATGCAAAATAGCTATCTCCAACAAGAGGTCATAAGCTACTGGCTAACGCTTGGATAGCCTGGGACGACCTTAGAAGAAGCTCCTAGCATTATCATGTAATTGGGCCTCAGGGAAGAAGTACAGCTTCACTGTGTTCTACGCTCTAAAGAAGCCAAACAAAGAAAAAGGCTCATCCCCAAGGAGTTCATGTGAAATCACCTAATTGCTACTAGTCTGAAAGAATTCAAGTAAATCTTATAAGCTACGGGTAGATACAAGGAGTTCAACAAGTATATATCAAGAATATAAGCAACGTTGAAGCCATGCATCCTTGCAATGCTCCAGTGCAGGTGAAGTCTTGGAGCCTGAAACTGCTATGGAGTGAAGGTCTCTCAGGAGCAAAGGTCCACTTAGATATGTGTAGGTACGTGAGTAGAGATCCGCTTAGATATGTGTAGATACGTGAACTTCATAGAGGTCTGCTTAAATGGCAATAATTTCGTGGGCTTAGGGCTCAAAAAAGATGACGTGCAGGATGGCAAGCTCTCGTGTGACTACTTGAAACAATTTAATGAAAGAATTGAGACTTTCTACTAGGAACTATTAAGCTCACCAACCCAAAACACTCTTACATAGTACCCCAGATCTATAATCTTTTGTCTATTTCTTAAGCTTTGGACAGCGTCATGCTTGAGTAGAAAAGTGAGAACGAGGTGAGGTACTACACTCCCGGGTGTCAAAAATACACACCTAGAAAGCTTCAATGCAGTGCACCTCTTCAGTCAAACGTCCTATGGTGAAGGAGTGCTCAAGCTCTAATGTGGTACATCAAAGCTTCTTCTGTGCTACCAGTAGTCCATGCTCCAAAGCATGTAGAAAGTGTGTAAAGGGGTCTCCTTCAGGGGATAGAGCTTACTGTAGTTTCGAGATTTGGAGCCCTTGTAGTGAGTATAGATTCAGCTGTGAGGAACGATGAGCACTCAATCTATAGAGACTGATCCTACCAAAGCCTTGTGTCTTCTTGCTTGAGTGGACTCAGTGCCTAGATATGTGTTCTTTGACAACCACTTCCTCTATAATAGTACACCCATGAGATCTCTTTTCAAAGATTTCTAATACTTGTTATTTAATACAATCTACTTCCCACTACCAGTACCAAACCATGATAACATTTGTCACACCACTAAATCCAAGCATAGTGCATGTATTTAGTCATAAAGGAGGCCAAATTCATGATGATTCCTATGGTGTGGGGTTCGATGTCTGTGAGAGTCAAATCTCGTCCACTCACATATGAATATACATATATCCATACATTAAGTATAAATGCTTCTAGTGTTCAAGCATACACATCATCACCCAACCATCAGCTGGAGGACAACATGATCTCCAAGTGTGTGTGTGTGTGTGTGTGTGCACGTGCGCGCGCACGCATGCACACACACACAATTAGAATATAAATCTCTCTCTCTTTGTCTCTCTTGCTCTCTCTCTCTCTCTCTCTCTCTCTCTCTCTCTCTCTTACTTGCTTTCAAAAGAAACTAAATTTAAATAAAAATTTTAGAAGTATCTATATACATATATATATATATATATATATATATGAAACCAAGCACGAAATGAGATTAATAATTATATTATATGATTAAAAAAATATCTCTCTCTAAAACAACACACACACACACACATAATATATATAAATACCAAATCTAATAATATAAATATCTATATCTCATGCCCGGCCACCATCTGCTATCTGCTACGAGTGCACATCATCAGGTCGATCACTGCCCTAAATGTTCAAGCGGTTTGATCCAAAGTCCCCGTCCTGCTAGTTGACCTCGGGTTTGCGCTATGCAAGTTTGTTTCATCCTACCAACCTCGAGCCACGCCAGCAATCTGCTCTTCTTTAGAGCATTCTTTTACCCGCACCCGTGCAACTTTGGGACCCACGCACTCAGAGCATTCTCTGCTCTGCATCATTTTTTTTAGCAATTACTCCTCCGTTGTTTGCAAACAAATCTCGTCTCTGGGCTCTCCATGCCACCATGTGTCATGTCCATGCCTTTGCACCTCTACCAATCTTGTGCTGCCATGTGTTATCATTCATGCTTGCTCTACGCCTCTACCATGTTTCATCAGTGACTACACGTCTGCCCTATGCCACACATCATCCTCGTGTGCTTCGCTCGATCGAACCTCTACCTACCCCCAAAAGCCCACGAAGTTCCCTCTTGCTCTTCCTGAACCTCCAGAATTGCTCCACATTGAAACCTCTCCTTAAAGAATAGAGTAGATGTACCTAGATGTACTGTCATGCTTCTAAGTTTATGTGACTATTGTATTGATGCAATGATTCTCCTATTTTAACAATTCTCCTATGAAATGTTTAACATGCCTCTAAGCTTATGTGCCTATTGTATTGAAGCCATAATCCAATGTTTGATCACGCACCATCAAATTATTGAATTTCTACATTTGTTTTATCTCCTGAATTGTTGTGCAATTATTTTACCTAAAATTTGCAAATTTTTAAATTATGTTGTATGGATCAAGTTTTCTAGCATGGTATATGTGTCTAGCCTGGATCAATATTATTCCTTCAACTTTGATTAATCAGTCAAGTTCATGACTAATTTAATCAACCATTTTGTGCTCTTGGATATATTTGAAATTTTCTATTCAACTCACTAAAGAGTGTATATAAAAGCCAACCCATTTAAACAATTACATCAAGTCATATGTGAATTGAAAAGAGTCCAACAACATCTCCCATTCTCCTACCTTGCAACTCCTCCTCTCCCTCTCCTCCTCCCTTCCTCTTCTCTCTCCCCCAACCCCTTTGCTCTTACACATTCCTTCTCCCCCACTCCTACGCTTAACCTGAACCCTTATACTCTTAGATTAGCATCTCAACCCTTATCCTACAACATATGTGAGGGAGACAAGTTCTCCACCATGTACTCTATTCTAAACCTCCAAAATTGCTCCACGTTGAAACCTCTCCTTAAAGAATAGAGTAGATGTACCTAGATGTACTGTCATGCTTCTAAGTTTATGTGACTATTGTATTGATGCAATGATTCTCCTATTTTAACAATTCTCCTATGAAATGTTTAACATGCTTCTAAGCTTATGTGCCTATTGTATTGAAGCCATAATCCAATGTTTGATCACGCACCATCAAATTATTGAATTTCTACATTTGTTTTATCTCCTGAATTGTTGTGCAATTATTTTACCTAAAATTTGCAAATTTTTAAATTATGTTGTATGGATCAAGTTTTCTAGCATGGTATATGTGTCTAGCCTGGATCAATATTATTCCTTCAACTTTGATTAATCAGTCAAGTTCATGACTAATTTAATCAACCATTTTGTGCTCTTGGATATATTTGAAATTTTCTATTCAACTCACTAAAGAGTGTATATAAAAGCCAACCCATTTAAACAATTACATCAAGTCATATGTGAATTGAAAAGAGTCCAACAACATCTCCCATTCTCCTACCTTGCAACTCCTCCTCTCCCTCTCCTCCTCCCTTCCTCTTCTCTCTCCCCCAACCCCTTTGCTCTTACACATTCCTTCTCCCCCACTCCTACGCTTAACCTGAACCCTTATACTCTTAGATTAGCGTCTCAACCATTATCCTACAACATATGTGAGGGAGACAAGTTCTCCACCATGTACTCTATTCTAAACCGTGAAACATCCTTCTAGCCATGAAACCTCCTTCTGAACCATAGAATCTCCTTCTAAACCCTGAAACCTCCTTCTAAACCTTAAACTTCCAATGGAAATAAAAGACTTTATTACCCCAACCATGTATTCTTTCATGCAAGCCTGCACAAAATCTACTTTCCACAATTGATACTACATCTCTTACCAGAATACAATGAGAATATGACCTGAGGTACTAAGCTATACATATAATACAACAACTCAACACCCAATATATCTGTAGGGGACAAAAAACCTAAGAACCTTTCAAATAACGTAGAGAAGTGGCAACTATAGCCAAACGTTTCTTCTTTACATTTGCCTTCCTTGGCCCAAATCTTCAAGTTTTACCGAAACTATGTCTTCAAGTTTTACCTAGCTCGAATGTTCAAGTTAGATCTTGTTTTGTAGATTACCTAGACTCTAGATTGCCCCGATTCTGATTTTCTATATTTTCATCAGTTTGTTGATTTTTCTTGTAGTTTTCTACTTAGTGTTTGGCATATTCTTCCAATTCTATTTTAGATGGTAAAGGGAAATATTATTCTTTTTCGAATCTTGTTCCTAGCAAAATTTCTCAAGTTCAAAGTTCCAGCATTTGTTTTCCTCTAGGTTTGGCTTATAGCAGTCCATTTCAGCAAGGTTCATTGTCCGATATGCTCAGCATAGAGCCCTAGTAGTTCATCATCCTCTTAACATTTGACCATAGCATCGATTTTGCTTTTTTCCTCTAAGCATCAAGGTTCCACTCCGAATCTGATTACAAGACTAGCAAGAGGGCAAATAAAGATATCATTCCACATCAAACTCATGACTTAAGTAACCTAGGCCTATAGACTGTGATCTTAGCAACCGGCTTTCAAACATGGACTTTGGGAACCCTACAAAACCACTACCAAGGATTGGCTCAACAGCATGGCTAGTGTTGGCTCTTCTTGGATGCTCAGGGTCACGCCCCTTGGCTTCTCGTCGGTGGTAGTTCCTGGTTCACCAATGCTCAGTTGCTTTGTCCTAATTGAGGTTGGTAGGGTAACTCAAAGAAATACAGTTTTTCCAAGTTCTAAATGTTCAAGCCATTGTGCTTCTTCATTTCGACAATCCGCTTTAATCCCCCATCAATTAAGTGATCGACTAGCTTGTGCTATGCCAGTCCAAAATGTTAAAGGAAAAGTTGAAACTTGCAATAACCTTCCCATATGCAAGGTCTTGAACCGAGAGGAAGAGAACGAGCTAGTGTGCTTGTGAATCTAAGGTAATGGCCCATGGTCCAATGGTTAGTTTGAACACCTAAGCATCATTTAAAAGTTTTGAGGCTCCTACATAATTTGCTCTCTCCCACTCCCCTTAGAGGGCATTCCCACACCTTTTTTATCTTCAATCCAAAGCTCAAAGTGCGTCTTTGGGAACCCTACAAAACCACTACCAAGGATTGGCTCAACAGCATGGCTAGTGTTGGCTCTTCTTGGATGCTCAAGGTCACGCCACTTGGCTTCTCGGTGGTAGTTCTTGGTTCACCAATGCTCAGTTGCTTTGTCCTAATTGAGGTTGGTAGGGTAACTCAAAGAAATACAGTTTTTCCAAATTCTAAATGTTCAAGCCATTGTGCTTCTTCATTTCGACAATCCGCTTTAATCCCCCATCAATTAAGTGATCGACTAGCTTGTGCTATGCCAGTCCAAAATGTTAAAGGAGAAGTTGAAACTTGCAATAACCTTCCCATATGCAAGGTCTTGAACCGAGAGGAAGAGAAGGGGCCAGTGTGCTTGTGAATGTAAGGTAATGGCCCATGGTCCAATGGTTAGTTTGAACACCTAAGCATCATTTAAAAGTTTTGAGGCTCCTACATAATTTGCTCTCTCCCACTCCCCTTAGAGGGCATTCCCACACCTTTTTGATCTTCAATCCAAAGCTCAAAGTGCGTCGGATGCAAGGAGTTGTTCCCATGTCTTCTCCAACTTGAGGCAGCCTAAAATTTACGACGTCAAAGGTAGATTCAAGTTGAAATCACAGGCATTCCAGCCCTCCTACTCATTGGAACGAACGAAAAATGAGGCGAATCGTTTGCCACCCTATTCTTGCGGATCAACGAAAATGCCGATGTTAACGGAGTTCTTTTGATCTCCTCAATAGCCGACGTAGCTCCTTGGACTGCAGTGACTACACCAAAAATGGTCTTCCAAATTTGCAGGGTGATGGCTTTGCCCGCTCTTAGCGTAACCCACTCGGAGGGACGCTAATTTCCTATGTCTTAATTATTTCTCTTTGAAGGGCCGACGCGTTGGGAAAGGGCTAAAGCAAATAATAATGTAATAAAATAAGGAGAAGGCAACGGCCGACGTAATCGAAGGCCGGTTCCGCGGATGACAGAAGTGGAGGGCAGTGCTTGTTTTGCCAGACACGTAAGCGATTCTACGAGAATCCAGGGATGGTGGCGATTATGGGGATTGACGGCGCCGCATCGGAATGTTCTTGGTGGACCCTCCGAATGCGCGAAAAACAGGCAGCCTGATATTTTGCGCCGTTATTCTCGAATTTCTCGGCCACGGCACGCACTCTCAGACCACACACTTTGCACGCGTGCTCCTCCTTCCTTCGCACCTTCTTTCGGACACTCTTGACAACAAAAAGCCCCCTTATCAGGTTCGCACGCTCTCTCTCTTTGTGCACATTTCGCTCCAACTCCTAGCCCACCGTGGGACGTCGATGCCCAAAACCTCTCTCATCCACATCATCACATTTAGCTCCTTTCACGCGTTGCCACCTCCTCAAGGATTGTGGTTGTCCAGAGCCTCGCTCGACCACTGTTCTTGCCCTACATCGATAACTATTGCCTCATATCAAGAGCAAACGTAGTACTTGCCCAACGTCACCCTCGAGGGGGCGAACTTTGCCCTGCTCACGAGAACACCCTCTTACTAGCAATAAGCCAAAGATATATCACTAGGAATTTTTCCCTCATCATAAACAATCTTTTTGTAAAAAAGGGCTCGCAAGTTAGGTAGACAACTACAAAACTTGTAAGAACTAGTCCCCATGGACCAAATTTTCTCAATGGGACCTCGCAATCATTAGCAAAACTAGTTACAACCTTTTTTCCCTACGAGCGGTTGGTCTCAACAAAGCCCCCATGTGGGAGCGAAAAGCAATGTGAATACTCTTTTTAAGGTGAAATCATTCACATTTACATCTCTAGTTGGGAAGGGCTGCTCCAAACCACCTCGAATCACCTTAAATTCTAGATTTTTAAGTCAAATCTTGATGTCGTATGTGGTAGGTTCCTTGATTGAAACTTGTGAATGTCAATTTTTTGCATCCTTCATGTTAGTAGGTTCCTTCACTTGTGAATGTCAATTCCTAATAATCCCTAGTGCTTGGGCACCATCTCTACCCCATCTCTAATGCAAATGTCATAATTTGCATGAGGACAAAGAAGTCTTGTTATGAGATGTTGCCACATGGGAATAATGGCATGAAAGATAAACTCGCCATAAAAAATGATTAAAGCAAAATAATGTTTGAAAGCACGATAATCCCCCCTCATGATGACTCCAAATGGTTTGCCCCTCTTTCTCTTTTAGCTACAAGGTATATATGCTACACACAGGTGCACACCCCCCCCCCCCCCAAAAAAAAACACACACACATCAAAAAAGCATGTAGCACATTAATAATTGACTCTCCTCACACTATCCCCATTTTCCCATTAACCAAGTCTTCATAATGGACTAATGGACATACGCTCCTATCTCTTGCAACCAACAAAGAGAAAAGCTATCACGCACTTACATTAACTGCATATAGCTAGGATGGTGACCAAGTGACTCAACTATGTTGGTAGTGAGTGAGGCTCTTAGCTTGGCCTACTCATTAGAACATTGAGCATTGTTTTATTTCAATTTCCCACAAGCATTGCATTGCTACGTTTGATTTTTATCCCGCAACAGATTGAAACTTTCTAGGTGCTTGTTCCAACGTTCAACATTTGTTCATAAGATTTCAAATATTTATACAAATAAGTGAGGGACATGCTTTGAGACAAAGTGCACACAAAAACTTGTTTGAAATATAGGTGACCGAGCAAAACTATGGACACACATACCTAAAATGTAAAGGAGATGATGACGTAACTCGTATATCTAAAGCTATTATTTAGATAGATACATACTATAGCTTATTTCACGTCATGCAATCAATTGTAAATGTGCAAGTGGTTTATGGAATATGCAAATCTTGTACTCCCATTTCTTTCCTCTTTTCAAGTCTCGAGGAAAAAAACACACACAAATTTGAATTAAAGAGCATTGTGTTCATTAGAGACTTACATAAGTCTTGATTATGAAGCTATAGGGAAATGTTGAGGAAATGCCATCTAGAAATGTGCAAGTCCTTGTGTATTGTGAATGGGCCTTACAACTTGCACTATTTAAGTTTTGAAAACATCATGAATCTTCTCTTGCATTCATTGCCTTATTGAGAAATTGAGGACATAAAGAAAGGCCACAAAAAATCAATCATTGATGTTGAGTATTTGTACTGTTAATCTCATGCATTGACCTCCCATACAAACTATCACCTCTATTTTGTTTCTTTAACATGATTTGTCCTCGATTGATCTACCATGCAACTTTTATTCATTGCCATCTTCATGAAGTATCATCATGGAACTCGCATTTAGGAGTATTTATTTAAATTCATGTGGTTGGTTTCTCATGATGTCATGTTTGTTTCTTAATCATGTCAACACAAAATCAAATCTACATGAAACAAGATATCTAGGGGAGTCCTCTACTAAAAAAGAAAACATATGATACCTAGGGCGGTGGACCAAAATGATGGTGTATCATATTGAACCATTCTACTTCCTCACATTGTAGATTCATAATGGTGCTCTATATGTTAAAATCAACAAGAAAGAGATCAAGTCTAGTGGTGTGAATAGCTGATTTATTGACTGCACGAAGGGAAGTTGTAAAATCAATCATAGCTTCTTTCAACCAATGCAAAAACTAGTCCATACTCTCACGACTAATAACGATAATTAACAAATGCCATGATAGGGGATGGGGGGGAAGGAAGTTGATTTTATTCTAATAGTACTTACAAGATCATATGTGCTACAAGAGCATGAAGCAATATAAATTAACATACTCTAACAAATATTTCTACTTCATCTCAAGCTTCTTATAATAACATATTATGTGCCTTGACGTGTGTTTTAATATTGAATCTTATATCTTATGAATCCGCACTGATATGCTTTATCCACAACATACTTTGTGCATGTTCTCCCCTTTTACATATTTACATTATGTAATATTTATGTATTTATATCATTATCTTTGGGCAAATAATGCTTGTTTGTGGAAAAAACTTTTAGTTTGGTTGGGCTCTCCAGCCAACAACCATTATGATTACACATATTGCTACCATGAATGTATTTTTCATGTTAGTCTCGTTAACAAGTGAAACTGCTATATTGGAAAACATGCAATGTTCATCCATGTCTTTTAAGGGGGAAATGCAGGTTTTTATTTGTTTATAAAGATGTTATCATAGTAATTACAAAATCTCTAAGAGCCAATCTTTGAAGAGAAGTAGAACTATAGCATAAATACAACTTGTAGAATAGTCTCTGAAGAGAGAGAGCATCCATGTTCGAAACTTTAATTCTAAATTCTTTAAAAATGCGGCATATTTAAATGTTTTTTGTCAAAAGCTAAAATATTATGTACAATGTTATAAATATTCTGAAACTTAAATAAAATAATTACAAAAAATTTTGTTAGTATTTTATATGATACAACCATAGCTTTTATAAAACCACACATGAGTCCCACAATATGATTCACTACTATACAAATGGATCTTTGGATTATTTATTTGAAATGCTTTTAGGTACTTGCAATAATTTTGAATTAAAAAATGGCATTCCGTTGAATAAAGTAGCAAAGCATTGGTAGCCAAATTAATGTTAAACATGAGTCAAGATAACCATGATTTGTTGAATGACAAAATGATCCTCATGTCAAATCCGTAGCCTGTATCATGTGCATGAACAACTAATCCTCTCAAAAAGGCACTTTGAGCTATGTTTAATTCGTTCTTCATCTGATGATGATGAGCTTTGTGTATCCATCTACACACAATCCACTAGCATGCCAAAACTATGTCAAATTTTGCTCAATAGCAACACTAAGAAAATAGAGTAAATGCTCTCTTCCATCATCATAATCATTTTTTAAATCAATATACTAATGAAATATCTAAATTATGTCAGTGTTTTTGTTGCTATGCTAAGGATTTTAGATGGAAATAAGGATCTAGATATAGATATTATGGAATTTGGTGCAAACCTTTGTGACCCATGTGCCTGGGTTTTAGTTCACTTTTTTGGTTTGAGAGTTTTCCTCCCTCCCTTTCTTTCTTCATCTTTCCCCAACCTTGAATTACTCTTCACCCATCATGCCCATCAATTCGGGCCTATCCTCTTACAATTTCCTAGCCTCTTCCACTTTCCTACCCTCTTCCACTTCCCTTTGGTTGCTCCTTTAAAGGAGGCAAGGAACTTGGAGTGTGGAGCTTAGATCTTGGCAAAGAAGGAGTTCAAAGTTGACATCCTTTTCTCCCTTCACTTTTTCCACACTATGTATGTTAAATCATCATCCTATCTTTGTTTCCAAACATTTTCTTCTCTCTAAAATATAAAAGATTATGAGAGATAATGGGTTTAGGTTTGATTTTTTTCTAAGTCTTGTTATATAAAAGTCTTCTCTCTAATATATAAAAGTTTATGAGAGATATTGGGTTTAGGTTTGATTTTTTCTAAGTCTTGTTTTTTATGGTTCCTCCACAAAAGAGACTGTAGGTTCTGTAGAGGAGGTGGTGTCCCATTTTTTCATGCCTCCTGCCTCTCTTCTGCCTCTCCAATATCCCTCCTTTTCTCTTTTCATGTAATCTAGTCTAACAAATCTTACATTCTCTCTTCATACAAGAATGAATGAAGAACATGTCAAGAAAGAGGGAAGGAAGAGAGAAACTTATGGATGGAGAAAGAGGGAGCTTAATCACCTCCAATTTCCTCTTCTCATATCCTTTGGAGCTACCCTTCTCAAAGAGAAAGATTTCTTGCCTTTTTCCTTTTAATTTGTGGCTTTTTTGTTCCTCTTTTCTTCTATGCTCCTCCCTTCTTCTTTGTATTATACAATGTAAGGATGTTGCTCTGTTACTTTTATGGGTATCTTGATCTATTTCTTGTCTATCACTATTTGAGGTTGCTCATCATATTCTTTGCTTTAGTTGGTGTGCATTCTTTTCTTGTCACTTTTGGCTTATAGCATAGTAACAACAATATGAACCACATCAGCAAAAGAGCCAACACAACCTAAGGAGCCAGAGCAACAAATCATACCATCGAAAGTAGTGTATTTTTAATCTCTACCTATATGTGTAGCTATGTAGTCTTGTGGCTCATTTGGGTCACACTTGTCCTCTCAATCCATTCAATCCCATATATGTGTGATGCATCCTAATCCGCTCATTGAATTCCATAGTCAACTTTCACCACATTAGCAAGCCTTGGTGTCGACTCATATAGGTGACTCGAGGTCTTAGGACTCTAGTCACCACCAATCAACATAGAAGCCTCCATCTTTGCTTTCATTGATGGGGTCAATGAGATTATTGAGCCCGTGCATGTCATTTGCCCCAATATGCAGCCAATTATTGGGATGAACACACCACTACCAAGACCATCACATGCATCCCCACCCCATTTTCCACCTATGATTGAACCATGCAACTAGACCACATGCAAGCAGTGATGACCCACATGTTAGACCACATGCAGGTATTGCTGACCCACTACAAATTAGATATTCAAGATGTGGTACAATATGAGCATGCAACCCCGCAACATCACAAGGATTGGGACCAAGGAACTTATGAGTGTAGCAGAGACCCTGAGAAGTGCAGCCAGTAGTGACAAGAATCACATGAATGACCAAAAAAAGGTTGGACCTTCTCACCTTAGGATCGGCGACAAGGGTCACTCCACAAAAGTGGAGCCAACAGTAGAGAGGCAACACATGCTCAACAACAAAAGGTCATACCTTCTCGCCTTGGGAGAGGTAGCAAGGATTGTTTTACAATCTATTTCAAAATTCGACCAGTAATGCCAGGCAACAGCCAAAAGTCAGACCTTCCCACCTTGGGAGTAGCCACAAGGGTTTCTTCGTAGTGTATTTTGTAAGAATCTTTAGTACTTACTATCTTGTTAGTGAATACATTTCATGAGTTTGATGTAATAATGTTGTTTTTCACAGCTTGCCCTTCTCATTTCTTGTGGACAACTCTTGTTGTAGGCTCATTTGCTTGGTCATATGTCCACCCAGGATGAGTATAACTATGCTTATGTGAATGATACTCAAGCTCTCTTTAGTACACTTGAGAGCAATCGAGTACAGCTTGATTGGGCTATAGCTATGATAGGGTAAGTCCCTAGCCACTCTTATTGACTCTTACTTTCATAATAATAAGCTTCTTTTAAGTTATATATTGTTGATGTAAATAGTAATCATGCCAGCATGCAACCTACCCCATCAAGTAGCCCTCAAGAAGGCAAGGGATCTATAGCCACTAGAGGTGGAGGTGGATGCAAGGATGAGATGGGGCTTGGCATTTTGCATGTAATTTTTTTCAAGTTTTGCAAGTTTTTATTGAATTTTTTCTATAGCTCATGGCATGCTATTAAAGTAGAACTCTTACAACCACCTTGATCTCTAGCTACAAGGACTGATTTGACTCAACCATAATGATTTTCTTTCATGGGAAAAATTAAGAAGAACTATGCATTTAGCATTGGGAGAAGTTTAAAATACTAATATGCATAACTTGTATTCTTACATGCAGAGGACCCAATACAAACAAGCACATCCCCCACAAAACTAGAAATTACAAATGTTCAAATATTTGACCTATGGATGACCATCGTTAATTTGCTCCATCGGTATAAATTCCTTGGAACAAAACAAAACTTGAAATATGTTGCCAGAGGGGTATAAATTCCTTGGAAAAAAACAAAACTTTTGATACATGCACAATTTGACCTCTTTGACACTAGAAATGAGCTCAAAAGGCCCAAAAACCTTGAAAACGACTGCAAACATGGGTACCTTTAGATGAAACCCCAAAATGCCATCTGAGAAAATAGTTTTTGGCACAAGCTATTTATGCTTGGCTCAACCACGAATGCAATGATTCTTGGCTACTACTTGAAATTTGCCTTTGTAACTTAATGGTGATCTATTGATCCAAGGTATTTATGATGAGATCTTGTCCTCTAATAGAACTAGCTCCATGGTTTCCATTGAGTGTTTCCTATGTTTATGAAATATATTGTCTGGTTTTGTTATTATTTATACTTGCATGGTGATATGCAAGAATTATAACTAGCCACTAGCTATAAAATTCACACATAAAAATACTTGAAAAACTTGCAAACTGGTAAAACAATTTACTCGAAAGATGTCAAAACCCGGATGAGATAGATTCCTCCAAGAGTGATGCAGATTCAAGAGATCAATAAGGGCTCCCGAATGTAGCTATTGATTGCACTTTTCTTTATAGAGTATGAGTCTATATACAATTTTTAGTATTTCTTGTAATAGATCTTGTTGCATTATGCATGCATTCATGACCCATCGAGGGACTTTTTGAACTGCATCTTGCATTATGTGTTCATGAGAGCTCAAAATCTAGTCCGATGAAAAGGTGCTTGATGCTAGCCCATATTTTCTTGCAACTTGCGAAACAGTCAAAAAATTTTGCCAAATCTTTTTCTAGGAAAATGAGCTCCAAATTAGCGAACAGCTTGTCAAAAAGAGGACAAGCACTGGGGCATCGCCATAGCAGATGAGGCACTCTCAAGGTGGAAACCACAAGATGGGCAAATAGTACAAGCTGTGTCATCTTTCAAGGAATATACCAATAGGGAATATAGAAAGCACACATTGCCATTAAAAGCCTTTGCTTAAGGGGAAACTTGTTCTCCCAAACAATGGAGAGCTGATGTACTAGATGAGGCACTCTCTCAAGGTGGAAACCATTAGATGGGCAAATAATTGAAGCTGTGTCATCTTTCAAGGAGTCTACTAGGAGCGAATATAGCAAGTACACATTGCCATTAAAAGCCTTTGTTTAAGGGGAAACTTGTTCTTCGAAACAATGGAGAGCTGACGTAGCCACCAAAGAAGAGGCTTATACATATGCCACACTCTCATAGCATATTTGTGCACCGAATGTGAAGGAAGAAGAACCTATAAAACTTGTATAGCCAAAAGCATGTCCCTCTTCCCAGGTTTTATTGTGTTTTAGCATGAGGAAATGACAAGATGTATCCAACATCAACAACCACATATTGCACGTTTATAATGCCAACAATACTAAGAAAGTAGGCTTTTCGAGGCTATATGATAGCCAATGGCTTTCCAAAACGTTTTGACTAATGCCAAGACTTTCTAATCTCATCAAATTACTATGAGAGTCTTTTCTTCCACACCATTCAAGTCAAGAGATAACCTCTTTCCAATTTAGCAATCAATCTGGAAGCAAAAGGGCAACCCTTTATGTGGCCCAGCCCCATTGGTCAACCACCCAGTGACTACATGCAAGAGTATGCATATTAGCTATAAGGTACACACCAAGGCTGTGAACTACGTGAAAAATCAACCAATGTCATACCTTTTCTAGCAAGTATATGAAAACACAGAAGAGCAGGGGGGAGAGGAGGGGAAAGGTTGTAGCGGGGTGGGAGCAGCAGGCTACAGCAGGGAGGTAGCAGCAGCAGGTGCAAGGGGGGAGCAGCAGGCTATCGCGAGGGGGAGCAGCAACAGGTGCAGGGGGGAGCAGTAGGCTGCAATGAGGGGGGAGCAGCAGCAGGCGCGGGGGGGGGAGCAGGCTGCAGCGCAGGGGGAAGGGGGCAGAGTGGGGGAAGGGGGCAGAGCGGAGAGGGCAGGTAGGAGGGGGCAACGAGGAGGGAAGGTAGGGGGCAGCAAGGAGGGAGCAGGAGGAGCAGTAGGGAGTGGGGAGAGAGGCAGCAGGAGGAGCGGGGAGAGAAGCAGCAGCAAGGAGGAGGAGCAGCAGGAGGGAAGGGAGGGGGCAGTGAGGACGAGAGCAGGAGGAGCAGCAGGGCGGGGGTCTCCCCCATGGGCCTCCCCTCCTCTCTCCTTCCCCTCTCCTCTACTCTTCTCCCCCTCTCCTCCACTCCTCCTCTCCTCTATCCTCCCCTCCTCCCCTAGTTTCTTCTTCTCTCTCCCTTCTTCTTCACCCACTCCTTCATCTGGAATACCCCTATTCTCTTATAGGGTCTCCTGGGTTTCAAGAAATCGAATGGAGTTTTATTTTTTGTGTTTGAATCGGTCAACACACCTCAATTAATGAATGGGTTCCGATTCAGTCAATCCGTCTCTGCTCACACCGGCCGCGAGAACTATCACTTTTTCAAAAGATGAGCTACAGCAGTTGCAAAAGGATTTGGAGCATGAGTGTTCCACGACTCTCTTCGCACGCATTCATGGCTCACACCCCTCCAGGTCACAAGCTAGAGATTGGATGCTGTCGATGCTTCCTCAGGACCTTGCCCCCCACCTCAAGGATGTTTGTTTAGTTGGACGGGGTTTCTTTCAGGTGTGCCTAGATTCCTCGGACATCATGAGAGACCTGCTACAAGCCGGGCTTCTACTTCTAGGCTACATGAGGATCTTTTTGTTTCCTTTTCAATTGGGATTTGTCCCAGTTGAAGAGGACAAGCAGGGAGTTTCTATTTTCATCAGATTCTGTGGTCTTCCCTCAGCTTATCACCGACTTCTTTCAGTTATTGGCGAGAGGTTTGGTGTGGTGGCAGAGATCCCCCCTCTCCCTAGCGAGCCCTCTTCGACTGCTGAGGTGGTCAGGATGGATGGGGTACCCAGGGTTAGGGTCATTGTTCAGGACCCCAATATTTCAGATGACCACATCATGCTACAGCGACCCGATGGGTCTTTCTTCCGCCAGAGATTTGAGGTTACAGGTCGAAAGGACTTTGGAGGACCTCTCTAGCCTCCCAGATGATGATTTTGTACCCTCTACTTTTGGAGAGCCAGTTATCGGCATCCCTATTGAAAGATCCTTCTCTCTCACACCTGTGGATTTTCCTCCCCTTGGACCTCATGTATATGGCATGAGATCTGCTCTGATAGAGGTTTCTGTTTCTGCCACTAGGTCGGGTAAGGTATTCCAACCCACTTCCTCCCGCCGATGAGGATAAACAGTTGGAATATACAGGGATTGGACAGATCCCTCATCACCGTTGCAGACAGCTGATCAGGAATTAGGTCCATCCAGGTGTTTCAGGTGGTTCCCTAGACATTCTTTTTCTTCAGGACACAAACTGGATATCAGAGATTGCTCCAAGTCAGGTAAGCTACTATTAGGCTGGACTTTTTGGCTTCCTACCTTGGGAACCAGAGGAGGTACTTGCATCTCAGTTTCACACTCTATTCTCCCTCTGGTCATTGGACACGGTACCATAACCCCCTCCAGGGCCCAGTGGGTTTTACTTCTGAGTGACCGACGTAAGGTTGGTTTCCTCAACCTTTATGCTCCAAACAACAGAGGGGACCGTGTTTTGTTCTAGAAAGAGTTGCTCTCGTGGGCTGACATTGCGGATTCGTGGATTATTGGAGGTGACTTCAACATGGTTGAGGCACCTTCTGATAAGAAAGGGGGTAGAGAAGGTGGTATCCACTCCCTTGAGAGAGCAGCCTGGGATGCCTTCTTGTTCAAGTTCAGTGGCAGAGATTGTCAGATGATGCATTTCTTGTTCAGTCTCAGTCACTTTTGTTTTCATGGTCGAACCATAGGGTGTAGATGCCTATCCATGCTCGGATTGACAGATTCTATGTGGATGACTAGGCTCTTGATAGAGGGGGGATAGTTTGCATTGCACCCGGTGTTTCCACTTCAGACCATTTTCCAGTAATTTTGTCCATTTCAGAGCCTCATCTGAGAGGACGGTCTCACAGTATGAGGATCCCAGATGCCTTATACACGGATGAGACTCTCACAGAGGCAGTTTTGGAGATCTGGGTTTCTCTTATGCAGGGGGGTGGCCGGACCTTCACATGTGGCCATAGCACTTGCCAGTATCAGCGACTTCTATCACTCCGTTGCTAGTGCTCGGCGAGGTGAGGTACTCAGGCGAGAGATCGGTATCCACCGGAAGTTGGCAGCCCTACAGAGGGAGGAGCAGAAACGACCATCAGATGCTTGGATACAGGAGCGCCTTGCTGCAGCAAGGGCTCACTTGCAGACCTTGCTTGATCAGAGAGCAGAGTATGCCTTCCATGCACGGGAGTCCTTTTGGATACAGATGGGAGGGAGATTCAATAAACACTTTTTCTCTACACTTGGTCCCAGACATAGTAGAGAGAGTGTCAAGCGCAGCATTTTGACTCTGATGGCGTTTTGCAGTCCCATCCAAAAACCGTCATGCATTTAGCGACATCCTTCTATACCTCCCTACTTTCCGTAGATCCAAACTCACAGGCCAGAGAGGTGGCTAGAGATGAAGTTTGGTAGAGTTTACCTGTGTTGGTCACCCTAGAGATGTTATGCTCACTTGATGCACGCTTTACCAACACAGAATTCAAGACTACTCTCTCTGCCCTTCATAAGGGCAAATGCCCTGGTTCTGATGGTCTTACTCCTTTTTTTATAGCCTTTTGGGATATGATAGGTGATCATATTACTTCAACCCTGCAGGGCATTTGGGACTCGGGTGAGATGCCTGACTCACTAACCGAGGGACTCATTCACCTTATCCCGAAAGGTGGCAACAGGAATTTTGTATCCCATTGGAGACCCATCACTCTTTTGGGCACTATTTACAAAATCCTTGCCAAGGCGATCATCATCTGACTACAGCCCCTTCTTCCAGACCTCATCCATGATACTCAGACAGGCTTTGTGCATGGCAGGAGCATTTTTTATAATATCTTTTCCTTTTGGGAAGCCACAAAGTGGGCTATGCAGAGTGGGCAGAGGCTAGCAGTTTTACTCTTGGACTTCGAGAAAGCCTATGATAGAGTAGATTGGGGTTTTCTTGAGGGCACTCTTCTATGGTTTGGATTTTCAGATGCTTGGATCAAAGGGGTGGCGTCCCTTTACAGGTCATCCCACAGCCAGGTTTTGATTGGAGGGGTAAAGGGTGATAGGTTTCAGATTTCCAGATCAGTTCATCAGGGATGCCCTTTAGCCCCCTTCCTCTTTCTTTTTGTGGTAGAAGCTATGAGTATCTTCCTTAGATCTCAGGCTAAGCTTTTTGGGCTGAGATTGCCCTTGAGACAGGAGCAAGAGCTTTTTGACTGTGAGTTGGCTGATGACACTGCTATTTTTATTGAGGCCTCCTTGCAATCACTTGATTCTTTCCAGACAGCCTTGGATATTTTTTGCTCAGCTACAGGGGCACACATTAACTGGCATAAATCCTTTGGCTTTTGGATCAGTGATGAGGACACTCCAGGCTGGGGAGTTGACATTGGTTTTTCCTAGATTCAAAGGGGTGTTCTTATCAGGTATTTGGGATGCCAGGTAGGATTGGACATCTCTCCAGCACAGCAATTTGCCCCAGTACTAGAAAGTATAAGGAAAAAGCTCCCTTTCTGGAGCTCTACCAAACTCGACCTTGCATCTAGAGTTGTGGTAGTGAACCAAGTTTCTTGGCCACCTCCTGGTTTGTGTGTTCTTGCTGGTGCCCGGTCTAGGGATTGCATCACTCAGCTCATCAGACCAGTCAGGAATTTTTTATGGAGTGGACTTGATGGCACAGCAAATGTTGCAGCAAGGGTGGCCTGCGAGACCATTATTCTCCCTACATGTGAAGGGGACCTTAATGTCATTGACCCGGACTTGCAGTGCAAGGCATTGCTTTGTAAGGTGGTGGTGAGGGGACTCATGCCTGGCAGGAACCTTGGAAGGATTTCTTTTTTGGACGCATTCAAGCTTGCACACCAACCTTGGGAGATGATTGGGTGGACAGCCCTCGTTGGATTTTCACATCAGCCCCTCTTAGATCTCCTACCTCTCCTCTTATGACTACCATCCTAAAAGCTTAGGGGAGCTTCAAGAACACTCTTCGAAGGATTCCACCTTCTAGTGTCGAAGAGATTGATAGGCAGCCGATCATTTGGAATGATAGCTTTCTTAACGAGCATGCCAGACCACTGGGCACTTCCCATTACATGCAGTGGTCTAAATGGGAGAGAGGCCCCGCCTACACAGTAGGCACTTGGAAATCTTTTATCAGGCTACCTAAGGATCAGAGACTATAGTTCATGAGTCACCTCACAGGGGTAGCACGCAGGATTCAACAGATAGATGCAGCCATCCTGGTGGAATGGACAGTGAAGTTGCCTATTACTTCCACCACTTGGATGGGGGCTTTTTCGAGGACATCAGTTCCTTTACAGGTGATCGCTCTCCGAGGTCTCGGGGAAGATGCACTAGTCCTTGATGTTTGGGATGGAGGTTTACTTTCAACATCCAAGGATGGCATTCTTCTTGAGGTTGCCTTTTAGCCTGTCAGGATTGCTGGTTTTGTGGACCATGGAGCAGGCTTGCAGTGGTACTTAGACCCCGACCCTCTGCTTTTTGTTTTTGGGATCCTGGAGGTTGTGGTTATATGGAGGTGCACCTATCAGGTGCTTGCAGTGGGACCCAGGAGAGTGGGAGTGGATAGATCATGGGCACCGAGAGAGAGGGATTCCCTTCTTTCATTTCATGGTTGGTAATGCTAGGAGGTTTCAGTTGAACAGTAGGGGTTGGATTCCCTCTAGAGCCCCCCATTGGGAAAGCTTCTTCATTACCGCAGATTTGCGTAGAAATTTCTGGAGGAGGCTCTGGAAATCCCTCAGAAATAGAAAGATCACTCTTTTCTTTTGGCTTTCTATTCATGGAGGGATTGCAGTGAACCTGTGGAGATCAAGGTTTGGGGCTGATCCCACTTGTCCTCGATGTCATTCTGCAAAGGAGTCAGTGCGACATTGCCTTTGGGACTGCAGTCAGGTGAGGACTGTTTGGAAAGGGGTTGCTCGGATACTCAGCATCTTTCACACTTCCCCTTTCTTCATGACTTGGGGCTTGGTCGCATGGTTATCTCCTACCGGGCCCCAGGTGTTTTATGAGGGTGAGCCTTCTTCTTGGGCACTCTCGGTCTGCCGACAAGTGATAGAGCCCAGCCCTACTCTCTGCAGGATGTGCCACTTACTCCCTTCAGAGCTTCTCATGTTTCAGTGGACACCTCTTGGGAGATTTTGGCTAGCATTTCCTCTTGGCACATTTGGAGAGCCAGATGTACTGACGCCTTGGATGGCACTCAGATACACCCATCATAGGTGTTCATGGGTATTTGGACTGACACGATTCATACTTTGATAGCCATATGGGCTAGCATGCAGGGTCCCTCACGGGCAGCCTCTTCTAGAAGGACTATATTTCTTTGAGTTTGGAGGGGTTCTCCCTTTTTCTTGGAGGTTTCTACCGGATTGAGATGGCACTATCAGCCTCAATCCTTTCTTTTTGGCTCTTGAGCTTTTCGTGCATTGCATGATGTATCCCGTATGGAGCTTGCTTTAACGGTTTTTCTTTAATACTTAATAGAAGTCTCTTTTTGCAACCAAAAAAAACAAAAAAAGTATATGAAAACACACACACTCTTTTGTTGTAATCACATGTGCTTGTGCAGGTGCACACACATGGAACATGCACACAAGCATGCGTGTGCGACATCGTGCACATGCACAATCAATGCACATTCATGCATACACGCACATGCACACACACACACACACACACACACTATATATATATATATATATATATACATACATACATACACATACACATACACATATACATAGATATGCATCTACACATACATCTACATCTACATCTACACACACGTATATATATACACATACATACATACACACACATGTGCACACACACACACAAATCTGTGTGTGTGTGTGTGTGTGTGTGTGTGTGTGTAGAATGAGAGAGAGAGAGAGATCATATTAATGTCCACAAGGGCCCAAACTGACCATGGGAACAAAGAGCAGTTGATACAACTAGATGTCCATTGTGTGGGGCGCATTTTAAAGTTATTAGGTGATCACTATGCTCTAGGAGCCATGCAAAATAAATTCTTAAAGCTGCATGTAATGTGTACACCTTTGATAAGAGGTGTTGTGGACACAAATACATTCTTGAAGTAGCTCTCTAAAATCCTTATATTTGTGTACCTCAAGCATACAAGTGCCAAGTGTTCTATTTCAAGCATATTTCGATCACATAGGGTGCAAGTGCTTTTAATTACTTCACTGCCAGTGCTGTCCTATTATGCATTTGAGAGAGAGAGAGAGAGAGAGAGAGAGAGAGAGAGCAAGAGAGAGAGAGATCCTTGAATGCATAATTTATATTAGGTATTTCTAGTAGGACACCCTTGAGTCTTTGTGTTGCCTTTAGATCAAAATTGGAACTATGATCCAACATCAAGATAATAACACAAATAGCTAGAATGAAATTGGGACAAAATCACATGATTGCTACAGGCATAAGATTATGTCTTATAAGAAAAAGACAAGGTCATTTGCATGTACATGCAAGGGTTTTATTACCTCTTGATTAGATGTCTTAGGTAAATTTCCTATAATTCCTTGAAATGGTAAGAAACTCTAGAGTCTATTCTTTGTGTGCTTGTCTAGAAGAGCTTAGAGACCCTCGCAAGGAGAGAAAAAAGTAAAAGACATTTTTTAGCATTCCTTATCGTGCAAGGTCATGCACCTCTTGTGCACAGGTAAGGTGTGTAGGAGAATCTTTCACTCATCAAAGTATACTAGCCCATAACACTGAAATCCATGGTAATCGTTTTATGATACTGCCCAACGAGTTCAATAGAAGAGATCTCAATAATACTAGGGACACATAGAAGGTGAACAAAGAGCATTTTCCCATGCCTTCTCAACAAACTAGAGTTGAGCAAAGAGCACATTCCCATGAGATCTCAACAAAACTAGGGGCACATAGAAGATGAGCAAAGAGCACTTTCCCATGAGGGATTTGCAGAGTCTAACTCTATGGATGGTCGAAAAAAAGATGCTCCCTACAAGTTCACCTTGCTCACCAAAGTTATTGAAGCCCGAACTAAGGCTAGTATAACCTCCCATTTAGGCATGCAAAAGACCTCGAGTTGTTGAGGTTGCTCTACACTCTCTCCCTTGAAGGATCACACTCTTGTCTTTGAAAGTTATTGCACAAGAAGGGAACACACGCCCTTTTTCATTAGCTTTACTAGGCATGGGAATGTGCTCTAAGGTAGCCTAGTACAAAGTGACTTGGGAGTTGGGTCCAGAAACAAGGGGGGCTAGTCCAATAACTGCGAGGTTTTGGGCGAGTGAGACAGTTCTTAGGCACTTCACGAGAGGATGAGATAAACAAGCACAATACCTCAAATTGCAGCTGCGCCATTTTCCCTCCTCTCTACGTCTGTGCTAGTGTTTGTCCCTTCGCCCACAATGCCTCCATCCCCTCTCGCCAAATTTTGAGCCCTGCAGCGAATGTCCCCGCAGGTCTCTGCTTCGTCATGGAGGAATGTCTGCCCTTCTCCAGCATTTTACTCGGTTCACACAGCCCCAAGAATGTCGGCCATCATGGCCAGTTTCTCGAGAGCCCTGGTTGGGATTTGCGTGAGCAGTCTCCCCTGGATCTGTGTAATAAGAGAGAATGTTGGTCCCGTCGAAGTCTGTGTGAGTGACTTTGCTGTGTTCGATTCGCACTGTGGCGGTGACTCGTAGATAGCGAGCGAGGCTTGTATCGGGAGTGGCGAGCCTAACGTTAGCAGAGCGCGGCATCAAGCTTTAAAGTCTGAGTTTGGGGGGTTTACTTTTGCAGCTTGGTCTTGCGTTGCAATCAGTTGTCAGAGGGGAGGCAAGTCTCGAGAGCATGTTTTTGAGCTCGTGATTGTATACTTTCATAGCGGAGCGTACGCGAAAATCAAGCTGGAGACTTCGCAATAATTTGCAAAGGCTGCAGGACGTAGGGGTGAGAGGAAACTTCGGCACTCGAGTGCTGTTCTGTAAAGGATAAGCGATTAATTCTGTGGCCTTGTTTGTGTGTGCGCACGGTCTGCTCCGTCTTGCATTTATCTGAGAGAAGTCGCAGAGGAAGGTTAGGGAGTCCGAGCGAAAGAGGGAGAAAGGGAGAGAAAGCAAGAGGCTCTTGCGAGAGAGAGGTAACCAGAGATAGAGAAAATGTTTCTGGGTATGAGCTCCCTCTGCAGAAAAGTAACAGACGGAACAGCAGCATCCCCGACAACAGCACCGCCAACCAGTTGGACACAAGAACTCCACAAGATCATCAGCGGCGGAGGTCATGTTTTGGGTTGCTTTCCGGAGCTCCAGCCTTACATGATCGATGACGCATACATGATCGAGAACGGCTTCGCTACTAGCCAGCCATGCTTCTCCCGTTTGCAACCCTTCAATTGCTCTGATTTCCGGGTTCCTTATTTGCTCGATCAAGCGTCTCTGCTACAGCAACAGCAGCAGCAACAACAACAAATGCCCTTTAACGACGGGCGTAGTAGCTTTGGCGGGCAGCAGGTGATGCAGCTTACGGATCTCCACAGGGTGGTGATGATGAAGCCGAAGGATGAGGAGGGAGAGAGTGCGAGGGCGAGGGCAAGGGGAGGAGGAGAAGGCTGCATGGTGAAGGAAGGGCAAGGAGAAGGAGAGGGAGCAGCGAGGTTGATGAAGAGTCGAGGAGCTGCAGAGGCGATGCTACAGAGGTTATCGTCGCCCTCATCAACCTCATCAAAGGAGCAGCAGGAGCTCGAAGCAGCAAAGAAGATCGTCTCCTCGTCTTCTTCATCGTCGTCTTCTTCCTCAGCCTCGCGAAGAGCAACGCATGCAGCTCAGGCCCAGCAGCTCGCCATCAACAGCAGCAGCACGAAACCTCAGCAAGCTCCGGCAGCAGCCAAGGCCTCCCAGCACTACAGAGGCGTCCGCCAACGCCCCTGGGGCAAATTCGCTGCTGAAATCCGCGACTCCTCTCGCCAGGGAGCTCGCATCTGGCTTGGCACGTTTGATACTGCGGTAGAAGCAGCCCTCGCCTACGACAAGGCCGCCTTCGCCATGCGCGGCTCGCGAGCCTTGCTCAACTTCCCTCTCGATGCTCTTCACGTTGTACCCAAGCCTCGCGATCAACCGCCAGCTCCAGCTCCAGCTCCCGCTCCTGCTGCCAACATTTGTTCTTCGACAATGCACAGCCATGGCGGCAGCAGCAGCAACTCCGGCGGAGCGGAGGTCGGTTCCCAGCTTACCGATGACCAACGATCGCCTTCCTCAATTTGCAGCTTCGTCTCTGAGCAATCTGTTGCCTCCTTCACGACGTCCAGCTCCAGGCCGGACGTGGGCTGCAGTCTACAGATAAATCCTCCGCTTGCAGCTGGATCAAGCAAGACAGAAGCAAGCCGAGATCCTCCTATTTCTCGCAAGAGAGTTCGTGATCCCTCCGACGTGGCGCCCTCAACGCTGCCACCTGCGCCAAAGCAGCTCAAGGTCGCCACAGACACGACTCAAACTCCGCAGGGGCGCGCAGGCACGACGGAGCGGGTTCTTCAACAAGGCAACAGCGCCCTACCAGCATCATCCGATTTCGCAACGAATTACAACGACAATATTGCGAGCGCTGTGCTGGAGGTGCAAGACTTGGGTGTGGATTATTTGGAGGAGCTGCTGAATTTCAGTGCATTGTGGGAGATGAAGGCTTACGGGGGATATGGAAGCATGCCGGAGATGTTCAACAATGTAGCAGCAAATTCAACCATGCAAGTCTCAGATGGAGGGTGGCCAA
Organism: Dipteris shenzhenensis; assembly: GCF_047967505.1. Taxonomy (NCBI): domain Eukaryota; kingdom Viridiplantae; phylum Streptophyta; class Polypodiopsida; order Gleicheniales; family Dipteridaceae; genus Dipteris; species Dipteris shenzhenensis. Next base: position 20,788,813 of record NC_141625.1, on the reverse strand, counting down.
TGTTGTTTCCAGACTAACCTCTGATTGCAAACTTAGAGCAGGCAGATGCAAATCGCATACATTTAGTGTTTTGCGAATTGATCATTTCAACTAGCTTGATCCATGCAGCTATGGATTGATCTAATTTGATGTAATTCACGTCGTGTTAGCTCTAAGTTTGTAACAGATCTTGCTAATAAGTGTGCAAGAGTACTTCCTGTTATCCTGATGTGGATGAAGTTCTGAAGTATGAAGATCTCTGAGATCTCAGTTTTGCCCATCAATGCTCAAAAACGCTTTTGGGACAAGACCTGTTCGTTTGTTCCATTTCAGTTTCTTTTTTGTTTCTGCCAGTGTTATCTCCTCTGTCCTGACAGAAAGAAACAGTCCTCGAGTATATTTTATCACTGCACTGTCTCAACAAACAGTCATCGATATCATGAAGTTCTTGGTCTTACTCGCTAAATCAAGGCTTTGCTTAGTGGCATTATTTTGATGATATTAGTGAAAAAGCCTTGGTCGCCTTTTCTTGCAAGGGCTAATGCTCGCGGCTAGTCGCCTTTTCTTGCAAGGGCTAATGCGCCGGGAGCATTAGCCCTTGCAAGAAAAGGCGACCAAGGCCTTTTCACGATCGTCGAGGACCCGCAGGAGCTTCAAGAAAGCGATGGGAGGGAGATCTTCCACTCGATACCTCAACTCTGCGACATCTTCCAAGGTTATTTGTTTCTTTAGGAGTTTTGATCTAATTTGAGGGATTTTGCATTTGGTTCCAATATATAGCTCTAGCTTTGATACTCCCTTAAAATGTAGCACGAATCCCTTTCTTAAGACTTTTGATCTAATCTCATGGATTGCTCTTTCGAAAATCATATAGAAGATGCCTATATTTAACACTTTATATATTTGTACCAGCTAGTTGTTACAACTTTCCATATATAGACATGTTTGGATGTTAAATTGAAAGCTTCCCTCTCTATATTTATAAAGGGTGATTACATTGAATAAGTTCTTTTTTAATTCTCTAATGTACATACTTGGCAAGTATGTCCCCAATAAGAAGAATCCTCCTCTTTAAACTAAGGTGCCATATTACATGTTTATTTGATGACCCTCTCTAGGACTTATGCCGTGCTTAATTTGAGAAAGAGCTACTTTTAGCTCACATTGATCTAGCCTTAGGGGTGCCTATGAGTTATGTGTACTACTTCAAAGACTAAGGTAATATCAAAAACTTTGTTTTCCATGATTTAACTAGGAAATTTGAATGTACCATCATAATGCTACTGTTTATTTGAGTCCCTCAAGTTCAAATTTGTAAAGTTAGAGAAGAGTGCTAAGGTAGAGTAAGGTCAAATGTTGATTCTTTTAACAATCGTGCGTGCATGTGTGTGTGTGTGTGTGTGTGTGTGTGAAATGCGAATAATTAGCCTCTTAGAGATGTGGTATGTGTGCACGTGCGCACACGTGCACGTGCATCTATGTGCATGTGTGTGCATGCGTAGTTTTGTGTGTGTGTGTGTGTGTGTGTGTGTGTGTGTGTGTGTGTGTGTGAGAGAGAGAGAGATGTGTTGTTCACCCATGCCTCCAAGTCCTGACTCCCAATCAATGGATTAAAATTCTTTCAAGTATATGGGATAAGTAGTGCCTTTCATGTGTACAAACTTTGTTGCATGTGAAAGAATCAAGCAAGAACCCTTGAGCACTTGAAAACAAAACAAAGTTGGATTGCATCAAAATTCGAACTTTTCAATACCTTTGGATCCATTTTTATATACATTGGCTAAATGGGTGGTTAAAAGGCACTTTAGCTACATAACCAGTGTGCAAGGCCATTATATTTCATAAAATTAATCTTGTAGCAAGGCGAGTTGAGTGAGATTTAGGCATTGGGATCTTTCCCCTCCAATTTAACCATGGATGGTCTTTTTTCATTGTGTCTATGCCTTTGGGGCTATTTTTTTCTAGAGTGTCTAAAATGGGTGAGTAAATGCCCTTTGAAATCCACATTTCACTCTAATTAGACCATGGATGGTGTGAACATACATCCGTAGAAAGCCTTTGGGATCAAGAGTGATAATCTTATTGGGTCATCTCTAGATCATTAGGGAAGACTACAGGATAGACATATCAATGGTAATATTATCCTAGGACAAGGCAAGTCATCAATAGTGATGGATGCCTATCTTAATTCCACAAAACCCAAGCAAGCTTCAATGATAGACTTAGAGTTTTCTCCAAGTTCTGATGATGAGTCAAATAAAATGAGTGATTCTAGTCTAGGTGGGGCATATAAGATATTCCAAGCGGAAGCGATGAACACCCCCAAAGACAAAGAGCTAGTAGTGGGGTAGGTTGATCTATTCAAACGATTAATCTAGAGGCTCTTGGGAACCTTAAGAATATTCAGATAGGAGTTATGTGGATGTCGCTAAGCATGTGAGGGTGAACCAATTATATAAAAGGGTATGTGTGTGCATGCCTGTGTGTGTATGTGTGCACGTGCACCGTGTACATGTCTGCATGCATACAATACATGCATGCATGCATGCGTGTGTGCTTGTGGCTGTGCATTTGCATGTGCATGCAAGTGCACGTGCATGTGTGTGTGTGCGAGTGTATTTTGAGATAAGGACCCCAATCCTCCTTTTGTATAAATTGAATCAAATGTTTGAAGTGACATAGAGAGAATGAAATCAAAAGTAGAAGTTGGATAGGTTGTCTCTCTCCTTCTTGCATGTTTGAGTATATGCATGAGCCTTCTCTTCCATTATCTACTTGCCACTTGCACTCTTTTTTATTTTTCTTCAAGATTTAGGCTAGTTATTGTTTTTAAGAGTGTGTCTCCTTGGTAGTGGAAGCATCTTTTAGGTTTCGAATGCCTTAAAGAGATACCCTACTAAGAAAATTTACGAGAAGAACCATCTTCCTTCAAAGAATATATTATCAAAAAATGGGTTTGCAACCATAATAGATGAATCCAAAATAGATGTTTCAAAGAAGAAGCTTTGAACCAAAATGAAGTTTGCAAAGGAGCCATCATGTGAGAGGCTGACTACAAAGCTACAATAGGTAAAGCGCCAATGAAAGAGCTACGAATCAGTAGTCTAAATAGCTACGAATCAGTAGTCTAAATCCTTGGCAATGGCAACAGCACCATTGCCTTCATTATTTATTTGGCGAGCGGAGTTTTTCATATGCAGTTCATTGCAATTTTTTAGATGCAAATTCACTTGTCTAGGAAAGTGAATAATAGCTCTATGTTGACCAAGCAGAAGTACAAGCAAATCTCTTTAGGCTATGGCTTTATATTTGGGAGTTTCTAGAAGGGTGTTCTTTTCCTTTTCTCTAGAAGTCATAAATTTTTTAGCGATGATGTTTGAAGGCTCTATATCTATGTGCTAAGTGGCACATAGTTGCTAGAGATCCTATTTTCATAGCATCTTGTTACCAAGAACATGCTTTTTTCCTTAGTGCCACAAGCAAATACCTTTTTTTATGTTGTGTTTTTATCAATTGCCAAAAGTTCTTTATTGTTTGTCGCTAGTACTTTTAAATTATTGAAACATTTGTTCTCACAAGTGCTCTGATCTTGTTCTACCTTTGAAAAGTTTCTCAAAGGATTCTACAACACTTTCCAAGAGGCCTTTTGTTAATGAAGGAAGTATTTCTCTATGTTGTCATTTATCAGAGTAGGCTTAAGTTCTTCAAACTATTGTCATGTTTTCTTGTCTTTTTTTCCTTTTTCTTATTTCCAAGGAAAGATTTCTATTAAGTATGAAGAGATCCTATGAGCAAAGCACAAAGGAGGAGTACATCATGCAAGGAATAAGAAAACAAATACCCCAATATGACAAAATCAAGTTTCTATAAGAGAGCTAGAAAAATCCAAGGTTGGGGTGGAAAGTGCCACCTTGACCCTACCGCAAATGACTCAAAAAAGAATGTGGAACAGTCTAATCCCTAAGAAAACTAGTCCTAGTTGTAGAGGTACCCAAGAAGACCCTTGTATACTCCCCCAAATCGCTATCAACATATGTATAGTATCTATCCAAATACTAGCCAATGTAGCCCGTGGGTACAATAGAAGGGGTCTTTTTAATCATTTTTTTGCATATTTTTTACATACAAAAAGATTCATTTAGAGGGGTATTCACAAATTGAATAGAAAATTCATATGTTTTATTCATGGAAAGTTGAAAGATAAGGGACTTTTATATTAGGCCTTGAAGGCATGTGATATAGAGGATTCACATATTGTGAACCCACAAAGGAACCATCCAAGGCCTTTGTGCAATTGTATTTCCAAATGCCATGCTTATATGCTTGTCAAAATCTTCCATGAGTTATCCACACAGACATATGCAAGTTTATAAGGAGCAAATAGCATGACAACCAAATTTCATCAAATCAAAGGAGCCCAAGAAGAGTCATGTCTTTGATAAAATAGCTAAGGCCCAAAATACAAAGCAAGCCACTAAGCCCTTGGTCAAGAAGAAAGGAGAAGGCATAAAAGTGCCCAATAAGCTAGCAAACCCCTTCTTGATGGTCCTAGGCTTTGTCTACAATCCCATAAGTGATGTGAAATAGACTCCTTAGTATAAAGGAAACAAATAGAAGTAGAGTTTTCCCTAAACATTGGTTCACTATAGTTCCTCCATCAATAGAAAGCCAAAAGAAAAGACTGACTTTTCTATTTTGAAAGATTCCAAAGTCTCTTCCAAAATGTTTTTTTCAAGTCAAGTAAAATCTAAAAATTCTCCCAATGAGGAGATCTGGAGGGTTTCTAGCCTCTAAGGCCAACTTAAAACTTCTTGGCACTACTATTGATCATGCAAAAGAAGGGGAGTCTGTTCTCTTGGTTCCTTGAGTCAACCCATTTCCAGTCCTTGGGGTCCCAATTGAACTATTTTATGGGGAGACCTCCATAGATACAAATCCTCCATAAAACCCTAAGGAATGTGATCTGGGTTAGGGTCTAAATACCACCTTGTAACCAAAAATAGTTGCTCCACCACAAGCTAAAGCATAATATACATAATACATCATCCATAGACTTGCCCCTTGAATGAAGATAAAAAACCAAGGCATCCCTGCCCAATCCTAGTAATCTTATAACCTGAACTAGGATCTCCAATTTTGTAAAGACCCAAAGCCAAGTAGACCAAAAAGTGTTGATTCTCTTAGGTGACTTACTAATTAGAGTCTACCATCATTTGGAACGTTTTTGAAATCTGCCAAGGACCCACACAAGATTGTAGACCTCTACACATAATGAGAAGTACCAAGCAATAGTCTACCATGATTGTTAAGTATGTTGTTATTCCACATGATAGGCTACCTATCAATCTCTTCTTGAGAGGACGAGTGAACTCTTTGAAGAGTAATCTTGAAGTTGGCCCAAGGTTTGAGAATAGTAGCCATAAAAGGGGAGGAGGGAGCCTTGAGATGGGTTGAGGCAAAGATCCAATTGATACTATGCATAGCTTCTCCACCTGTGGAAGGACAAGACTTTATGCATTGAATGAAAATTCCTTCCAAATCTCTTGTCCTATAAATATTCCTCTAACCACCACCTTTCATAATAAGGCTCTACTCTACAAGTCTATATCTATTATATTGACTCCTCCTTCCCTGGTGTGGGGAGGATTAAAGGCTCCCAAGCCACCCTAGCTCTAGTGTATGCCAAGCCACCCTAGGTTCTCCTTATAGTCTAAAGAAGAATCTAGACGTGATCATTCCTAATTTTCACCTTCCAAAACCTTCCTGCAATCATTTGCAACCTTCTTCATCGATTTTCCTTGCCTACATCCACCTATGCATCCATGCACTTGGTGACTTCACAGCTTGGATGCTTGGTTGGTAGTTCCTTGGTACCTGCTTACTCAACTACTTGGATTAGGTAGTCAAACATACTAGGGTTTAACATTTCACCTGGGTCAATTTGTGCATTCAAATATATTGGGGGTTAACATTTTGCCTTAGCTCAAAGTGGATCATGTCCTCACAGTCACGTAGCAAAATTAAGGACTAGCAGGGACTAGCCATGCTTTGCAATCGGTTGGCTAGCAGAGAATGTGTGTGCCAATGAGGTGCTCCTGTGGACGTCCTTTTGTGCTCAGGGTCCATAGCCATTAGTGATGGAGGCATTGCTGGGGGTGAAGGAGACATGGAGGAGACAAGCCTGTTTATCGGACCATGCAAAATGCAAGGATTAATGGGGACCTTATTGCTCTGACTCATCGATCTAGGCCAAGGATATAGGGCATTGACGCCCCATGAGTACTTTGTCTAGGTATAGGCACCAAGCCTCCTTCCATTGCTCCATAATGTGAACTACATTAGGGTCCACAATGCCAAGGAGTGCAAGCTTGTATTTATACCGCTTGTATTATGTCTAAGAATCATACCACTTTGTAATTGGGATTCTAGACATAGCAAGCAAGTTATGCCACATAGTAGTGGCATTAGTAATAGCAATTGCAAGCAGATTTTCTACTAGTTGGAGGAGTTGTGCATAGTAGATAAACAGTGTCTTTAGACTATTGGCCTAGGAAGCTCATTCACTTTGAGCATGATGGCTCACCCCTTGGCCTTATAGGCTACTTATTGTTGCTTGGATTTCTCCTTCACTAATAAGTCAAACTAGTGGTGGTTGGCATGGTCATAGAGGTAAACTTCAGTAGGAAGATAAGAAAAGGGTATAACCTAGGCCAGTGCAGCTACTGTAGGTGTGGGGAGGTGCATCTGCAAGAGCCAGGTCCAACGTGTGGTATGTCATTTATAAATCCTCCTTGCCTAGAATAGCTCATAAAATATTCATTGGGCTATGGAGGCTATGGGTAAAACTTCTATGGCTAAGGGTAATAGAATGGCTTTAGGAAGAAAAGGTTGGGGAGATGTTTGTGTGGATTTCTCAATGGAAAATCCTAGAGAAGAAGAGCCACAGTGAAAAAAAGGGACACTAGACAAAATGGGTGGGGAGGGGTTGGCCTCAAAATCTAGTAATAATAAAGCACAAGTCATGGACCCATCCTCCTGCTTGGTGCTCGCGGGGTCATTTTTAAGCTATTCATCCTAGTAGACATAGCTAGTGTGCAAGACTTAAATGCAAGGGGCTGAGAGGAAGAGTGAGTGCCACCTAACCCAATCAGGGCCTTCTTGATCATCTGATCCTCATCATCGTGGGCAACTTGGTCAATGGTTCCTTTGGAATAGGCAACTTCCTCATCAAATTTCGAATCTTATGCAAGGTCCTCATCTACTCTTGCAAGGAGGCACTCTTAGCACATAAAATTTTGAGCTTGGCAGAGGTAGGCTATGGCACCTTATGCAACTCTAAAGTCGCAAATGAGATTGCTCTATGACTTGATGCACTTTTTTGCAGTCTTGAGCTTGGCTTCTAAGGTTTTTCCTTGGGGGTTTCACTCATAAGTATGTAAGCATAGCACATGAATTAAACAAAAGGTATTTTTTACATCCCCTTCTTACACATTTTTCACATACAGAAGGGTATCATATAAAGGGGGTCTTCACAGATTGAATAGAAAAAGGCTGTGTTTTATTCAATATAAATTTACAAATAAGGGGTTTTACAAATAGAACTTGAATGCATGTCATATATAGGGTTTATATATAGTGACCACTCCCCCCGGCGAGGTTTTTAGAGTAGTTTGAATCTCTTAAAACTAAAGTGAAAGGTGAGAGTTGCATGGTCGATCTGCATCTTCTCGTGGAACTCCATTAAAGCCATGACTGTAAGATGCAGCATGTTGAGCTCCATGGTGAGCTCAGTTTCCTATCCTTGGTTGGTACACTCCAAGGCCAAATAGTGGAAGATCAATGTTGTTTGTGTGCCTAAGCCTTTGTGTGATTATAATACAATACTTGAGGAGGTTCCCATGTTTTGACTATGTGGCGAAGGGAATAGAAAGCAACCTATCCTTTACCATTAAGTATCTACCAAATTTTGTGCACCTGGCCAACTAGCAGATCTGTCTCATCAAGAAACAATGGTCCATCCACACCCTCAAGGATTGGAATGCGATGCACGTCATACTTGGCTGGAGGCTATTGAGGTTGTGCCTTAGAATTGAAATGAGACAACCCACCTTTTTTCACTACCTGCTCAGAGTTTCCCTTGTTGTGTTCTTGCTTGGATGCACCTTGGTTTGTTTTAAAAGTACCCTATTATTCATCTAAGACTCTATAGGCATGTGAGGATGCACAGTCTTGTCTAGAAGGGTACCTCCCATAGGCTTGTTGGTGATGTATGGTTCCCTTCCATTCTATTCTTCCTTGGTCTTATTGGACTATATCTCTAAAGAGGAGGGAATTGAAATAGGATTGGACAAAGGGAAGCCAGAGGGTGAGAGCTAGGATGAGGCTGTGAGTCATAAGTGATAGCGGAAGTGAGAGAGGGAGAGAGAGAGAGAGGAGTGCACATGATATAGCAATATACATGTGAACCCTTTAGGGCTAGGGCTAGGGTTTTCAGTGTGTTGAGAGTCTGGAGGCACCTCTGTTGCTCATAAATGCCTTTTGGAGGAGGCCACTACTGAGTGTTCTGCCTTGCTAATGATGCTGCTACCATTGTATCTAGCTGGGTGCTCAAGAACTAAGAGGCGTGGGAGCTTACATAGGCTATCGGCCATTAAGGTTGTTGTCAATGGATGTGAGGCCCGTGGAGTTGCTCTGAGCTTGTGATACAACCTAAGAAGCCATTGTCTTGGTTGGGTATCTAGGCTTGAAGTCGTTTGATGAAGGTTGATGCATGTGGGTTCTCGCTTGGGCCTCTGGAGCTACTGTGCCTGGAGAGGTTGATTGCAAGGGCTCGTTTGAGGAAGCTTTTGGCTATGGTACATCAAAGCTTTAGGATCACATTAGAGTTGAGGAGGGCACTCGTTTGGTCATGCTGGAGTGCCTTAGCATTGCTTGGAGAGGAGCCTTTGTTGCAACTACTTCCTTTGGCAACTCAGAACAGAAGAGGGATTCTTCCCCAATGAACTGAGAGAAGATCTCTCATGAAATACCCTCAAGGATTAGAAAGGAGGAGGAACACTAACACTTCTCCCTCACACCTCTCAAACTACTAAAATCCCTCAAACACAGAATTCTTCCCCCAAAGCTCAATCTTTTAAAGATAATGAGAAGAATTCATCTCTCTTTCTCTCAAAGAAGAACAGAATTCCTCACGTAATATCCTCCCCTCAAACATGAACAAAATTCCTCTCAAGAAGAAAATGAACGTATCTCACTCTCCATAGCTTTGAATGACGAGCTTTCTGATGCAAATTGGAGAGGGGAATAATCTCTATAAGATTAGCATAAGAGGAGATGAAGGTGCCTCAAAGAGAGGGTTTGTGCCTTGATAGAAGCAAGGGCTTAACACCTTGATGAAGTAATGGCTTTCATTCTCTATGATGGAAATTTTTTTAGAATGGAAGATGCCTCACGGAAGGACAGCTTGACACTCATGATAGCAGAAGTGAGTGAGTGAGAGAGAGAGAGAGAGAGAGAGAGAGAGAGAGAGAGAGAGAGAGGACCATATAGGTAGCTATATCATGTGCACTCCTCTCTCTCTCCCTCTCTCATTTCATCTAACAATTAGGAGCTTGAAAGAATATGGGAATGTATGAAGCTATGACAATTGAACTCCCTTACCACTTTGCATGAAGAAATGGCTCAGATGAACTGACACTTAGTTGTGCATGTGATGCCTCAACTCGACATCATGGCCATGATGAGTCTCAATCAGTGCCATATTTAGCTACCTAGTTGACATGGACGATTCTCATGCAAGATGGTCCCTAACATTGAAACAAGATAGGTAACTTCCTAGTATAGCTTGAACGGCTTCTTTGAAGAGCAATGTTGAAGACCTCAATGAGCCTGTATGGTCCATTCCATTTGAGTTTGAAATTGGTCTTGCGTGACACAACGTGGAATTATACAATAGGATGAGCATCCCATTTTTCCAATAGGATGAACAATCTGCCTATCATGCCAAGGTTTCCAACGTCATTGAATTACTCATTGTGAACAACTCAAAGTTTCACCTTGCTCTACTAGTTAGTGTAGCGACTTGTCGATTTATTCCAACTCTCCAAGTTGATTCTCGGTTGCAACTCAGAGACTTGGAACAAGGAATTATGGAGGTACTATAGCTTCTAACCATCCAAAATGGAGTCGAATTTCTAGTCAATTTGTATGCCATCTGATATGCCCACAATGTCACATGCAATTTGGTATCCCAATCTCGGTGATATCTTTGTGACAATTGACTTAACAAACTTGTTTGTTGACTTGTGTCTTGGACACTTCTTCAAGCGAGGATAATAAATACATGGTTTCCACTAGGTATTCGACCACGAACTTGGTTGTCAAAGAAGTTAAAACTTCATTCATGAAATGGTTTTCTTGGACATGAACAGATGCAATTGTACAACCGTACTTGCAAATCATATACTCACATATTAACTTAGCCATGCTCCAAGCTAAATTGTCCCTCAATTTCTTTGCCTCTTTCCACTCGGTGCTTAGAGGGGTCACTATGTGAAAACTGGTATAGCACATGCAATCAAGGGGTATTTAGAAAAACCCCTACCTATGGGTCTTAATACCCTATATACATTTCTTTTGTAAATTTTGAGATGATAAAAGTCTCTCTTATGTATGGAAGTTTTCAACTTTTTGAATTTGAAAACCACTTATGTATGTATATTTAATGTACTCATAAAAATATAAAACCCTTTCTCATGCTATTTTACATATTGCATAGTGAACCCCCCAAGACTTGCCAACAACAAGAATATATTTGTTTTGGGTGTACTAAGCCAAGTTTTTGAATATACCTATGTAATCCAAACCTAAACATTGGGATTTTTTCAAAGGTTGAAGAGGCATGTGATATTGTAGTAGCAAGCAACCCGTTCTTTGACATATGTCACATGCTAGGCAATGAGCATGAGCATCTTGAAATAGGGTGCTCCACATTAACTCTACTTGTACAATTTTTTGAGCTATCAATTCCCTACTAAAGTGTCCTCTTGCAAGCCCGTTTGCGCCTCATTCAACATAGTTTCTCATTCATGAGGAATAACCCATCAGTGCAAGATTATTTTTGCTCATTAGTGATAGAGTTTCCCTCTAACTAAGCTATATTTCCAAGCTTTCAAGGCAATTTGTCTACTTCCACCTTTTCAAAGGAAGCATGGTGAGAGTTTTCATAATGTTGTATATCTTCCACACATAAAAATTGGGAGTGCACTGCTTTTGAATGCAACTGATTCTATTATCCTTGCATGAATCTTTTGCAAGACAAAAGTTTGCTATGACGCAACATATTTCCCTCTGTTGGTCTTTTTCTGTATGATTTCCCTTTTGATAAAGTCCCAAAGGATATATTTTTTATTGATACTTACCACAATTTCTTATAACTTTTGTTAATATTCTTTTTAAAGTCTAAAAGCTGGTCACCGCTTTGAGTTGATTGAGTTAATTGTTAGTAGCCTTATTGAATGGCGAGATGTGTTCTTGGTGGTATGTATTGGCAATGTTTTTTTGCATTCCTTGGGAATCTATGGCTCAAAATGTTTTCATTGGCCAGCATTTTTTAGCATGGCAAACATTTACTCAAATTGATGATCAACTATTTGTTGTCATGTATTTATGGGAGAACAACAATCTAAAGAGTGCAAAAGAAGATGAGAAGTGTCCAACTTGTGGATATATTTTCCATATGGGATTGCACAAAGTCTTGAGAGGTGGGTAATTTTGTAATCACTTCAATGATAGTGTAGACAAAGATATCTAATGGAAAGAGGAGTATGTATGTATTGTAGCATTGGGCTTTTGAACACATATGCTCTACACTTGCTTTTTAGTCTTGTACAAGTTGAAGGTGATTTTGAAATTTTCATCATGGTGTGGCACATGTTGGCATTAAGAGGGTATGTTGACATCTCTTGTAAGCAAGATAGGTATGGGTGTGTGAGTATGGCTAAGCATGTGAGGGAAAGCCAATGAGATAAGAGTGTATATATAGCTAGGAATAAAGACCCCAATCCTTCTCTTGTATAAGTTGAATCACACATTTTAATTGTGAGAGATATAATGAAATCCAAAGTACAAGTTGGATAATGTTGTCTCTCTCCTTCTCCCACATTTGAGCATGTGCATGCGCATGAGCATTCTCTTTCATTGTGATCACTTTCTACTTGTTTTCTAACAATCCATCCATCAAAGGTACCTTAAACTTGTTGTAGAACTTTTTTGACATCCTTGTCAATGGTCGAATCACCAACTTCAATAGGACATATTCAACTACATAATTCTTAGTGAATGGAGTAAGAAATTCGTTTATGTTACCAATAATTAATGGAAAAGAAGTATATTGAAAAAAAATAGTTGTCAAATGATTTCATTGAATTTATTTAATTTATACAACACATATTGCACTCATTTTGGACTAGTGTACTCTCTAAAACCAAAGAAGGGAAGTCCAAAACAAATTTGATTAGAAATACATAGTAAATTATACAAACAATCTGATGATACCAAAAGAGATTGCAAGAAACTATGTTACCATGAGTGTCCTCTCGTACTTTTCCATTTAATTGTTCCTTCAACAAATGTAAAGCTATAGGGCTAGTAAAGTCTTTGAGACTTAATAATGGTGTCAACAAATACCTTGCAAGGGTTTCAGAAAATAACAATAATAGTGAAGTCTCTACTATTTAATAATGGCATCAACAAACACCGTATAAGAGTTACAAAAAGCAATAGACACACTAGAAAGGACTCTAATCTTAATCCTCTAAGATATCTCACTACTACAAATGGCAGATCCTTGATGTTTAATTTGAAACTCTTTTAGCAATTAGGTTCCTTTTAAAATCCTCAAGGAGAAAATGTTTTGTCAAAAAAAAAAGTAGAGCATCAATAAAGTAGTTGCCATCAAAATCAACCTTAATATTATCTCTAGTATAGCTACCACTAATACCTTCCATGTGCACTAAAGAAGATATCAAGGTAAATATTGAGGTGTATTTTGACTCTAAGGCTAATTTGAAAAGTTAGAAAAGTGGTTTCTAATACCTCCCAAAAAAATGTTGCTCTGTATTTTGGATCACTTGAAAGAGAAAAATAGTGGACACTTCCACACCAATTTTGGGTTAAAACACCTTCATATAATTATGAGGAAATCAATAAATGAAATGTCATTATGCAAACAAAACAAGTTAAGGCAAAAGATGAAAAATCCTTCTTCATGATAAATGAATCAAGAAGTAGGATTTATATCAAGAGTTTTATCTCTAACCAAGTCCATGCCTTTCAAATTAGGTTTTTGTCAATGGGGCATCACATTTGTTGCGTTCACCTTTCATTATGTCCAGGAATACTTCTACAATCCTTCTTTCATACTTGGCCCAACATACCCCTGAATGGAGATGTGCAGGGAACAATCCCTGTCAACAAGACTTTTGTAGGGCTGAAATACATTCATAACCTAAATTTAGTCGTTTCCCATCCAGGAAATAGCTCACATGCCCACCACAATGCTAGTGGTTCATGCTGTCTTGGCAGTGCCAAAAAGAATGACCAACAATAGGGTTGGAGATTATTACCTAATACGAGCTATTTTGAGTAGAGGCTAAAAAGAGATGAATGAAGAGCATGCCAATGAAAGTCCACCACACAAAGCACATGGTTCAGCAAGAGGATCAATTGTTAAAGGAAGGGGAAGTGCAAGATAGCCATAGGTGGGAGTTCAAAGCAGGCCACATGCCATGGAATTGTGTGTCCACCAACAAACTCCTAAGGTGAAGAGGAGGAGATGATTGGGAAAAAAATCTCTTCAAGAGATTAGAAAGTACCAAAATGTGGTGGATAGAATTGCCTCCTTCCAAGTCCATGGGATCACACAACAATACAAAAGGAACATTTCTCAATAGGAGTGCTTTGGTATAGGAGACTCAAGAACAACTACTGATTGTGATTCTAGAGGACTCAAATTTGTGTAATATCCATCCAAAGAGAGTCACTATCATGGAGTAAGACATAGCACTAGCAAGCCTCCTCCAATTGGACCCCCCTCTTAGAATGTAGAATTGTTCTCACCGTTAGTTGGCTTTAAGATTATTTTAATGTAGAAGTTTTCATGGAATTAAAGAAAATCATCATGGCCTCTCCATTTATTTTATAAGATTTGGTTTCAAATATGTATCTCAATCAATCTTTGTTCATGTTGACGTTTTAAGTCCCAAATTTCACTTTTTATGGTAAAGATGAAGGAATCTTGCAAGGCAAAGTAATTAAGACAAGGTCTTATGCAAGAAAACATCATTTCTTGCTCTATGGCACAAATTGCGCCCTTAGGCAACCTTTGGAGGCCCAAATTCATTCCTTAATAGGAAAGGATGTTTTCTTGCATAAAATTATGTCTTGATCACACTTTTCCTTCTACAACGAAGTGATATTAGACAATCTATTACACTGCAAAAATGATTAAATACAATTTAATAAAATATAATGAACTTGCTAAATGTTGGATTGTATCAAATCTCATGCATATAGTAGTTTAGGATAAAGAAATTAAATTTCATGGTCAAGCAAAGGGAATCTCACTTAATCTAGAAGAAAAATTTGATCAAGGTGGGATTTTTTGCAAGAAAACATTATTTCTTGCTAAGGCACGAATTAGGGCATTTGGACGTTTTCTATAGGTCCAAATTCATGCCATAGTCCAGGAAATGATAGTTTCTCATAAAAATACACTCCAATCAAATTTGCCTTCTATGCTTGCTAAAGTGAGATTCCTTCTAAGGTTTTCCAAAAATCAAAAATGGATTAGTGGAAACTCAACGAGATCAGTGTCAAGTGTCTTAAATTGCATAATATTCAAGTCTCTAGTTAAGAAGCGTAAAATCGATTAAAAATATTCTAACTCATAATGGACAATTGAAACCAAATGAGCAGTTGCTTTGCAAGGTCGATTACATGATAGGAGCATTAATATTTTACTTATGTACCATAAATTAATGAAAAACAACAATTGAAACTTGGCATTCATCTCTAACAAAAGAATGATCAAAAGGGGACAAAAGAATGATCAAAAGGGCATCCACATACTAATTATGTTAAAGTGATTGTAAGGAGGCTTCATAGCCTATTCCTCTTATCTACTAGTGCTACAATATCTAAAATACAAGTTTTGATATCCTCAAGTAGGCTCCTAGGTCCAAATCTACTGCAACACATCACATGGGCCTATCTCCATCAATCAATCAAGCTATGATACCATCACATTGTGACGTCTTTTCCTCTATGTGCATTTTTTACGATCTGATTGTAATAGTCCATTTCAAGATTTTATGTTGAGTTTTCTAAAGTGCTTATTCATGGAAAATGTATTTTCGTCAAACTATCAAGAGTGGAAACAACTTAAGCCTTTCATAGGAATGGTTACTACCATTCGTAAAGATATGGGTAATAAAATGGATAATAAAGAGAAGTAGTCTACTTTATGAAAGAGAAATGTGTATTGACATAATGGATTGTATAGTCTACAAAGGGTGAGAGGAGTCCACTATGGCGACATTCAAAGTGTTCCAATGCCATGAATTCAATATATGGACTATAACATGTTGAGCACAAGTACAAAGCAATCTTATAAGAAGAAATTTCAAAGGATGTGGGCATGGCCAGAATCACATTCGGCTCCCAATAGTCTACGTTTTCTTGGTTCATGTCACTTTAGATTTTGTTTCTTGTTTTCAAAACATCCAAATGCATGGAAAGACTATGTGGTAATGCAAACACATAGATAAAGTTGTCTTGATGCTTTGCTTGAAGGAAATTGAGAGAGCACCCAAGGTGAATAGAAGGGTGATGAGTTTCATGTCATGCATATAAGGACAATTTCTTCTTTAGGTACCACATTTTGTGACATACATATTTGGATTTTTAGTAGAGGAGGTGAAAGAAAACATATGGCCATTGAGTTTCCCTTGACTTGAATGGATGATATGTTAGAGTCTTTGAACTTTACCTTGAATGACCAAAGGATGCACAAACAGGCCAAAAAGCTCATGAAGCAATGTTAATTTCATATTCTTTGCAAATTGAAGATAATAAAAAATGGGTTTAACAACTGTAGGCATTAAATTAAGGATGAGGAGGAGGTTTTAATGTTTTTAATTTTGGATATATTTGACTATAATGTCTTTAGTGTGTGGCTTCAAGTATTAATTATTAAAAATGCTTGAGGTAAGTAATTATCTAGATATTACTATTTTTGAAGGTTTATATACTATACAATAGTGCACAGGGATTAGTTCTTCACTTTCACGCTTCTCTAGTAGAGTTATTTTACTCTCTCCCTTTCTCTAGCACCATTTTTTCCTTTAAAAATGATGGTTTATATTATATGAAAAGATATCGAGTTTACATCAACATATCTCTTCCCTAACAGAACAAAATGGGAAGAAGTACAAAGATACTTGATCATTTGATTGTAACAAAAAGTCACCCTTGTTGCAGAGACTCATAACAACCATCAACATGAACTCAATCTTCATCCTCCTTTCCTCCTCCTTCGGACCCAACATGCCGAGATTACAAACCGCCTTGAGAATGACTGTCCCTGGAATAGGATGGAGCTGAAAGCACCGTTTGGCTTCTTTTCGATGTAGAATAGCAGTTGAAGTAGATGGCAGCTTGGCTAGCACCTTTTTACTATCATCGTATTATCCATGGATTCAACACAAGCATCATTTCATGATTCATCTCATGACCCTCATTTGCTTGCACCTACGGGTCTTCATTTGCCACTAATATAGCTCTTTTGAGCTTCTTCACATGCTCTTCTAGGTATCTCTCCTTTGTGCCTCAACACTACCTCTGTGGTGTTCCCATGAGCTTTCTTGAGCAAACCTGCCATTGTATAGCCTTTCTTTGCTTGCTATGGTTTCCTCATTGCCACCTTCTCTTGAAACCAAGGCAATCTGCCAAGGTCGCCAAGCCTCTATTAGCTACTGTTGCTACTATAGGTGTTGCTTTGCTCGCCTTGCTTATTGGAGATCACCGCACATCCTCTTCAAGGTCTTCCAAGCTCACTAAGAAACAACCAACCAAGATTGACACGATCATGTAGGTCATCTAATTGCCACACGTCCTCTCCAAGCTGACTAAGATTCCAAGCTTACAAATTTAGTGAAAGGTACATCAACAAAATAGGGTCTCCCCAGCGAGAATTTGGGGCCAATTAATTAATTAATTGTGAGTGGGCAGGTGGAAATGCACGATTAACATAAGGTAGTGGCACAAAATGGATTAACACGAAATCAATCAATGTAAGAAATGAAATCAACGATTCTAGAAGTTGCACGAGAAGTTGGTTGGAGAATCTTATCCTCCCATAACATTCTGTACCATGGTATAAAGACCAGGGCAAGCTAAAGGGAAGAGGGTAGAGAAGGGGACCTCTGAAATCCTCTCCAGATAAGAGGAAAGGGGAGGGAGAGGGTGGACAGGCATGGGAGTAGGCAGAGAGAGGAGCAGAGGGAGCGAAGAGGAGAGAGGAACGTAGGGATAAGAACAGATTGAATGAAAGAGGGGAGAAGCAAGGTGAGAGAGGAGCAAAGACAATGAAGGGAGCGAAGGGGAGAGAGGAACATAGGGAGAACAATGGATGAAGGTAACAGACAATGAACTAGATCCAGGCAGGTAGCTATATTGACAAAGAATATGTTTTATTTGAATTTTGTTAGTTTAGCATATAACCAAACATTAGTTTTTTGAAAATTGAATCTAGCATATAAAAATTTTGATTTGACAAATAGCACTTTGCATTTTGAACATAGTACTTTGCATTTAGCACATAACCAGACATTTGTGTGGGGGGAGAGTTGGCACAATTCCTCTCCAAAAATTATAAGACCAAGGAACATGCCTTTCCTTGGGGTTCATATCGATTTGCATTTAGCACACATCAATTTGCATATAGCACATAGTGATTTCAATTCAGCACATACATAGCACTTTGCATCTTTTAGCACATAGTGGTTTGAATTCGGCACATACATAGCACTTTGCATCTTTTGGCACATATAGTGGTTTGAATTCAACACATACATAGCACTTTGCATCTTTTAGCACATAGAATTTGAATTTGGCACATATCACTTTGCATTTGGCACATAGTACTTTGCATTTGGCACATAGTACATTTCATATAGCACATAACCACAAATTTGTGGGGGGGAGAGTTGGCATGCTTCCTCTCCAAAAATTATAAGACCAAGGAACGTCCCTTTCCTTGGGTTCATATCAATTCGCATTTCGTACACAACAATTTGCATATATCACATAGCAATTTGAATTTGGTACATAGCACTTTGGACCTTTAGCACATAGCAATTTGAATTTGTCATATAGCACTTTGCATTTGGCACATAGCACTTTGCATTTGGCACATAGCACACTGCGTATAGCACATAACCACACATTTTTATGGTGGGGGGAGAGTTGGCATGCTTCCTCTCCAAAAATTATAAGACCAAGGAATATGCCTTTCCTTGGGTTCATATTGATTTGCATTTAGCACATGGCAATTTGCAGATAGCACATAGGAATTTGATTTTGGCAAATAGCACATAGGAATTTAATTTTGGCAAATAGAACTTTGCATTTGGTACATATTGATGAATTACCATGAGGAAAATCTCCATTGCAATTGTTATTTCTTTTTCTCAATGTTATTAACAGAAACTACTTCATGGTTTTTTAGTAGTTGACCCACACCGGTTTTACAATACTTGGTGGGGAAGGATGGCTTATACACAAGCTGAGAGAGAGAGAGAGAGAGAGAGAGAGAGAGAGAGAGAGAGAATATGCATCTCTGTATGCAATTGTCCGTGTGTATCATATGTAGCACATGCCCATTCTTCTTTCTAAGCTTAGCACTCCGAGTATAGGATGTTGCAAATGATGCTACAAACTCGGATTTGCTCCTTCATTCCCGTTATCCCTGCAACTGTAGTCTCAAAGCTGCAACTATGGTCCCAAAGCCCAGAAATACGATGGCCCTATGTCATTGTTGCAAAGTGTCCTGACTACTACTTTCGTGCAACTTGTGTTGCTTGCATGTCATGATCTTCTTGTTATCAAGTACCCGATTTTCAAAGCTGCTATAGACTTTAAACAAAAAATTACCATGCATGATGCTACCTGCACAGAGCCCTTTGCCCCTCAAAAGTGATCACATGAAAGTAGGCCGCCACCATATTATTGAATTTCAAGGTAGTTGAACACTTCTTCTCTCAGACTCAGTCGCCTTTTGGAAAGCTGCAAAGCAATTCTTCTCACAATGCATCACATAGGGACAATTGCCACGAATTAAAACATTTTACACTAGGGTAAAAACGTCGATCACATTAATGCATTCGGTCAATCAATCCAAGGATAAGTAGATCCGTACGTATGTGAGTTGTGGAAGCTACACAACCATTCTCGTGTCAAGTCAAATGCATTGGGCCATGAAATTCCAACCAACAGGTGAATTGCAGTGAACGCGGCTGAAATTTTTTGAGGTGATGTAGAAAGAGTGTGCTTTCACCATGAGAAAATGGACACACCTCTATATGATTCAAGTTTTCTCAAGTTTTCTCTGCCAAGTGAAATAAGGTTTCAAAGCTCTTGAGGACGACTAGGCACTCTTCCTAGTTCCAGAAGGGCATCTTAAACAAGAAGCCCTCCATCTACTTAGCCAAGTTCTCTGCCCCATACTCTTCTGTCATTTCCAAGTAATCGACAATGCAACACAACATTGTGACATTGTTGATGCTGATTCTCAGCTTCCCATGTGGAATGTACAGATGGAGACATCAAGGGAGGAGGGTCATGCTTTATTTGAAAGGAAGGATGGGGGCAAGAAATCAAAGTACTAGCTAGCTGGCTTTACAAGAATGAGCGTGTTCCATCAAGGAATAGCCCCCTCCCTTTATAGCCAAGAGAGGGGGTCTCTCCCAATAAATGCATCCTCCCACATGCATGGTGTGTGTGGAAGAGTGTCCCATGTGGGCTAGGTGATTACGCACTCTCAATTGTGTGCGACAACCCTTTGCCTCATTTTTCCACATACATCAACCCCCATATCCCAAGTCTAAGATACCTTGGTCTCTTCCCAATTTTATAATATGTTCAAACATCTAGGAGGACAAGTGGAGGGTCGGCATAAGGAATCTTGCCACCTCATCCTACTTTCCCATTATTTAACTTGCATTCTTGAACTTTCTATACCCCCCCCCCACATGGGCCTATCTTACATGGAGGGAATAATCCAATATAATATCCATCTCCACCTATTTTATATTACTTCTCCCATGGTCCTTGGGCCATATCTCACTAAATGCATGCGTGGGACCACCTAGGTGGAGGGGTGGTGCATGGAGGACCCATGCCTTCTTATCATTTTATATGATTACTACCATGGATTATGTACAACACACCTTATGGGTCCTCTTACGTGGAAGGATGGCACATGGTCATGCCCTACCACCTCAACCCTTGGCCTTATGCACACCATATTTTATTATACTATTGCCACACATACAAGCACACACACATATTTATGCCTTTTACTTTGGTCAAATTTATCCATAACGGTTCCCCCCCAAGCAGAGAATGCATAGCATTTTCATGCCTAGGACCATCACGCACAAAGAAGGGCTTGAGATAACGCTTGTTGATCACCTTCTTGCCATATGGCTCATGCAGCTCCTGAACTTATACAGACCCATTGCTACGTTCCTTGATGACTTTGTATAGACCGGTCCACAGTGGGAGGAACTTTTTATCCATCTGGTGGTCCAATCTATTATCAAAGCATAACACAACATCCCCCTCAGCAAAGTTTCTTTCCCATCCCTTGTGAATCTTAGTATCCATGCGAGCCTTTTGTCGGTTCTTTTGGATCTCTATTTGATGGAGTACAAGGCATCGGGTTTCATCTAGCTTCTCAAGTTGTACAAACCTGGCCTCTACATGTTCATCTTCTGTCATCCTCTGTTCTTGTGCCAATCTCAAGGCCGAAATCTCTATCTTTAGTGGTAAAACTGCCTCAATACCATACATCAACTCAAAAGGAGTGTGACCTATAGACGTTTTATGGGTGATGTTGTAAGCCTCGACGGCTTCGGTGACCTTCTGATCCCACTGGCTCCTGTTCCCTGTGGCCATTTTTCCCATGGTTTTACAAAGGAGGCCATTGGTCCACTCCGTTTATCCCATGGATGCTAGATAATAGATGCTAGAAGTGCAATGATCAATACCCATGCGATCCATGAGCAACTCCACTGCTTCATTTAAGAATGGACTCCCATGGTCAAATACTATTTCCATGGGTGTCCCAAACCTTGTGCAGATACATTCAAATATGAAATTTGAAATTGCCTTACCATTTGCAATGGGGAGGGCGATAGCTTCAGCCCACTTAGTGACATACTGAGTGGCTACCAAAAGATACTTCTTTTTGCGGGCGGTCATGGGTAGGGGCCCAACAAAATCTATTCCCCACTTCTGAAACGGATGGATGGACATCACTGGGGGATGTTGCCTAGGACGCAAATCCTTAGTACCAAAGAATTGGCATGGCACAATTTTTGTAATACATAGTGACATCCTTGAACAAGGTTTGCCAATAGTACACAGCATGTAAAATCTTCTTAGCTGTATAGTCACCGGCATTGTGGCCTCCACAAAATCCATCATGATAATGCTTCAATATCTTAGGTACTTCATTTGCATCAATGGCCCATCTTAGTACCCCATCCAGGCCTTGACGGTATAACACCCCATCAAAGAGAGTGTAGCGCCTACTATCTCTATGGATTTTCTTTCTCTCATAGCTAGTACTTTCTGGAGGAAAGGAGAAAGCAGTCATAAACTTGTAGATTCCACCATACCATGGATCCCCAACTTCTATGGCCGCTACAAGGGTTACATCGAGGCACTCCTTTAAATCAATCAAAGCATTCTTCAAGTTAGAACAACCCCCTTTTACAATTTTGAAAGAAAATTCATATTCTTGTAAAACTGCCAACCATTTGGCCAACTGGCCCATGGGATTTGGTGATTGAAGAACCTACTTTGCAAGACCATTGCTACAGATTATAATGAAGGACTTTCCAGCAACATAACGCTTAAATTTCTCAATGCAGAACACCAAAGACAAAGCATGCTTATCAACCTCAAAGTAGCGTCATTCAGTTTCGAGCAATTATCGAGAAGCAAATCGAATGAGATACATGAACCGATCCTCCCCTTGCTGGAGAAGAATACCTGCTAGAGTATGCTCACCAAACCCAGGATTGATATAGAAATTCTTTGACCAATCAGGTTTGCATAGAATAGAATTTGAAGCCAGAGCACTCTTGATTTGTACAAACCCATGATCACAATCCTCATCCCAAGGAAAATCAACTCCATCTTTTAATAGCATAGCCATGGGTCGCATCAAAGTAGTATATTGATCAATGAAGCAGTGATAGTATCCTGCTAGATTGACAAATGAGCATACCTGACGTTTGGTTGTTGGTGGGGAGAGCTTGAGGATAGCTTCTACCTTCTTGGGGTCAGGCTTGACGCCCTCGGATGAGACAATATGTCCCAACCTCCCTTGAGTGGCTCCAATGGTGCATTTATCAGGGTTGAGGCTACCATTCGCATCATTGACCCTTTGGAAGGCCACCCTAACCTTCATGATGTGCTCCTTACGTGCCGAGAATATACAAAAATCATCTAAAAACACCTCCAAGAAAACCCCCAAATATGGATCAAACACCATTTGCATAAATCTTTGAAAGGTAGCAGGAGCATTGCTGAGGCCAAATGGCATTACTTTGAATGCAAACGTCCCCCAGGGTGTGGCAAATGTGGTTTTAAGCACATCCTCTCAGCAATTCTAATTTGATAAAACCCGGAGTAACCATCACAAAAAGTATACATCTCATGACCACTTACCTTCTCAAGAATGAGGTCTTGAAAGGGAAGAGAATGATGGTCCCTCTGGGTAGCCGCATTGAGTTTCTTGTAGTCGATGCAGACCTGCCATTTGTTGTTTTTCTTTCGGGTGACTACCACTAGTGAAACCCATTCAGTAATGTGAACCAGAACAATAAAACCAGCCTCTACAAGTTTCTACAACTCTGAGTGCAAAGCATCGTTCTGTAGGGGCCCTAATCTCCGATACTTCTGAGCCACAGGCTTCGCATCAAGCTTCAGCTCTATCTTATCTCTATGGCAGTCACATGGCGAAGGTGGCGATAGCTAGTTGCGAAGAGGTCAGGGAAATCTTTGAACATTTCTAGGAAATCATCTTTCTCACTTGGCGTGAGGTCTAGGGAAAGCATAGATTGAAGCTGTTAAGGACTAGCTGTTACCTTTTCTGCAAGTGGTGGGGTCGGAGACACCCCCATCATGTAAACTTCCTCATCTAAGAACTTCTCCCCCCGTCTGATTCTTCCATTGATTCAAACACCGAGGATGAGAATCGTCGACCATCTGCTACCTTGATTCGAGTGGAGGAACGCCTTGTGCATTTCAAATTCAATTTCTTCATGATACGGGGCACCATGATATTACATGCAGCTCCCCCATCGACACACACTTTTGACATGGCAATTATCCATGAGGACATCTACTGTATGTGGGTGCCAATCAATTTCTTCAGAGATAGAAGAGACCTCTCGTACCTTTCCCTTTTTCTTGCTCCTCCTTGTTGAGAGACCTTGCTGCAGCTCACGTCTCACCTTAGGGTTTAATGCTATTAGTTGAGGGAGCGTGATGCTCAAAGACCGATGAGCAAGGTCCTGAACGACCGAATAGTCCTCTTGCCCCAAGCTGATGGGAAAATCCGAGGGCGACCACTTACTTCTACGATATCTTTTAGCCTTCTCTGTTGGTGGATCTGCCATCTCAGCATCTGAGGGCTCTGAGAAGGACACCTTCTTCCTGAGGCGGCCCGAGCCATGGTTTGGAGAGGGGTCCGAGGTGGTATGACTTCTTTTCCCAACGTCAAGGATCTCCACGTCAAAATCCTCGGTGCCTAATTCACTTAGAAGATTCACCCTTGGAATATTGGGACATTTCGTGTGATAATGACCCTTCTTGTGGCACTCGTAGCACACAACATTGGCACGTTCTCTTGGAGGGTGATTAGCTTGATTTCTTATGCCCACCACCTCAAGCCGAAGATCATTCAGGGCCTTGGCTAGGTCATTAACTCCGGGTTCTTTAGCAGGAGGGGCTGGGGGAGTAGGAAGGAGGGGGGCTCGTGGGCGAGGCTGGGGAAATCTTCGAGTCAGAGGTTGACGAAATACTCCTTGTTGAGGGTAAGCATCTAAGGGAAGACCATACATTTGAGGTGGAGGCAATGGATACATCCTTGATGAGGGGTGGGGGTATGCCCTTGAGTTGGACCCCTCAAGTTGTTGTTGCAAGAATTGAGGGGGTTGCGGAGGGACAATCGTCTTCTTTGAAGTGGGGTTAAATTGAACTTTATCAAACTTTTAAGCAATCTCATGTGCTAGCACCATAGTTTCTAGATTCTTCCATTTAAGCTTGAGGCGGAATTTGTCACTTGCTCCTTCCACAAGGTAGCCCAGCACATGTTGAGTCATTCCAGCTCGAAATCCAGCATTGTCCTCCTACGTGGCAATTAAACGGTCCAGGAGCACGGCCGCTCGATATCGACACGCCGTCTGACCTTCTGACTACTTCAAGTTTGCTACCTGCAGGTACACATTTTTCGGCTCCTCTTCTTTACTTAAATACTCAATCATCGCAACTGTCAACCTTGTCAGCTTTGGCGAACGTCTTCATCTTGCTTCTCATACCACACTTGAGCCAAACCCTGTAGAAATGTGGGAAGAACCAATAGCCATCTATCTTCAGTAAGAAAGTTGAGAGAAACACAACGGCGCTTGAAGGCCATAAGATACTCATTTGGACTTTCTTCAACCTATCCATAGAACATGAGAATGTCAGCCATGCTTCGAAAATGGAAAAGAGAGAGATGAAATGAGGCTTATCTATCGGCAAACAATGGAAAGAGGTAGCTTGAACTGAAAATCAGGTGAAGATACATCCATAAAGCACACATAGGCAGGGTAGGGTGTGACTGGTGTATTGTGAAATATTATAAGGAAAGAATCTTCAGCATAGAATAGCACAGACAATATTAAAAGGACCAACCCTCATGATATTGCATCCATCTTTACAAGCGAGGGCTAGACATGCGGCACTGCATGAGATTGTTCATCAAGGCAAATAAGAATGCCATGACAAATGTCAACAGTTGGAGAGCTTGCACATCACCTTCAGCTTCTTCCAGTTCTTATAGTCGCCATGCTATTTCTTCAAAGGGTGTGCGGTTTGGCATCCTTCTTTTGTGCAATGTCCTTAAGGACCTTTCTAATGATCTTTGGAAGTCGGTAAACTCGTATCAAATATTCCCAATACTTAGTTTCATGATGACCACAACCTTTGCATTCCTTACAAATGATCACGCTCATTCATAGCTTGCGGCTTTGTTGGGGCGGTGCTTCCACTCGCTTCATGCGTGATTGAAGTACAAGCTTCACGTGCCAAGAAATCAACAACTATATTTTAAGCTCGAGGGATATGCTGAATTTTTATCTCTTCAAATTGTTGGTAAAGTTCCAATGCTTGTTGATGTTGTGAAACCAAGCCTTTGCTCCGCACCTTCCACCTTCCAGTAACTTATTCATACATGAGTTGAGAATCTCCTTGCACCTCAAGTTGCTTGATCCGATATTCTTATGCCTTTTGTAGCCCAAAAATGAGTGCTGAGTACTCAGCTTAGTTGCAAGTACTTGCTGGTACATACTTGCTATAACAATACATCTCACCCCCTGGTGAAGTGAGCTTCACACCCACAACAACAGCCTTGGTCAAAGGTTTGTATGCGTCATCAAATTGGAGGAGCCAAGATGTCATTACACCTAGACTAAAATCTAGACATCCCAAGTTTCTCGGTAGTCCAAGATAGATAGAAGGAGAGGGTAGGGAGAACTCAATACTTAAGCAAGACGTTCAGCACCAAATAAACTTGCAATCCTTTGTTGATAGTTTATCTTTAGACAAAAAAGAATTACAACTTATTCCTCAAAATGAGGCACAAAAGGTTAACTAGGTACAAAGGGATTTCTTGGTCGAAACATTACCAACCATAGTCGAGCCCTAGAAACCTTTGTAATGAGATCAAGAAGAAATCATTCAAGACGAGCTTATCGACAGGAATTAATAAGCAGATGCGCCAAATCTCCCCCCAAGCTTGGGGAGCATCCCACCCTTCGAAGAATGTCACCTTTTAATTACCTCCGATATAGCAAGTAGCTCGATCACCACACAATGAGTAGAATTGAAATCAAAGTCCTCCCAGTGTATCACTAGTTCTTCAGCTTGAATCATCCATGGTGTATCATCCCACCCGTCATCTCCTTGAACATGCATTGTACAATCAGTTGTTGAAGATCGACATGAAGATCAAGAAACATATCTCACCAATTGGTAGCCGTAATGAGCACAGGACCCAAGCACCAAATCCTTGAACTCGTCGAGAAATGACATAAATATCCACCCTCCTCGTGTGGCGTGCGTCCAAGGAGTGAACTTGAAAAAGTTCAGAATCTACGATCTAGTATCAGATATGAATAGAGCACATGAAATGAAGTACTTTTGCTTTTTACAACAAGAGGAAACTCCCTACGGTTAGAGAGTTACAGTTCATGAGATTTCACCATATAAGCAATATCATTACACTTTCATCACTTTCTATTTGCTGGCCTATTGATAAGTCTTCCTTTTGTGAATGGGAAGGTCTTGTGTTCAATTCCCACTCCTTAATAAAAAGAGAGGAGAGGAGAGGAGAAGAGAAGAGAAAGAGAAGAAGAAGAGGACAGGGACGCGAGATCTTTTGTAGGAGCCCGAAAAGTTTGTCCGCGACGCGCAAGTGCACCAGAAGACACACGAACTTAGAAAACAGTCGCAATTCACGATCTATCCGCGACGCACAGATGCACCAGAAGACAGAAACTCAAAAAACAATCACGATTCACGATCTGTCCGCGACGCGTAGATGCGCCAGTCGCAACCAGGGGACGTGCGAGATGCGCAGGAACCGTAGGCAGGAGACGTAGGAAACCAGAAGATGCGTAGGAACCGCAGACTAAAGGTGCATGAATCAAGAAGATGTGCAGGAACTGCAGGCTAAATGCATAGAAACTGAGAAGTTCTGCAACCGCAGGGACGGAGAACTGCGAGCAAAAGATACATAGATTGGAGACACATAAGCAAAGAACCGCACACGGAAGGTGCTGCAGAACTACACCCAGCCGTAGGAGTAACGAATTTTACACCACTAGCCGTGGAGATTTCGATCCTAGGAGCCACACCAGTTCTATTAACTAGAAAATAATTTGAGACAAGAGGCTAGATGCTAGGCATGGCGACGCTCGAGAGCCATATAGGAAAAGGGAACATGAGGGGAGAAGCATTAACATGGGTGGGAAAAAAGGGATTAAGAGGGATGGGAATGAAGAGGAAGACTATGGCACAAGGGAAGAGGGAGAGGGGAAAGAGGAGCATGTACATAATGGGACGAGGAATGTAGAGATGGAGACATCAAGGGAGGAGGGTCATGCTTTATTTGAAAGGAAGGATGGGGGAAGAAATCAAAGTACTAGCTAGCTGGCTTTACAAGAATGAGCGTGTTCCATCAAAGAATAGCCCCCTCCTTTTATAGCCAAGAGAGGGGATCTCTCCCAATAAATGCATCCTCCCACATGCATGGTGTGTGTGGAAGAGTGTCCCATGTGGGCTAGGCGGTTACGCATTCTTAATTGTGTGCGACAACCCTTTGCCTCCTCATATATCATCCCCCATATCCCAAGTCTAAGATACTCCCTTGGTCTCTTCCTAATTTTATAATACGTTCAAACATCTAGGAGGACAAGTGGAGGGTTGGCACAAGGAATCTTGCCACCTCATCCTACTTTCCCATTATTTAACTTGCATTCTTGGACTTTCTACACCCCCCCCCCCACATGGACCTATCCTACATGGAGGGAATAATCCAATATAATATCCATCTCCACCTATTTTATATTACTTCTCCCACGGTCCTTGGGCCATATCTCACTAAATGCAGGCGTGGAACCGCCTAGGTGGAGAGGTGGTGCATGGAGGACCCATGCCATCTTACCATATCATTTTATATGATTACTACCATGGATTATGTACAACACACCTTATGGGTCCTCTTACATGGAAGGGTGGCACATCATCATGCCCTGCCACCTCAACCCTGGGCCTTATGCAAGGTGGAGGGGTGGTGCATGGAGAATGCCACCTTATCATTTTATATGATTACTACCATGGATTATATACAACACACCTTTCTAAAGCCTCACAAAACAAAGCAGCCTTTCAAAATGACATGTCTTTGTTGTAGGCTTCACAAGGAACACCTGTTAGTACCTCATATTTTGGTAATATACAAAACACAGTTCTATCAACATAAGTGGCCATATTATTTAATGATGCACAGCACTACTACACAATATTTGAACCATATCCTCAGCTTTGACCATTTTATCAATACTACACCTTTATCATCATATAACGCGCTTGCTTTCTGAAGGTTGCACTCATAGCAATGCAACCCAGGCTTGAAGATGAGTTAAAGTCAAAAGTTTCACCAATACACGTCTCATGAAACTAAAACATCCTAGACCGAAATAGAGAATTGCACTACTTTCAGCTCATCGAGTATAAAATGAAAACATGAGGTTTAGTAATACAGAACAAGTCGGTCACTATCCATGGCATTATAGACGGGGATTCAGAAGCCTATTGTGCTAAATTACAATTAATGCATGATTATAGTAGTCTTAAAACAATGCTTAACAATAACGTAGTTTCAAGCAGATGCTTTAATAGGATGGGAAATTACTGTTACACTCCCACTACTAGTGCTAGTAAAGACTATATTAGACTCAACGCATTAGCAGTCAAAATTTAAATTGCATTCAAAGCTACCCAAGCATGCCATCCATTCAACACGGCTACTCTCCTTTACTGTTGAGGCAAAATGACAATGTGCTTACCCAATAGCAACATCCACATCATACTCATCCCACACCAAGTCCCTACTATCATCTGAAGGACACTGCAATAACACTATATCTCCCAAATAAATGATCGATATTAACAACCTTAGCTATAGAAGCAGAAGTGTAGTTGTTTCCAAACAACCAATGACTGAAAACAAGCAGAATCTCTTAGCTATATGAAACTTCCAAGAAAACACGGTTGAGGGTGGTATTAACCTCTTTTCACATTAATTTAAAACTGTAAAGCCCTTATTTAAGTCAATTTTGACAAGCCAATCTTTATTCTCATACAGACTAATAGCAACTACAACCTAGCAATGCCACAAAAAGGCATAATCCTGATGTTTTGTCCTGAATAGTGAAGACAGATGTAACCAGATGCATCAACAGAAAAAGATAAAAATTGTGTTACCAAACACCATCAATCCTCGCCGATGCCCACAGAATTTAATCACCTAGTATAAATCATTCCTAGCATATAATCCTGTGTCTATCATAAATCAATCATCTACACAAATCCCCTCTTAAGAAAAACACAAGTGGCATTCATAAAAGCACAATAAACCAGAAGATATCCACATCTATGCATTCTACTAAGAAAAACCATACATAGTTACAATGGATCAATTCACGTGTTAACACATTCTTGGCTGCAACGACATCACTACTGGATCAGTTATCCTGGCCTTGAAAGATGGGTTAAGTCCAGCAGCATCCTCTTTGCAATATATAATATCCCATCAGAGCCCTTGACATCACTGTAGCACAGTAGGCATGCAAGTACACTAGACTATAACAGAAAAATCATAAAAGCGGCTGGAAGCTTGCAGCTCTGCTTATTGCACTCCAATAATTCATTTAAAAAGTAATGGGTAGGTGCAGCACACGCCTGTACTCCAGCACTGCATTCTCCCAAAGACATATGTTAGGCATATCTCTCTCTCTCTCTCTCTCTCTCTCTCTCTCTCTCTCTCTCAGAAGGATGATCACAATTTTCTCAAGCCTTGGATATTATGCCATTTCAACACTGACTTGTAAACAACCGCACCTTTGCATCACCTTCCAGAACTGTCCCAGAGACTTAAGTGAAAAGATAGAACAGAATCAGTTTGGAGGGAAGTTATATTCCAACGTCACTTTTTCTTGAGCAAGAAATCTACACTTTCAGACGTGTCATTAAGGACGCACACTTCATTTCTGAGCTGTCATTCAAGCGCGGCTGCTGTTCGGCTCAAAAAACTTCACGTCACCAAGGATTTCATATCGTATATTTTGACAGCAGTGATTCGCAAGATGCAATGCCCACGCAGATGGTGACAAAAGAATCGGGCACAGCTGTTGCCAACATGACTGCACCCCTCCTCCATTCACTAGTTAGTTTATATATTGATGGGCTAGAGGCTAGATTTTGTTAAGAGGAATTGGATCTGTAAGTTTGAACACATTAGTGTCCATCATGTCATACGTGACTAATGTTGGCCTGCTTTTCATGTGTTGTTATCAGACCCCAGCTGCGCATGACAACATTCTCTGCTACCCTGAGACTAAATGTGAGCTGACCTTCTTGTCTATGCTGGAGAGAGTGCCAGAGTGTGCGTGCCAAAAAGACAGAAAGAAAGATATATTAACGTCTGCGGGAGGCCTCGTGGGCCTATGGGACAAAAGTGCGGAAACAAAGTAAACTCATGCAAGCCACAGTGGGCTGGAGCGAAGGGCTCGCTAAGGCCCTCGCTGAGTACTAGAAAACACATCAACTGAAATACTAATGTAGTACATCATATCAAGTCAGGCCAGAAAAGCCAAATAGTGTGTAACATGAGTGGGGCATGTCGGGTGCTCAGGGCTAATGCTCCAAGAACATGATCTAGCTCCATGTATCCAGGCTCCGTGATAGCTCTCTGGTGTGACTCAAAGAGCTCACGTATCTACATCTGTCGAGCTGTCTGGCACTATGGTGGGCGTGGTCTCCTCGATCTCTGGATCCGATGGGCTATGTCAAGTGTAATGCCACGTCTCTATCGGTCGCCTCTGAGAAGAGCTGAGATAGGTCGAACCTCAATCGTGTGTGCTCTGGTCTCCTGTCGCATGTGAGACCCCCGTGACCCTCGTCCAGTAGTGGTGCCGTGTCGACTCCCTCTACTGACCCATCTATCTCTCATGTCAGCTAGCTCCTCCTCCTCTACTCCCGAGTGCCCTGGAGCTGACTCAAATGCATAGAGGTCGGTGACCTGCCTCTGTGCTCGGTCCACCTCAGTGTCCTGTGACGTGGTGGTCGCATCCTGCTGCTCTCTGATCCGTCGCAGTAGTGTCTCTCTATCTCTCCGCATCTCCATCAGGTAGAGCCCAATACAGACCTAATCATGGAAGTGGATCAGTCGTGAGAGTGGACCAAACTCGTGTCCCTCTTGAAAAAGGCAATGGTAGCGCCCTCGGATCTCGTAGTAGGCGGGACATATACAAAGAAAATGCTCCTCGGTCTCGACCTGACCCATCGTGCATAGCATACAAGTCCGTTGCTCTCTAAGTATGCCTGCAACTCTCCCTGCCTCAATCCTCAGCGGATGGGAGGAGACTCGCATTTGTCCAATGGCAATCCTCAGTGCATGTGAGACTCCTCTGTCCTCAAGATACTGGGGTCTAATGATGAGGCCATCCTCCGATACTCTCAAGAAATGGTCATAGTAGAGCTGGGTCTTGGTGGAGAAATCCTGGTTCCCCCCCCCCCAAGTCCAAAGTGTGTGAAGCTGGAGGAGGTCTAAACGTATGATGCGGTTAATCTCATCTCGCGGAATCAGCTCGAGGGGTGCATCCATGCTATACTAAAAAGGAGGGACCCTGTCCATCTGAATGCCATGATTGGCGAACCAAGCAGAGATGCGTGCATACCATGCTATATCAAACCCACTCTCTGCCAGTTGGATAGAGGATTCCAATGCCAGTCTCAGTAGCCTCTCACGAGGTAGATCCCAGACTCTATGGAGGAAGGCCACTGTCTGAAAGGTGGCATCATAGACTTTCTGACGCCTCGACCTTGCCTCCTCAATGATAGCCTCAGTGTAAAGATGTGATCTAGGGTGGAATGCTGTCTCCAAAACCCTGCCTATCCTAGGGCACGCTGCCCATGTGCCTCTGTGTGACTACTGATCTCTCTCTCTAGTACAGATCCATAGATCTTGGCCACAGTGTGGCCAATCATGAGAGTGCAGTAATTCTCAACGTCCATGGGGTCACCTGCCTTGTGTATTGGGACGATGGTGGTAGTGCTCCAGGAGGGTGGAAAGCCGTGGCATATGGCATTGAAGAACATTTGCGCTAGGATCGGGGCCAAAACCTTGTGCCCGTGTGCGAAACGCTTCAATCGTAGCCCCTCATGATCATGTGCTCTTTGGTTATGTAGTCGACGGAGTGCCACCCGCACATTCTGTGCAGTGAACAAGTGACAAGTGGCGGGTCTAGGCATAGCGGACATATCAGGTGGTGCCTCCATCGCAACATCATAGAGAGAGCATGCATATGTGTGCCAAACACCCGGGTCTGTGATGGGGATAGACGGCTTCCTCTCCGATAGGAGCCCCCATCCAATAGTAGGATCCCCTCCTCAGAACGAACTAATCACCTCGTCGATCCTATGGGTGAGGAAAGTCCGCCGCTTGCGGCGTGTCAACCGTCATGAGATCCTCTGTGCCTCAGGTGGTGTCAAGTGGCCAAGGGCTTACTCACGTGTGAGGTGAGCTCTCATCTCTCTGCACTCATCATCATACTAGGGGTTCTGAGGCATCTTTCCTACTGAAACGCACCCAAATCGAGTCGTAGGGAAAGATCTGATAGCTGCATTCATGACCACTATGGCAAGGGTGTCTGATGCATAGGTGAGGTCTACTTCGTCCCCAAGTAGTAAACCTGGGAGCTCCTGTGCCAAATGGCTCACGTAATCGGGGTCAAGGGTCCGATCAAAGTGGACTTGTACACGAGTGGGAGTGGGAGGGGCTCTCCATGTGACTAGCGTAGTGGTGGAGACACTGAACGATAGGTATGAGTGGTCAACACCTAGCAGGGGAGGGGGCACAACGAAGTCGTGTATCCGTGAGGTGAAGGATAGGGGACCGAGTATGTAATCCACTGTACTAGTACCTCCGCCATGTGGGAAACAAGTGAACCCACCAGATAATGGCCATCTCTATAGGCCATTATATATGATTAGGTCATGGATAGCCCCCAAGTCAAGTAGATGCCGGCCGTATCCTATCACGTGTGATGCATCCGCTCAGTGTCTCACTGTCCCAAGCTCTGCAGTGTCTAGTTATGGTACTATGAGAGAGTCTGATGTAAAGTCAAGTAGGCACACTGGCCTGTCACCTGTGCGTGCATTGAAGTCACCAACAAGGAGACTGTCTCCTAGTCTAGAGAACTCAATGAGATCATGTATCGTCTCATATGGGCTGTGTCCCTTTGTAGTGACTGCGTGTGCATAATGTGATGTATCTGGGGGAAAGTAGCACACTGCCATGTAGATTGGTCGAGCATCAGGTATTTGGACACGGACCCACATATGTCGCACGTGTTCCTCTCCCCGAACCACTGAAATGAGGGGTCTCAAATGTGATCTAAAGAGGACGGCCACTCCTCCGGAGCCACGCACTCCACTGTCTCCCCTCATTTACTTCCCAGTGGGCTGACTCCCATGTATATCCTGCCACAGTGGGCAGTCCTCTCTCTGGACTCTCATGTGTCTCGGTGTAAAAGATCATGTCTCTCCCAGTGTATGTCTCCAAGAATCCTCCTGGGTCAGACCAGAGTGTGCCATTACAGTTCCACACTGCCATCTTGAGTTCATTATGTGCATTCATCCCATTGGTCTGTGTGTCCTCCCTCTATCGGGTATGTCCTGTCGCTGTGGCTCTGGATCTTTGCCTCGCCGACTACCTAAGGAACAAGGGTCTGTGTGATCTGGCTAGAAGAACTCTATGATCATGCGTAGAGTCTACATGTGTGCCCCATCCCTGTCTCTGCAATCTAAGCAAGCGCTCTCGATGCTTAATTGCCCATGAAGGAAGGCGGTTAATCATCTCTGATCCGGATAAGAAAGGAAGTGGGAGAATAGTCCAGAGCTACTATCTCTGAAGAGACAATAGTTAGTGACCTAGGACCTCATAATATACTAGGCACGTGAAGATGAAATGCTCTTATGACTCAATCTCCTGTAGAATACACAAGGCACAAATACGCCTCTCTGGGTACTCCCTAACTCGGCCCACTTTCAATAAGGAGTCGATGTGATGAAATCCGAAACTGCCCAATAGAGATCCTCGATGAATGGGGGAGAAGAGTATATCCTAGAGGATCAATAAAGCCCTCATCGAAAATGTGCAAATCCTGATCTCTATAGAAGCTGAGCCTCGTTGAGAGCTCACTCGATGCCGACCAAGGTCCTCATCAAGGCAGGAGAAATGATGCATCAATGCTGTACTGGAAGGGGAGTAATCTGTCCATGTGGAGCCCCAATCTCTCAAACCCCCTGCATGTGTGTGCATACCAGCATCTATGATGTCCTTTAGCTAAGGCCATGGAAGAGGATAGTGCTAGCCATGGTAGTCTACATCGCCCTAAAGTGCAATTCATGTTTCCTCTGAACTAGTATAGATAAGTGATGACTTGGAAAGCTGCATCAAGTTGCAGTGGAGATGACCCAAACTCAACCTCAATAATCTGATGGTGGACTGACAGCTTACTACGTATCATCCTCGACAGCATGAGAAGCTGGAGACGCTCTACTAAAGCCCACCATGCATCCGAGAGATCCAGTCCCCAGCAAGGCCTACCGTACATGCCTGCTGGCCGAACCAAGGAGTTGAAGAGAAGAGCCTTGGTTGGAGGGTCCTGAAAGTGTGAGTGGAAGCACTGTCTCTCCAGCTTGACCAACGACACATCTCCTCTTTCTCAAACAAGCCTGCATCACCAATCGCATATTAAAAATAGGACTAGAAAAGATAACCCCTAGCTAAGTTATGATAAAACAAGATCCATCATAAGTGAACTGCTCTCTATGCGGCTGCTTAGGATGCAAACTGCCCTCGCGCACGAGAGAGAGAGAGAGAGAGAGAAAGAAAGAAGAAGAAAGAAATTTTATTAAAGGTCCACGGAAGGCCATACATGGCCTATGGGACACAAAATCATCCGAAAGGAAAATACATCATCAACGATGCGCCAACTAGGTGGCCTCATCGTAATACCACTAAGATGCCAAAAATGGCTACAAAAATCCTAGATACAAAATGAAATGAAATAGAGTACCAAAATTGCCTAGATACAAAATGTAAAATATGAAATATGAGGAACATCGTCTTCCCTAAGGGGTCTGTGATCCAAAGAAATGATGGAAGTCATGGCCATCGACCATGCCTCCTGCCATGAGTGTGAAGATCTGGGCAAGTGTCAAACGGGCTGCTGGCGGTGCCAAGTCTCCATGGAGCAATCTCCTCCAAAAATCTGCCATCATCCTCCGTCGTCTAGAAATAAAGCGACGGGTACGGCCTCTGTGTAAGATCATCCTGCGGTGCTGCCGGATCATGTCATATGTACATCCTCGGGGTGGAACCATCGGTGCTCTCTGGCAAGATGGGCTATCTCTGTGCTCATGGTCCTGCGCCTCGTCCTGCTCCTCATGAATAACCAGGTCTCTGGCAGGGATGCGACAGTGCTCTCTGAGGAATCTCTCTCTGTATCTGGTGATCTCCCTGATGAACAACGCTAAGCAATACTGATCCTCATACTCCATAATCCGAGAGAGAGGTCCAAATCCGTGCCCAAATAAACAGTGAAATCTGCCACGGATCTCATAATATAAAGGGCATCTGCAAACAAAGTGCTCCTCAGTCTCCACCTCCCCCATAGTGCAACAAGGGCATATCCTAGTCTCTCGCCTGGGTCTATGTCCGGTAGCTGTACGACGCATCCTGCCGGCCTCAACGTCTAATCTGTGGGAAGATACCCTGAGCTGGCCCAAGGCAATCCTGAGTGAGTGCGACATATGAACGCCGATATATCCTGGGGATATGATGAAGCCATCCTCTGAAATCCTGAGAAAATGGTCACGATATGTGGCCATCTTCGTAGGAAGCTCCGTGGGATGAACCCAAGTGCGAAACGTGTGTAGCTGCAACAAATCTGCCCTGATAACCTGGCTGAGCTCATGTCGAGTGAGAGGGAGGCGAGGGGCATCTATGCTGTATCGAAATGGTGGCAGCCTATCCATATCCAAGCCCAGCGAGGTGAGCCATGTGGAGAGTGTGTGGTACCAACAAAAAGTATGACCTCTCTCCGCTAACATCTGCGAGGATGTCAGTGCTAGCCACGGTAATCGTGCTCTGCCTGCTGCTGAGTCTCCGAGCGCCCTGATCCTATGCAAGTACGTAACTGACTGAAATGTTGCATCTAGCGCTAGGGGTGTAGCTCCGAACTCTGCGAACATAATCTGATGCGGTACCGTGGGCTTCGCTCTGATCAATCTGGAGAACATGATGATCTGTAACCTCTCTACTCGTCTCCAATCTGCAACCCTAAGATCTCCTGCCCAAAAGGGGCTAGCATACATGACTGCAGGTCTCACCAGCGTATCGAAAAGTAAGGACTTCGTGTCGGGATGCTGAAAATGTGACTGTGCACACTGCCTCTCGAGAAGAGCCAAGGCGGCATACCCTCTACTGATCCTATCTCGTGCTGCATGCGTCATGGTGAAGACTGGACCTCTAAATGTGGCACCCAAATATGTATACTCCCTAACTAGCTCCACCTCCTGCCCATCAAATGTGAAAGAGAACTCGCCTCTCCTATAAACCTGGTATGACGTGTTGAAGACCATGACTTTGGTCTTCCCAAGGTTTACAGACAACCCTCTGTCCTGACAAAAGCTGTGGAGTGCATGGAGATGTGCCTGTAAACCCTGCTGGGAGGAAGAAATAAGAACCACGTCATCTGCATAGAGGAGAATCGGTATCGTGGATCCTGCCAGTAAAGAACCTGTACCACCCATCGTCTGTATGTACATCTCTAACTCATCGATATAGAGACCAAAGAGTGTCGGAGACAAAGGACACCCCTGCTTCACCCCTATCGTACTGCGTACTTCCGCCGACAGCCCCGCCCGTGTCCTGACTCTACCTGTGACTCTCTCATACAAGGCCATGATCGCCCATTGAATCTCCCCATTGAATCCCAAGTCACGAAGTCGCTGGAAGAGTCTGAAACGCGGCACAGTGTCAAATGCCTTTCTGAAGTCCACGAAGCAACAATAGAGCCGTTGCTTACGTGACTTCGCCTCCTCAATCAAAGCCCTGAGTGTGAAGATATGATCTAGAGTCGAGTGCTCTGCACGAAATCCTGCCTGCCCTCTAGCTCTCATGCCTGTCGCCTCGGCATGGTCATTTATATGTCCTTCTAGAATGGTCGCATAAATCTTGGCCATGACATGGCCAATCATAATGGTCCTGTAGTTCGACGCCTCCAAAGGATCCCCCGACTTGTGTATGGGTACTATGGTATTTTCTAGCCAACTAGGTGGAAGACCTGTACAAATGGACTCGTTAAAAAGACGGGAGAGGACTGTAGCTAAGGCATCAATCCCATGGATTACATACTCCGCTTGCAATCCATCATGGTCCTTAGCTCTCCCAGTCTTCAAACGATGAGCTGCTGCTCGGACACTATTGGATGAGAATAAGGCAGAGGAGGTGGGTCTAGGCACATGGGATAAGTCGATCTCTGGCTGGTCTGGAATATCATATAAAGTGGAAGTATAGGCAAGCCAAACCTGCGGGTCTGTAAGAGGAGTTTGAGATTTCAAGCGAAGGAATTTCTTCCAGAATTCCTTGGAATCACAACTGAAAAGTAAACTTCTCAGCTCCTCCTCATTCCGGGCTAGAAATTGGCACTTTTTGCGTCGCACCAAACGCTTGTAACTCAAGACCGACTGGTGGAGGACTGGATGTGTGGCAAGTGACGGGGAAGGACTTGTGGGCTGCTGAGATGATGGAGGTATGTACAAGGTCCCACCGATCCTGTGTGGAGGGTAGGGCATCGAGAAGGTGCGGACGGAGAAGACCACTCAGGTGCTGGCTATAAATATCATCAAACTGGTGGTCAAAATGAACCTCATAGTATGGCTGACGCTCATGATGTCTAGAAGGGGGGGCATGAGGAATCTGGGTAAGAATAAAGTGCAGACGTGCATGATCGGCTGAAGGCATAAAAGGGTCAACTGTGAGGTTATGTACAAAAGGGATTAAAGTCGGGGGACCCAAGACGTAATCAATGACGCTCGTACCACCACCCGCGAAGGGAAAACATGTGGCTGTGGATGAATGCGGCCACTGTCGAAGTCCATTATAAATGACCATGCCGTGCGATGAGAGAAGCTCCAATAGGCGATGTCCCTGATCTGTCACCTCTACCCCTCTATCTGAAGATAAGCGTGGAAAACTCTCATCTGGGGCAGCTGGAACTAAGACTGGATCCTCAGCAAAGTCCAAAATCTCTGCCTGTCTGTCTGATGTCCTCGCGTTGAAGTCTCCTAAAAGGATGACCTCTCCGCGGCATGAGTACTCCAATACATCGGCTGACAAATCCTCAAAAGGTGACTGTCCTGGTCCATCTGAGGCATAACGAGACTGTCTCAGGGGAAAGTAGCATACTGCAATAAACAAGTCTCTCAGGGGGGGTCTCCTGATCCGTACCCAAAGATATCTGGCCCGATGGTCTCTGCTCATGACTGTGAGTATCGATCTAAGATGCTCTCTATAAAGAACTGCCACACCGCCAGATCCTCTGACTCCTCCTGATCGTCTAGTCTGCTGTCGAAAGACAGACTCCCAGGCATACCCTGTCACCTGCGGCAAGCCTCTCTCTGGGCTCTCATGGGTCTCTGTAAAGAAGACGATGTCCTGATCAAAAAAGGCCTCTCGTAAGTTGCCAGGCTGAGCTGTGAGGGAACCATTACAGTTCCAAACTGCGAAACTCAAGCTATCTGGTAGACTACGTGTCCCATAGGCCTCGTGTCGTCAACTGTGGGCTCCAGCCGGTCTAGATCGCATAGCTCCTATCAAAGTCTGCCCTCTCTGATCACGGCCCACTTGCCCTCACGACGGGCAACATCCCTCTGTGCAATGAGACGTCTATGCTCCTCCCACTGAAGAGCTGTAAGGTCCTCATCCATGTGAATCTGTGGATGGTCCCTCAATCTGGATCTCCTTCGTAATACTGCGAGACGGGCCTCAGCATCTCTGAATCTGATGATAAGTGGCTGGTGCCGTGCTGGATCCCGGCCCACTCGATATGCAGCTACTATGCCATGATCCTGAACTCCGAGTGTCCCAGATATGAAATCTGTCGCCTGATCCATGGCTGATCTCGTATCTGATCGCTCAACTCCGCGGATGCAGATGTTGAGGGCCTTCTGATCTCGCCGCTGACTCTCGGCAATAGTCTCAGAGACTGTGGTCTGCTGGGCCTGTGGGGCTCTACGCACAACGTCCACCCACTCTGAGGTCTTCTGTACCTCTGTCTGCAGTGTGGCCAACCTCTCCTCAACTGCTGCACTAGCTGGAGGAGCTACATGCAGCTGCTGGAGGCGATCATCGCATGCCACAACATGCTCCTGAATGCGTGTCTCCAGCTGCACTATGCGCTCAGCATGTAATCTCTCAATCGCAGATTATCTGCCAGGACTGCTTCCGTTGTGGAGGGTGAAGGGGAGAGGGGGTACAAGGATGAGGGGGTAAGAGGGTAAGAAGGTGAGTAAAGGAGGGGTGCAGAAAATGGAGGTCCTGAAGAGAGAGATCCGGTAGAAGGAAGTAGGGAGTCAGGGACCGAAGAAGAGCCTACACTAGGGGAGGAAGGGGCTGAAAGGGAGGGTCGGTGGGGAGAGGTGGGAAGAAGCTGGGTAGGGACTAGGGGAGGGGAAGAAGAGGAGGGAGGAGGCTGGGTAGGGAATAGGGAAGGGGAGGAAGAGGAAGGAAGAGGATGGATAGGGACTAGGGGAGGGGAGGAAGAGGAAGGAAGAGGATGGGTAGGGACTAGGAGAGGGGAGGAATAAGCAAGGGAAAGGGCTAGGGAGGAATGAACGGGAGCAAGAGGAGGAGGTGAGACTGAAGGAGGGAGAGGAGGAGGATTGAGTAGAGGAGGTGGGTAGGAAAGGGTTGGGATTGAGGCAAGGGAGGTAACCGGAAGTGATGGGGGAGATGGAAGTAAAGGAGATGGGGTCGGAGCCACAGGAGGATTGAGTAAAGTAGATGGGTAGAAAAGGGTTGGGGTGGAGGCAAGGGAGGTCGTTGGAGGTGGCGGGGAAGGAGATGTTAAGGGTAAAGAAGAACTTGCCTCTTCGGCTCTTGTACTGCTGCCTATGCTTTTATCTTTCTCTACTTTTGCTCCTTGGAG
Source organism: Dipteris shenzhenensis (assembly GCF_047967505.1). Lineage (NCBI taxonomy): Eukaryota > Viridiplantae > Streptophyta > Polypodiopsida > Gleicheniales > Dipteridaceae > Dipteris > Dipteris shenzhenensis. The sequence continues at coordinate 20,748,215 of NC_141625.1, read as the reverse complement.
GGCCATGGTGGAGCTCCTTGTTTGTGGCATCTCCTTACTCCTGGAAGTGCTGAATTCTCTGCTCAAAACTGCCTCTAAGGGCCATGGTGGAGCTGCTGAATTCTCTGCTCTTCAAAACTGTCAAAACTGCCTCAAAACTGCCCCTTTTTAACTCTGTTTTCCTGCACTTTAAGGACACTTGCTTTAAGTCTATTCACACGCGGGGGGGGGGGGGGGGGGGGGGGGGTGGGGGGGAGAGAAGTTTAAGACTTTCCTTAAACCCCCTTCCCTCCCAACAGAGGCTTGCGCAGGGAGGGGAGCTGTTGGCTTGCGAGGGAGCTGCTGGCTTACGGGGCTGAGGCTTGCAGGGAGCTGTTGGCTTGCGCAGGGAGGCGGGGCTGAAGCGGAGGGGGAGGGCGGAGGGGCTGAGCGGGTGAGGCGAGAGAGGCTGAGGAGGGGGAGGGGCTGAGCGGGTGAGGGAGGGGAGGGGAGGGGCGGGCTGAGGCTGAGGCTGAGCGGGTGAGGGAGGGAGGCTGAGCGGGTGAGGGAGGGGGGACTGAGCGGGGAGAGAGGGGGCTGAGCGGGTGAGGGAGGGGAGGGGCGGGCTGAGGCTGAGCGGGTGAGGGAGGGGAGGCTGAGCGGGTGGGGCTGAGGCTGAGAGAGAGAGAGAGAGAAGAAGAAGAAGAAGAAGAAATAAAACGAACAATAGTAATGTCTTTTGGAGGCCTCCTCACGAGCCTATGAGACAATATACACTCAAAAATAGTATCTCATACCAGCCAGCATGAGCTCATGCAAGGGCTTGTAGGGCCCTTGCAGAGTGTGATACTAGAGCCTCTACAACCAAAAGTCAAAACATGAGAGCATACAGGAGATGTGATCAATTGTGAAAGTCATGGCTTGAGAGGGATACAAGGATACTATCTGCCTCTTTCGGGTCATCTATTGCTATGGTGGGGGGCATGGCCTCCATGATCTCTATATCCGGTGGGCTATCTCAAGAGTGATGCCTCGACTCTGACGGTCCCTTCTAAGTAGAAACAGGATAGATTGGACCTTCATTGTATGTGCTCTAGTTTGTCTCTGCACGATGCATGGTCTCTGTGGCTCTGGATCCAATGCTCATCAATCCTCTTCCCACTAATCCCCTTTGCCGTCATATCAGCTAGCTCCTCCTCCATGCTCCTGTGACCTGGTGCCGAATCGAATGTGTTGGAATGGCATGCCTTAGATGTCCAGTCTAGCTCTATCTTCCGTGTTACCCCTACCAATTGTTGTCTGATCTGTCTCAATAGTCTCTCTCTATGTTATTGTATCTCGATCAAGTAGAGACTGAAGTAGACCTGATCATGAAAATGGGATCAGCCGAGAAAGTGGTCCAAATCTGTGCCATTCTTGGAAAAGGCAGGAACACACAGATTTACTGCATTCATTTTGGGGATCTACCCAGGCAGAGTAGCCTTATTGACACTCAACACAACAGAAAAACAAGTTTCCCCAAGTTGGAAGCTGGTCCCTGCACAGTTATTGCACACCTGCGCACACTAATGCTCTTTTGGTGAGGTGTTAGTGCAAGCTCTTGGCGTGAATGCCCTAACAATGATGTCGATGTACCCATGAGGACAGCTGTGTAAGGTATTCAACCCATGACTCTCAAAATGTCAATGTGGGCAGCTTCAGTTTGCCAACATTGGCTTTGAAATGAGAGCCCAAAATTGTACCAAGCACAAGGGCTTCAATTTAGGTCAATTTCACTGGTTTTTAGCAACGCCGTAAATTTTCTCAACAGTTGGAAGGGGGGAAAGGGGGGTGGGGGGGAGACGCGAGGAGAAGAGCCAACCAATCAAAGCCTAGTGCATCTAATGCTGGTCTAGAAACAGCAATGAGATGTACTAAGACTTTACAAAGCAGGTCGGCCTGCTCTACAAGAGAAATGTCAGGCAGAGGAGAAAGCCTCAAATCCAAACTTTAATTTCATGTAGATGGCTCGATTTTTGCCAACATTGGCTAGTTTAGAAGAAAACCCCCGAAATTAGTTGTGATGCAGGTGGTAAATCTTCTACAGCAGGTGGGATTGATGAAACACAGAAATGAAGGCTTTCTCAGAAACGGCGGAGCCAGATTTTTGCTGGTTAACAGAGCTGCAACACCAGCAGATTAAAGACTGACATATCTGAATAAGCATATTGTCATGGCGGCAGCATCAGTAAATAAGGGTGACCCTTTCAGAATACAGCTGCTCCAAAGCTAGAGTCGACGATTGAGTGTTGTTCCAAACTTTAAATCAGTGAGGGAGTACAAAAGCAGCGGCCAAAAAACAACATGGCGGCAGGCACATTTGGAGCTTGAGCTTAGCAGATTTTAAAATGGTGCAAGAAGGGTAGACCTAGGAACCATCAAGTGCCTATATGCATATGGATCTCCACATATATCAAGTTGAAATACTCGTTATGATCTCACAGCACGTCTCCACTAAGACATGTGCAAGTTTGTAAAGGACAACATCCAAAGAGCAGAACTCAACCAAATGATATCGAACCAAGAAAAGCCGAGGAGGAGCTATGCATATCATAAAACACCTGAGGTCCAAATAGAAAGAGGCAAGCCACTAAGCCCCAGGAGATGAAGAAAGGGAGGGAGTAAATGTGCTCAAAAGTTCCACATCCCCTTCCAAACGAGCCTCACCTGCCAGCAATTCCAAAGGCAATGCTGAATGGATGCCTCAGCAGAAAGGCAATGCAGGCAAGAAAAGGAAGCCCCAAACTTCATCCTCCATCAATTTACTGAAATCTCTCCATGAATATAGAGCCAAAAGAAAAGAGCAACTTTTCTATTCTTGTCACTAGTCTTCACAAAACACATATCCACTTGCTTGGTAATCCATTTATGCATATATTTATTTTCTGAAATTTCACGTTCTTTAAATTAGGACGTTTGCCAAAAGAATGCATATATTTTCCTACTCAGCAGTTAGGTACTAGTTGGCTAGGCTCTAGCATTTGAGGGTGGACCTCTATTGAAGGGGTAAAATGCATTACTGTCCCACAAATTGAGATGTATCTCTGTATGAGAAACATAAAGACCACACCACAGCTGAGTACCCAAACCTGGGACCAATCAAATGCACGTGGAGACTCAGGGGGTGAACGTCCCAATGCTCAACCAAAGGATGGTTCAAGAGCCCCCTCCAAGTCAGGAGGAAGAGAAGGAGGAACCAAACCGACGGACGTCAGAAGAGAAACTGAAGGCAATCCACCAGAGAACACACGACAATATCTCTCATGCTTTTTGTGTGGGCTTTCAACACACACAGTCAAAAACTACCCATTAAAGAGAAATTGACCTAAACCACTACAGCAACCCAGTCCCCCTCCTGAATCAAAGTTGACTGTCAAAGGCAAGGCTAAAAACCAGGACTTGGAGAAAATTGCAGAAACAAGGACAAAAAACAAAACAGTCAAACGGGTAGAGGTTCAAAAGAAACCTGCTACACCTCTAGAAAAGGAAAGAGTAACCTTTCCTTTGGCTACCTACAATACTTATGAAGCTCTTATTGACCAAGAAACTGAAAAGTGGATTCAAGATGCTCAAATGGAGGAAGCTTATATCAAACCTGGATGGTCCAGAGAGTTTGAGGAAGATGTAAATCAAGTGGATGCCAGCACGAGTTAGTCAGAGATAGGAGACTCAGAGGAAGAACTTCCCTTGGCCCAAAAACAGAATAACTCTCTTCGATCTCCAGCTAAACCTTAAGCCACAACTCTGAATAAGAGAAGGATCTCCCAAGTAAAGGGTCGGAGTGTCCCACCCAAAATCCCAACCCCCAAGGCTAAAAAGGGTAAGAGTAAGAATGGTAAATAAACCATTCACTTTTCTCACCTTTAATGTCTGTGGTTTAAATGACCCATGGAGGAGTCAGGAACTAGCTAAGTGGCTGAGAGACAGCTCTCTGTCTCCAACATTTCTTGCATTACAAGAGGTGAAAGTGACAAATGACACTTTGGAAAATAGATTTAAAAGAGTAGACGACAGAAGAATTTGGTATTTCACAAGCCATGATGAAGGCAGGGGTGGCAATGCAATTCGGGTTTTGTCTCACTATAAGGACTGTGTCATCAGATGTAGGCAGGACACTAATCACAGATGGCTTGCTTTGGATTGAAGAACGAAAAGCTTTCTCTTCTCAGTGGTTTTAGTGTATGCCCCAATAGGCTCTTTGGAAAGAAGAATCACATGGGACTCAATGCTGAACCTAGGGAGTGATTGTATCATTATGGGGGACTTCAATATGAATGAAACTATCAAAGATAGATGGATGCAGAAGGGATCAATTATCAGGGGCTCTGAACATCAACTTTGGGAAGATCTCAAAGAAAATCTACGAGTGGTTGAATCTACGAGTGGTTGACATTGGGACTCCCAGCACATACACTTGGAGCAACAGACAGGTAGGGGACTTGAGGAGAGAAGCCAAGCTAGATACAATCTACATGGCTCAATCTCTGATTGACCAAGCTCTAGGGTCAACAGTGTCACCAAAAAACGCGTTTCGGGGCACCGAAACGCGAAGAAACGTTTCTAGACGAAACGTCCGAAACGGGTAGTTAGGGCGAAACGTCTGGCTGTCAAAAAATCCGCCGCGACGGGTTTCTTTCTGAATTTGGCCGCTGTTTTCATTTTTTCGCTCCGCTCCCGCGCCGCTCCATTGCTTGCCTTGCTCCTAGTGCCTACCATCTACTCTTCTACTCTACCTTCTACTCTACCCTCTACTCTCCTCTACTCTCTACTCTCTACTCTCTACTCTACCCTCTACTCTACTCTACTCTACTCTACTCTACTCTAGTCTCTACGGTCTACCCTCTATTTTCCTCTACGGTCTACCCTCTACCCTCTACTCTACCCTACCCTCTACTCTACTCTACTCTACTCTACCCTCTACTCTCCTCTAGCCTCTACTCTCTACTCTACCCTCTACTCTAGAGTCTAGATTCTACCCTCTACGGTCTACCCTCTACAATCTACTCTACTCTACTCTCTACTCCCATACCATGGCCTCAAGACGTGCCGGTGGACCGAGTGGAAGCACAAAACGGGATGCATGGCAGGACACCATTTTTATAAAGAGATATGGCACATCTGGCACGAGCAGGTCAGTATGCAAGTTTTGTGGTGACACTTTGACAGGATCTGCCCCTCGAGTTCGAGCACATTTTTTATCGATCGGAGGCCAGGGTAAGAGTGCTTGCCATGCCATTCCAGAGGGGATCTTCTTGGCATATGGAGGTACCTCATCCAAATTTGCTGAGATTCGATCCCTCCTCCATCCCGTGAACACAGATCAAGTTCTTCAAGCTAATGTGTTGGTTGAGCAGCAGAAGTTGGGCATAGAGGCAACCGTCACTCTCACATCATCCCAGTCAGATACCGGGAATGTGGAGTGTTCTCACTCACAGCAGGAGGGGCATGGGTATACTCCATCTACATCGACATCACAAGTTCATGGGAGTGCCTCTACTCAGCCTCTACATGGCAACACTCCATCGGCATCTGTATTAGTTGGGCTGCCCGCTATGCCATCAGCTCCTCCACGGCCTCCTGCCAAGAGGCCGTGTGGTCCAGCAGCTATCACTCCGAGAGTTACTCCTATACAGGCTGCTTGGGCAAAATGTCTGAAGCAAGAGGCTGCAATTACAGAGCAGCAGTTTTTCTACGCTTGCAATATTCCCTTCAATGTTGCAAGCACTCCTGCCTACGAGAAGTTTTATCATGCACTTGTAGCTGCTGGTAGAGCAAGAGCATCATCCCTTACACCTACTACTTCTGAGACTCTCCGCACCACACGTTTGAAGAAGCACGTGGGATTAATCAAGAAAGACATGGAGGGACTCAAGGAAGCTTGGAGTCGGTATGGATGTACCATAGTCTCGGATGGATGGAGTGACCCGAAGAGGAGACACATGATTAATATCTTGGTCACTAGTTGTGTGGGAAGCATATTCTTGAGGGTAGTTGATGCCTCACATGCCGGCCTTCACATCACCAGAGAGTGGATATGGGGTCATATTGAGGCAGCCATCAAGGAGGTTGGTGAGGACAATGTGGTGCAAGTCATCACCAATAATGGCTCCAACTGCAAGAGAATGGGAAGTCTTCTTGAGGAGAAGTATCCCAAGATAGTATGGACACCTTGTGCCTCACACTTTCTTGATTCGATGATGGAGGATATTGGAAAGCTGCCTTGGGTATCTAGTGTGGTCGAAAAAGCAATGCAGCTAGTGACTTATATCACTCGTAAGCCACATGCACTGGCACTATTCAGAAGGAAGTGTAAGAGGGAGCTTATGAGACCCTCAAAAACACGCTTTGGCTACATCTTCCTGGTTCTTAGCAGGTATGATTCATGAATCATGATTCAATTTTCATCATTCAAAGATCAATTTCTCAAATTATTCATTGTTTAAATTTGTGTAAACTTTATCATTTGTAGGCTGGTTAAGACCAAAGAGAGCCTTCGTCGCATGATGACCAGTTCAGATTGGCTGGATTGGAGTGACTCGAGATTGCCTGCAGGACAGAATGTCGAGGGATTGTCTTTGACAATCAGTTTTGGCAGGAAGCCCTTTGCATTCAGATGTCCATAGAGCCCTTATACTTCGTGCTTCGACTCTTTGACCATGAGGGTTGTACTATGGGCTTGCTATACGAGTTCATGCTGAAGCTTCAAAAAGCAACGGAGGATTGTCCTATTGAGATCCTCAACCAGAGCAGGTACATATAAGTTGAAACTTGTAAGTTTAATACTCAATTCTCCTAGCTCTAGCCTCTAACTTGATTCCTTTTGGTAAATTTTCATAAAGGATGACATATTAGGAATTTGGAGGAAGAGATGGGATTGGTTTCATAGGCCAATCCACACTGTTGCACATATGCTCCATCCCTTGTGGAAGGAGCCTGCTAAATGGAATGATCAGGCACTTGTGAACGGATGGACCCAATACTTGGAGAAAGTATGCGACTCATCGGTCCTGAATAGGTGAGGTAGCATGGCGTACAAGTTTGTAGCCTGCTCACTACTAACTTCTAAGTGATTTCAACTTTGTATTATCATTTATGATTTATCTAATTATTTATATTGTCTTCTTCTGTATTGCAAATTGCAATAGCATTGACGAGAACATAGTGGAGTTCCGCAATGACATGGGTCATTTCTCCCGTGCAATTGCCAAGGAAAGAGACAACAGGCTGTTGGCTCTTACTTGGTGGGAGAAATTTGGGATTTTGAATCCCTCATTGCACAACTTAGCTCTCCGCTTCCTTTCGCAAGATTGCACATTAGGTCCAGCTGAGAGGATATGGAGCATATGTGCAGACATACACACCAGGAAGAGAAACAAGTTCTAACTTCTTACAGTTGTTATTTATAGACTATATAGTATAGCGTCAAGCTTGTAACATTTTGAAAAACAATTCTTAAGTCGTGAGAATTGACTTCTTTATGCTTTGTAAACTATGTCAGGTTGAGCGTGGAGCAGCTCAATAGGTTGGTATATGTCAATGCCAACCTACGTCTACTTGAGAAGTACAGGTCTGCAGATGGTACCGGTAGCATCAAGTGGAAGCCCAAGCAAGTCAATCCTAACAAGATCAAGCTAAAACCTGTCGACATGTCCATCATCCAGCACAGTCGAGAGAATGACGATGCTTACGAGTTCCTGCAACAAGATATGCTTCGATTCCGACGTCAGACACGTTCAATGGCTCGAGCTCATGCACCACGACTACGTGCTGCTACTGTTGCAGAGGATACAGGGACACCCTAGATTCGAGGTTATCAACGTCGAGCACGAGCCTCACGAGGAAAATCACAGGTATCTGTTCTTGCATCGTCATCCCGAGGACGTCGAGGCAGAGACGAGCCAGAGGAGAAGGCGACATTGGTAGACAGTGCGGACTCAGAGGACTCAGATCAGTTGTGAGCCCCTACTTGGTTCGAAGGTGGCACTTCCTCTTCCTCCACAGAGGATGTAGATCCATCTGCTGATTCCAGTGCTGATGATGGCAGTGATGAGGCAGCAGATCTTGGAGAGGGCAGCAGTCCCTAGCTCTAGAGAGTCGAGACTAGACTCTAGAGTGTACTGTGTACACTGCAGTTGTTAGCAGCTGGCTTGCAGGCGACGGGCTTTGATTATGTATACAGTTTACACCATACAGTTACCAGTATATCATTATGGCATGTTACATGTATGATGTAAACAGTAATACATAACACATTTTGTTATATTTTGAATCTTGAATCTTGAATCTTGAAATTTGATTCTGAAATTTGAATTATAAAGTTAAAAGTTTATTGTTTGAACTATGGGCCATGGCATATGCTAGCAGCCATATGCACTTGCAACTAATTAGTTAATAGTAATTTGTAAACTGGAGATCTATGTCTTTGTAAACCTCAATCTATAGGCTGCGTGACGCATCTTTTTACTCTTTCAACTGTGTAATATGTGTGTGCATTGTGTGCACAATATGGATATCTGAGAGCTCTTGAGAGAGAGAGAGAGAGAGAGAGAGAGAATCTGAAGACAATTATTTATGAAGTATTTATAACTTCTATAAAATATAGTACTTTTAGGCGTTTCTAGATGAAACGCCTGTAAAAATCTAAACACGTTTCTTGTGACACTGGAGGTCAAGCAAGTCACCTTTTCTTCTCTCACTCTTTCAGATCACAAGCCAGTGTTAGCTTGTATAGATTTGGGATTTGGAAAGAAAGGTAACTCTTGGTTTAAGGTTGATCCTTCCCTTTTCAAGCTTCAGACGGTACAAAAACAGATCATAGAGAGTTGGCACTTTTCTTTTGCAGCAGCTGGATCTATGGCACAAGGATGGAAGGATGCTATTGAAAAGGTCCAAACATTCTAAAGGAAGCTAGAAAGAACAGGGCAGCCATTAGAGCAAGAAGAATGGACATGCTTAAGAAAGATATTGAGGATCTTGAACAAAGAGCTAGAAGCAATGATATCAATGCCCAACAACAGTTATTGATCAAAAGAAAAGAAGACAGAGTTTAAGAACAGATCAAGCTTCACAATGCCAATACCTACTTTAGAGAATGGTGGGCAAGCAAGATAGACACGCCAACTTAAGAGAATTTCATAAGGCTCATAAAAAAGAGAAAGCATGAGGAAATCTCTTGGCTGCAAAAGGATAATGGAGAATTGACTCAATCAGAAACAGAAAATATAGAGATGATAGTCAGCCATTTCAAAAACCTACTAAGCACAGTGGACTCAACAGACCATAATGTCCTAGAGGCCAGAATGAAGTGCCATGCAACCAGACAACCATCTGTATCTAACTTAGACAGAAATCAGTTGGAAATAGAATTATCTCTTCAAGAGTTCAAAGAGGCTGTTTTTGCAATGGCTAATGGCAAAACACTTGGAGAAGATGGGCTTCCTGCTGAATTTTACAAAGTCTTTTGGGACACTGTTGGCCCTTCCTTACTGGCTGTCTGGAGGGAGAGTGTCAAACAGGGGCTGCTCCCAGAGCATTTAAATGAAGGGGTCATTAAACTTATTCCAAACGAAGGGAACAGGACAATGCTAAAAAATAAGAGGCCCCTTACGATGCTAAACTGTTCATATAAGATTTATGCTAAAGCAATTGCTTTGAGACTGAGACACAAGATGGACAAGTGGATCCTAGAAGAACAGAAAGGATTCATCAAGAACAGACATTTATTGGAGGCAATCAGTAATCTATGGGAAGGGTGCACCTATGCTGAGAAAAGTAAGCAAGAGATATGTCTTATTAAGATAGACTGAACTAAGACTTTGATAAGGCATATGATAGACTGAACTAAGACTTTCTTCTACAGTCACTCAACAGCTTGGGGTTGGGAAAGAACTTTATCTCCTATGTAGCTTTGCTACTATCAAATGCCTCTGCAAAGGTATGTGTGAATGGTGAGATGTCTCAGAGTTTTATGTTGAAAAGATCCATCAGACAAGGTTGCCCTCTAGCCCCCCTCCTATTTGCAATTGTTGCTGATGCCTTGGGATGGCTGATTAAAGAACAAGTAACTGCAGAAGAAATCAATGGCATAGAACTCCCCTCAAGAAACCAATTGGTCAATCAGCAGTTTGCAGATGACACTACTCTTACAATCAGAAACACAGATGTGGACATACAAAGAGCAATGGAGTGCATGGACATTTTTTGCAGAGCATCCGGGTCAAGAATAAACCACTCCAAAACAAGGTATGCTTTACTATCTAGAGACAACCTAAACCTTTTGAATCAGCTTAGATGCAAGAAGATACCCCATGGATAGATATTCAGGCTTCTAGGTATCCCTATGGGGTTCAATGTCAAGATGAAGGACAGATGGGAGTGGTTCCTTGAAAAGTTCAAAAAGAAATTAAACAGTATCAAGGAGCTGCAGGCAAACTTGGCAGGGAGAAGGGTAGTCCTAAACCACTGTATTTATCCAATTGCCATCTTTTATCTCTCTTGCTGGTGTCCATCCAAAACAAGATTAGAAAAATTCATAAGGATCTGCAGATCCTTCTTATGGGGTGGGAATGACACCAGAAGAAGGATAGCCAAAGTTAAATGGGCTTTTTGCACTAGACCAAGAAAAGGAGGAGGACTGGGTGTCATAAATATCCAATTGGCGGCTTACAAGTTAGCAGCAACGTGGATAATTAAAGCTATTACCAACCCTGAAAGCGACTGGGCTAATCTTCTTCTCAGGAATTTTAAACATGGCATACCTCTCAGAGCTCCTGGATGGAAGGACCATCCCTTATTGGCAGCTATTGGAAACCCAGAACCTTGCACTACCAAAGGAAGCCATTTGTGGAAATCCCTGTGGGATGCCTATGAACAGATCAAATGCTATATCACTCTCTTTGGGAAAGGAAGTTTCATGACTTTGGATTCCATATGAGTTTCTACCTTCTTCCCAAACCAACAGCTAAGTGACAATGACTTTCTGAGAGCATGGCACTTGGTAAAGAAGGGAATCTCTTGCTGGGGTGACCTATGGGACAAGAATAATATTAGATGGAAAAACTGGCTGGAGATAAGAAAAGAGTTCAGACTGCAAAATTTAGACCAAGAGCTGATCATGGGAAGAATACAATTGTGGGATGGGGATATCACTTGGAAGGGGGGCAGAGTGCTTAGTTACACTAGAGAGTTTGGATGGGTTGACAGCTCATCCCTCTTACCTATACCCACACCTTCTGAAGGTATAGAGGAGATTGTAGTTAAGCTAAACAATAGATATAACTGCTCTGATAATGAAAGAAAATGGACACTCAGATTTGAGTTGATATGGAACAAAGAAAACCCTGAAAAAATGTCTACCCTTTTATGGCTAACTTTACATAAGGCAGTCTGGACTAATGGTAGAAGTCTCAGTATTGGCAAGGGGGATGGTGCATGCAAATACTGTGTAATGAGTAAAGAAGACATCTTTCATCTCTTCATTGCTTGCCCATGGTTGTAAGACACTTTAGACACGCTTCAGACACGAGTGTCTAAAGTGTCTTAAAGATAAGACACGTAAGACACGCCATTGTGGTTATAATAATAAATATTTAATTAATATATGTATACGTATACAAATGTACAACTTGCTAGCATGGCTAGCTACTAGATTCTAGAAGTACAATAAGCTACACTTAAATAATGCAAGAAGAAACAATGCACTTGTACAATGTAGTTAAGAGTCAAGACTCGTCACTCAAGACTTAAAAGTTAAAGTTAAGACTCACGACTGAAGAGCTCGCAAGTTTTGAGTACTAAAAGGTTTAAACTCACAATTGAATCTTGTCACATGTGACATGAATGAAAACTGCATCTTGATACATATAATTGAAAGAAAGCTTTCGACTCTCAAGACTCAAATCTCTAAAGATTCATCCTAATCTGAATCTATGAGGTCACTGCCACTACTAGATCCAAAGTCACCATCAATGATAGCATGGCTAAGTCAAACTCAATGTGTGTTATTACTCCCCACCCACCCAAAAAAAAAAACACTAGAGTGTCTAAAGGTGTCTTAAGATAAGACACGTGTCTTAAGTGTCTTAAGTGTCTTATCATAAGACATGAGTGTCTTAACAACCATGTGCTTGCCCCAAAGCAAGAAAAGTATGGAAATATGTGCAAATCAGAATTGGGGAGCCTATAAATTGGAAGGCCATTCTACTGGGGGATGCTCTCAAAACACCTTATGCCAAATGGACACTTATAAGAGCTTATGCATTATGGTTTATATGGATTTCCATTAATGCTTTTCAATTCAATGATGAGATCATGCATGCTGATCAGCTCTTTATTAATTGGTATGAATGCTTTATGCTTACTAACTGATCATTCTCTGATGTGCCCCAGGCTAAGTTTCTTTTGGATCAAGAATATCATAAGTACAATGACCAGGTTTCCCAACTACAAACAGAACTGGATGAGCACATCCAAGAGGCAGGAAGATGTTCTAATGCAAGAATGGACATGCAGGCTCAGCTCCTCCCTCCACTCTGTCCAGTCAAAGAAAAACCTGCAGACTAGAGTACCTCAACTGGCTTCTGTTTCTCAGCTATTTATCCTCTATGCACAGGACACTACTAAATGCTGCTGCCTTGAAAGACGCCCTATGAGCAGCCCTCTGTTGGATCCTTTTGTTAACTACAGAACAATGTCTCTCCCTTGGTTTGGCAAGGACTCAACTAGGGTCCACATTTTGAGGCTTAGCCTCTTTTTAAAGTTATATTACTGGTTTTGCTTTCTCTTATTACCAGAAAGAGGTCATTTTGTATGCAGTCATCCCTCTGTAGAGAGGAACTTTTTGTCAAGGTTTGACAAAATTGTACAAATCATATGATCAGAATATAATCAAATTTTCTTTGCCACAAAATAATAACAATAATAGTTAACATGTGGCATGCTGGCGTAGAAGTCATGGCATGTGGCACGGGACACATGGCAGCCCATGAGGTGGCCCGGGACATGGCAACCTGTTGATACATCTGAACGGCCATGCATGAACCATGGCATCACTTGTCACTGCAAGAACTCCAGCCCCCATGCAGCCCACCAATTTCCAAGGGAGCCAGACCTCCATGACAATTTGGGCACATTTTCCAACGTTGGAAGCAGGCCCCTCCCTACATCTATAAAGAAACACTCCCCCCCCACACCCAATTATTTTTTTTAACTGCACACTCTCTCCCCTCTTGCTGGTGCATACTCTCCAGCCTCCTACCTCTGCAGCCTCTCTCCCACGAAATCTTCCTCCTGCAGTAGTTCATTCCCTTGCGGAAACTACTCCTGCAGCAGTCCAACCCCTTGCAGAAGCTCCTCTTGCAGCAGTCCATCCCCTTGCAAAAGCTCCTCCTGAATCAGTCTGTAACATGGCTCTTTCTCACTGCCATATATTGGATCATTATTTTTACTTTCATGAGATCTCATTTTGACTGACCACATGTGTGTATTCTTCTATGTGAATTCTTGTGACAGGACTTCACATCCCAGCCGGGCATCTTCCGCTACCATGTGCACATCTTATTGCGCTCGCCGTGAAGGGACACATTATCTCTTATCGCGTTTGCATCAAAAAGCGTGTCAAAATGGGTGACCACACTGCATAATCAACGCAATGGGCTTAAGATCCAGGATAGTGAATCCGCCTTGGACCATATATTACAATTGCAGATTTGAGGAACCAACCTGGAAACATTGATGAGAGGGCAATGAAAACATGAAATTGATCCCAATCCCTTTAAACATCTCGACTCCCTCATGTAGATTGTTTGTTACAGCTTGGATTGTTGTTGCAGGAGGGAATAGTCTATGAAATTTTCTCATTCCTCTAGTCAAGGAGAGCAAGCTTTTCTATTCCAAGGCAAAGGGAGATTTCAAAAATACAACGAAAAGGAGAGCGATGTATCTAGAAAATATCAAAAGGAATAAGACCCGGATAAATCCAAGGTTAAGAAAGGTAAATGCAATTACCACAAACAGTTTGTCCGTAGAATGCCAGAAAAGAATTGCAAATAAGAAGAAAAAGGGCAATAAGAGCAGGTTTTTGGTTGCAACTATAGCTGAGAATACAAGTTCTCAACCACAAGTTCATTTTGCGCACAATGCACAAGAGGATAAAGTCTATGAGGCCAGCATGTCTTGCACATGGTTCTGTTACTCTTTTTTCTGTTCAAGACCAACATCCAACCTGTTTATGAAACCAAGACTCAAGAGGAGTGTTTCAAACATCCAACCTGTTTATGGAATCAAGAGGAACGTTTATTTTCCCAACCTTCCAGTACAATAATGGTATGCATTAATGCACAAGCACAAATTCCTACCACAATGTACTACGTAATGCAGGACTCAGATCTCAAGGCTTGAGAAATTACCACAGATAGTAGAACACCCTGTTTTAGGGAATTATAAAAGGAGAATGCCAAGGGCTTCACTCCAGAACCAGGTCCCCTCACAAAACCCCTAAGAAATTGATCCAAAATGATAGTGTCAGCAACCAAATCATATCAATTTTAATCCTCGACAGATTACGAAGTTCAGATCACGAGTCACTCTTTTGAGAAAATGTTACGAAAGTATCAAACAATTCTTGAGAAAAAGTACTTTCATAATTGTAAATGCTTTCACCAACAATGTCATAACAAAGTTCAACCCCTGCTTGGGGTTTGAGCAGACATTCTGTACATACAGCAAGGAAACTGCTAGAATTGGCACTTTTCGAGTATCATAGATGGCTATCAGCCCAGCATGTACATCATCGCCCCCACTGAAGGAAATCGCAAGCCTTTCGCCAGTGCTGTCCCAGGCCATCTTTTCAATTCCACCATGTCTGCCACATAAACAATTAGATTGTTGACTATAGGAAAGTCTGCCAAGTTTTTTGATGAACAACCTCACAACCTCCTGCTCAGTAGTAGTGTGCAAAGACTTCAAGGGAATCACATTAATGTAACAAATAGAGATCTGAAGAGAGCTACATTGAAGAATATTTACCCTCCAGTAATGGACTCTATTTCAGGAAGGTCAACAGGTAGCAACTGGACATCTGCACGAACACAATTAAAGTGAATAAGTGAAAAAGATGAAGGGCAACAACGACCATGTGTGTTCTTCCGCGATTCGGGCAAGCAAGCAGGACATTTTTATTAAAACTGTGCTCTTTGTAGTTGGTGGGCTCATTTCCTTGAGGCTCAGATGTGATACCATACAAACAAAATCTGTGATATCTCGCACCTGACTCTTATGTGAGCAGGTGAGGACTGTAACTTTACTTGATGAATAGCATACCTAAACTCCTGGTTCAGAAAAGACTCGCTGTCAAGGAAAACAATTGGGAGAGTTTCCCATGCACAGGCTGACTGGAAGGATAAAAATCAAATCGGAAGGGAGGATTAAGTACTTACAAACATCTAAGACTCAAGGAGCCAGGAAGCAACACACCCTTTCCTTTGGGATCAATAGCTGAAAATTCCAGGCCAGCAAGCTTTGTGTATGAGTGTTTTAGGGAATCTGGAAGGTTATTAACCATGACCTGAAGACCTCTTGTGCACGGTAACCAAAAGAGACCATGTACAGGGGATGACATATGACCTATGGTACAAGGATGACCTCAGGTCAGGACCAAAACAGACCTTTTACAAGGGATGACCTGAAGACCTTTTGTACAGGGTGACCAAAAGAGACCGTGTACATGGGATGACATATTACCTATGGTACAAGAATGACCTCAACAAGTGACAAGAGGGCTTTAGTGATGCAGGAGACTCTGTACATTAGAGTGACCAGGCGGCTTCTCTACTTAACCAAGCAGCCATGTGGTCATAAGGATAGTTAAATGTGACGAAGGACGAGGCTGCAACCACACAGAGTCCTCTAGTAGAGCATAAAGTGAACCAATCCGAGCAATGGCCAAATTTCATTGAGACCCTTGTGGACTTGGACCAACAAGAGAGAAATGGTCGTCAGACCAGAGTTGCAACTCAGAGGAAGAGAAAGGTATAAAGCTAAGAACAAGTCAAGGAGGATGTAGCTTCTTCTGGCGTTTGTAAAGGTCAAGCATCCATCCCCTATTCTTCTACGCCCATGTTTTCATGAGGAGCCACTTCATCAAGGGAGGCGACAACTTCACCACCTGACTCAACAAAGCCAACCAATATTGTTGCTACTTTGCTTGTGACCTTGAAGCCCAACTGCTTCTTATCACCCCCATTCTCAACACCGATCATACGCCTTAGTTCTCACTTTGTAACAGTTTTTGCTTTGGTCATCCCTTTTGCATCATTCAAGCCTTCCCCTACTTCCCTTTCATCTTTTCGTGTCTTTTCACAACCCATTTCTATCTTGACTACTTACCCTACTTCCCTTCCATCTTATGTGTCATTTCCACCACATATGTCCTTCTCAACTACTGAACATCATACATGGCTCCTATCCCATCTTTGTCTTTTCCAACTGCTCTGGGTCTTCCATGACTTGAACTCTCCCCATGCACTGACATTTGCACCAGTAGTGTCTTCTGCTCTAGTGTGGTCTTCCCCATCTCATACCCCTCCTCACCATTTCTATATCTAATCTGTTGGGATGCCCTCAGCTAACTTCAAGATCAAGAGGAGGAGGGGGTGGAGGCGTTGTGTCATCCATGGCAGCCCTCAGTTTCATAAAGAGGCGACGACTTCTTGAGCTGCTCAAAAAGTCCATGTAAACAACAAAGCTCATGTAAAGACAAAAAAGTTCCAGGGACAACAGCATGAGGATGCCAAGACACATGTAAGGAAGTTCCTCATGTCCTACAAGGCTAGGGGGTGGAAAATAACCATGCCTTCATACACATTTGTGCCTTTCTTTTAGTCATAAGCCGGTAGAGTTAGTTTTCCTAGAATCATTTCCAAACAAGGTCCAACTTGAAGGATGACTTTCTGAGAACTTTAATTGAAGGAGTTTGAGCACATGATAAATTCTAAGAGCTGCCCACCATTATGATGAAGCCAAGGGAGAGTATCTCCTCGTTATACACCTGGATAAAGGAACTAACAACCAAGATGTGCACCTCACCTAATGATGTGAAGAGGTGGTTCTTAAGCGCTTTACCCTCTTCCATTGCAGTGAGGTTGCTCGGCAAGCTTCCTAAGCATGCCACTTTGCAAGGAGACTACAATAAGCAAATTGCAGGTCAGCCAGATCTAGGGGACTATCGAGCCCTATATAAATGCCCCCATGGGGTGTTCTAGTTATCATATGCACACAGTTTTCACATCAACGTTGGAAGAATGAAGAGCTGGGAACCCCTTGTGATTACTACATTGAAGAGTTCTTGAAAGAGCATAGCTCCCTGACATCTGGAGCAGTCTTAGGTGCAGACCTACACCCGTCAGCGGACATAAGGAGTGCATGAAAAGGAGCTTTGCCTACATAGACCATCAGTCCTACTTCAGCTCCTTTGCAGACAGGGATCTTACATACTCTAGCGCCATGTTTGGCTCAGAGGAACTCCTTCTCTCCATTGGTTGATTTCAAATAAATTTGGCTTTCTTATTGACAGGCCGTCATCTTCCACTAGAGTGGGTGTTCTTTCCCCCATGGAATTTCCTCCTCTAAAACCTCCAAGAGATCTGCCACATACAAGGGAGTTGTTTCCGCCACCAAGTCAAATAAGATTTTTCGAATTTCCACCCTGGAATATCAAGGCCTCATGGTGTACCACACCGTTGCCGTAGGTAGTTGATTTGGTTACTTAGGGGATCCATTGGATTTCTTTTTATCAGAAACACAAATTGGTCTCCTGCATTAAGCACTAAGGGGGAATATGCATTTCAGTTCCAGGTTCGTTTCTTTCATGCATTAAGCGCTAGGGGGGAATATGCTTTTTGGTCTCCTCTATTAAGCACTAGGGGGGAATATGCATTTCAGTTCCAGGTTCCTTTCTTTCATGGTGGTATCATTACTTTTTTCTTTTGTCTTACTTTTCATGGAAGGATTGCAATGAACCAGTGGAGGTCCGTGTTCAAGCAGACTCTACTTGTATTCGTTGCCTCTCTACTAAGGAGTCTATTAAGCATTGCTTATGGGACTGTAGACAAGCTAGGATCATCTGGAAGGAGATTGTGAGCTTATTGAGCATTTTTATGCCTTCTCCTTTCTTCATGACATGGGGTTTGGTAGCTTGCCTCTCTTTTTCAGGGTCCCAGGTGTTTATGAGAGACATGACTCTTCTTGGGCTCTTTCGGTTCGATGACATTTGGTTGAGTCATGCTCTCTGGATGACGTTCCTCGCTCTCCTTACAGACCTACACATGCCTTGAGGATACTAAATGGGAGATTCTGCGAGCATATCAACATGGCATATTTGGAGATCCAGACACATAGAGGTCTTGGATGGTTCTCGGATCCACCTTGCACAAACATTGGCCAATACTGGATAGATATTGTAGACACCTTGATGGCCACTTGGGGGAGCATGCAAGGGTCTTCCCAGGCAGCCTCTACAGGATGATTGTTTTCTCAAGGATTGGAGTGACTCCCTGTTCTTCTCAAAGTCCTCTACAAGGTTACGGTGGCACTTTTGTTAGAATTATAGATATAATTCAGCAGTGACCAATGTAATTTAATAAGCTAGTTAGGGGCACTTTTCCCTCTTTAAGAGGTTTTTTCCCCTAACCGCAGTTAGTTCACTAACCATGGTTAGTGACTACTAAGGTTTTGTCACTAGGACAAAACCTTATCTCTCACTCTTTGAGTTGTACGCTTTACACTCTTCTATTGCAACTCAGCTCTCAAGCTTTCAGCTCTCAAGCTCTCACTCTCTTGCTCTCTCTCTCTCCGCATTTTATCACATTTGGTATCAGAGCAGGCTGATCATGCTCCCTACTCCTTCCTCGTTGAGCTCTTGCCTCTAGCCCAAGCTCCTTGTGCCCGTACAGTTCGTGCATCTGCTGCTTCATCCTGTCGTCCGTACCTGCTCGAAGTTAGACCCGTACCTGCTCGAAGCAATCAAACGACTGTCCGTATAGTCCGTACGACTGTACGGAATCCGTACCCTACGCCACTCGCATGTACCTGTCCGTACTCAGCCGTACCCACCGTACCTGCACATTCCATACCGATCGTACCTTCCGCATCGTCGTCCGTACGTTCGCCGTACATTTCGTACAGCTTTTGCGTATACGTCGTCCATACCAGCACGTACCTCTTCCGTACTGGATCTGCGTTTCCGTACCGCACGTGTGGCACCGTACATTTGCAATCCTCCGTACATCGCTGGATGTTGCTTGCCGTACAGTACGTACGGTTGTTCACACATCGTCCATACATTTCCATACAAACTACCGTACAGACGGACTGACAGTTCCGTACTATCTGTCCGTACACTTTGCAGGTGATCTTAGGCAGGCACATCTTGCAGACAGCCATTGTTTGGCTCAGTTTTTTGGAAGAATTTGGGGCATCCTGTTTGTTGCATACATTGCAGTCAATTTGTAGTTTCGGAGCTACACTTGGAGCAAACATTGCAGATTTGGTCTGAAATTTGGGGCTTTCTGCTGAAATTGCCAAATTTCGGGCTTTCTAAGCTTATGTCCCTCTCTGGTTGCAATTTCAAGCTCGAAATTTGGGGCTTTTGATTCTGCAGTACAATTTCTGAAGAAATTTGGGGATTTTATGATTACATTGCAATTTTGCAGTAAAATTTGGGGCTTTTGCAAACAGAGGGTAATTCTTGCAACATTTGGGGCTTTTGATCAATTTGCCCCTTTCTAGTTGCAATTTCGGGCCTATTTTGGGGCTTTTGTGTTGGGAGAGCAATTTCTGGAGATTTAAGTTCCTACTGCCTTTCTTGAAGTGTCTTGCAACACTTTTAGCAGATTCTGGAGAGTTTTTGATGCTTGGACAGATTTCTGACAGTGCAAGTACAGAAATCTGAGTTGCATTTACAGCCAGTGCTTGGCTGTATTTTTTGGGAGTTGTGCATTTCATTCCCAGTAAGGGAATTCAGTTTTGTATCTGCTTAAATCTCTTTCTCAGATATGGCCCAGCAAAATCAGAATGACTTCCAGTTCGGTGGTCTTTCACAGGAAGACAAGTTGGATGGTACCAACTACTCCCTCTGGAGTTTTATGGTACGCAATATTCTGATTTCTCGCAATTTATGCGATTATCTGAATGGGGGTGAGATCCGACCAGCAGGTATGGCACCTAATACCCCTCCTCAACAAGTAGGTGGAAGAGGTCGTGCACAGGGTGCAGCTGCAGAACAAGTTGTTGGTGCAACTATAGCCACTACTCTAGAGCAGAAGAGATGGGATTCACAGGATGCCTTAGCTTTGTCATGCATCTCTCTTTCAGTGAAAAGATTTATCATTCCGCATATCCGGTCGTGTAAGACCTCGAAGGCAGCGTGGGATATTTTAGAAAGCATGTATGCAGCCCGGAATGATGCAAGGGTATCTTTCTTGAAAAGAGAGTTAAGTAATACACATATGGAAGAGGGTGACTCCATGTCAGTCCACCTCACAAAGCTACAGGATCTCAGAGAGCAATTATTAAACATAGATGAGATTATTCCTGATTCAGAGATGATTACTACCACTCTGAATTCTCTTCTTGAGTCTTATCTCAGCTTTCATACCTCGCTGAACTTATCATTAAGGGAGGGTGCAAATCCTCTCACTTTTCATGAGTTGATAGGACTTCTACTTCAGGACGAGCAGACCAGGAAAAACTTGGCTTCACGTGCAGGTGAACAAGCTATGCTCTCAAAGTTTAAATCAAAAACAAAGGGACAGGCAAAGACATCAGTAAATCAGCCTTCCAGTGGGTCAGGACAGCCTTCACAAAAGCCTAAAAATGATGCAAGTAAGCCCAAGAAGAAGGGTTTTTGTCACTACTGCAAAAAGCCAGGTCATCACATTGCAGAATGCAAGAAAGGCTTGCAAAAGAGAAGAAAAACAGCTCCTGTATGGCTGTTTCAGATTTAGCTCCTCATGCATCTGACAGTGGGGATGCTGCAGCCAACTTTGTTGGACAGGATTATGCCTTTTTATCTTGCATTTCAAATTCTAGGCTGGCTGCTCGGGATAGTACAGCCACTTGTAATGATGATACATATGCATTTTTGACTTGCAGTTATGACTCTTCTACGGATGCATCTGCTTTCAGTGTCAATGAAACACTGAACACTTGGTATTTTGACAGCGGTGCATCCAAGCATATCACTTCTAGGAAGTGTCTTTTTACTTCCTTGCATCCACCTCCCGTTGGTAAGAAAGTCACTTGTGCCAATAACTCATCATATTCAGTACGTGGCACAGGAGATGTTGAGATTACTACCATTGATGGCTCAATTTTCAGACTTTCAGATGTCTTATATGTGCCTCGTATCACCAAAAATCTTCTTTCAGTGTCCACTCTTAACAGAGCTGGATTTCAGGTCATCTTTGAGGATGACAAATGTGCTGTCCGAGACAGGGAAGATGATTATGCCTTAAGATTATCTGGTACTCTGCTGCGTGGGCTTTTTCAGCTTGATCTTTTTGAAAAAAGAGCAGCCCATGCTCTTGCAGTTTCTACCCCTACTGCTGCCATGCAGAATGCAGAATTATGGCATGCCCGATATGGCCACATGCATTAAAACAAATTGATGACACTTCAGAAGCATTCCATGGTTGATGCATTGCCACCTCTTGAGATACCTCCTCCACATGCCTGTGGAGGGTGCATTTTAGGCAAGATGCATAGATTCCCCTTCAAAAAGGATGGTTCAGTTAGAGCTGTCCGCAGATTACAGCTTACACACAGTGATGTCTGTGGTCCCATGAGGACTCCATCATTGGGTGGTCATCTCTACTTCGTTACCTTTATTGATGATTACTCCAATTTCACTTGGGTCTTTGGGCTGAAGCGCAAATTTGAAGTGTTCATGGTGTTTAAACACTTTTCAGCCATGGTTGAAAATGAAACCAGACTCAAGATACAGACATTGCGCACAGATAGAGGTGGGGAATACTTGTCTGCAGATTTTGATGCTTTTCTGAAAGGCAAGGGTATTGTGCATCAGCTCACAGTGAGGCTGACCCCTCAACAAAATGGCAAAGCTGAGAGGAAAAATAGAACTCTCATAGAGATGGACAGATGTATGCTGAAAAGCAAACACATGCGTCACAAATTCTGGCTTGAGGGTCTGATGTATGCCAATTACATTTTGAATCGGGCTCCCACTAAGGCTTTAAAAACAAAAACTCCCTATGAGGTCTGGAATGGGAGAAAGCCTTCAGTGGATCATTTCCGAGTCTTTGGATGCCTTGCTTATGCTCATGTGCCAGTTGAATTTAGGCACAAGTTGTCAGATAAAGCCATTAAGTGTATATTTGTTGGGTACAGCGCAGAAAGCAAGGGGTACCGTCTCTACAATCCTGCTACACGCAAGATCATTGTCAGTAGAGATGTGATATTTGCTGAAAATTCAGCTCACACTCAGGCTGAATTTCAAATGCCTTCTTCTTCACAGGATGTATTTGAGGGGTTGCTACCCATTGCCTTGGGTTCCCCTGCTGATATTTCTGATGCAAATCAGAATTTACAGCCACCTCCCGATGCTTTAGTTCCGCCACAGGATGTCTTGCCACCTCCACAGACAGTGGAACAAGTGGTACAGCAAGAAATTGCAGACATACATGCAGCAAAAACAGTCCCAAACTGGCTGTTACAGACTCTCAGGGAGAGTAAAATTGATGCTCCGTTACTTGGCAGGACTCGCAGTGCAGCAAGGCACATGGAAGGTGCTAATTCAATGGAATCAGCATATGCAAGTACTCTTCTTGATGAGGAGGAGCCTGCCACATTCGAAGAAGCAAAGGACAATGTGCATTGGATGAATGCCATGCACGATGAGTTGCAGTCCATTGAAAAAAATCAGACTTGGGATGTTGTAGACTTGCCACCAGGTAAACATGCCATTGGCACACGATGGGTTTTCAAGGTCAAACGGAAGCCAGATGGCTCCATTGACAAATACAAGGCAAGGCTGGTTGCTAAAGGCTATGCTCAGAAAAAGGGCATAGATTATGAGGAGACATTCGCTCCTACATCCCGGATGACCACCATCCGATCAGTTATTGCAATGGCTGCACATTTTGAGTGGAATGTTCATCAGTTGGACATAAAACAGCCTTCTTAAATGAAGACTTGCTGGAAGAGGTGTATGTCAAACAACCTCCAGGCTTTGAAATTACAGCAAATGCACTTCAAGTATGCAAGCTAAACAAAGCTTTATATGGGCTGAAACAGGCCCCTCGTGCATGGTATGCCAAGATTCATGCCTTTTTGACCAACAAGGGACTGCACAATAGTCCTACTGAGAGCACCCTCTACATCAAGATGGATGGGGGGGAAATTTTAGTCATCCTTCTTTATGTTGATGACTTACTGCTCACAGGGTCCAATGAAGACAAAATTGCAGATTTCAAAGCTGATTTGCAGACCAACTTTGACATGTCAGATTTGGGGCTGCTTCACTTTTATTTGGGGATCCAGTTCTCTCATGAGACACATGGCACTGTTATGTCTCAGTCCAAGTATGTGCAGAAACTCTTGGACAGATTTAACATGCATGATTGTAAGCCCATAGCCACTCCCATGGAGCCGGGGCTGAAACTCACAATGCATGATGCAGGAGAATTAGTTGATGCCACACTTTACAGTCAGGCTGTTGGATGCCTCATATATCTCTGCAACACTAGACCTGATATTCAGTTTGCAGTATCTCAGGTGAGCAGGTATATGCACAGCCCAAAAACTATGCATTGGCAAGCAATTAAGCGCATCTTCTGTTATTTGCAAGGCACGAAGTCTTTTGGCTTGCTATTTCCCAGGAGGGGTGACTTGCAGATGCATGCCTATGATGATTCAGATTGGGCTGGTGATTATGATACTAGGCAATCCACTAGTGGCAATTGTTTCTTTTTGGGTAAATCTTGCATTTCCTAGCTAAGCAAGAAACAATCTACAGTGGCTACCTCATCATGTGAAGCTGAGTACAGGGCAGCTTTCACAGCAACAGTTGAATGTGTATGGCTGCGACGTCTGTTTGCTGATCTTCATCTGTCTTTGGAGGGTCCTTCTCTAATTCTCACTGATAGTCAGAGTGCCATTGCAGTGGCAAAGTATCCAGTGTTTCATGCTCGCACGAAGCACATTGAGGTTCACTATCACTACGTCAGAGAGAAGTTGCATGCAGGAGAGATCAGTATGATCTTTGTGTCCACACATGACAACGTTGCAGATATTTTCACCAAAGCACTACCACGTGAAAAGTTTGAGGCATTTCGCAGTGCCCTGAACTTATATTCGTTTGGTGATTGATCAGCCTTGTACATGACATTGGCACTGCAGGGGGTTGTTAGAATTATAGATATAATTCAGCAGTGACCAATGTAATTTAATAAGCTAGTTAGGGGCACTTTTCCCTCTTTAAGAGGTTTTTCCCCCTAACCGCAGTTAGTTCACTAACTATGGTTAGTGACTACTACTAAGGTTTTGTCACTAGGACAAAACCTTATCTCTCACTCTTTGAGTTGTACTCTTTACACTCTTCTATTGCAACTCAGCTCTCAAGCTTTCAGCTCTCAAGCTCTCACTCTCTTGCTCTCTCTCTCTCCGCATTTTATCACAATTTTCAGCCTCAACCTTGGATTTTTTCTAGCTCTCTTATATGAGCTTAATTTTGCCCTATTGGGGTGTTTGTTTCCGCATTGCTCTCGGAGTTTCTTTCATACTTCATAGAAATACTTTCTTTGCACCAAAAAATAAAAATGCAGTTACAACTAATCTGTGAATATGGCAGTTATAGGTATGTCGCACTTACAGACCAATCTATAAGATGGCAATTACAGGGGCCTTCAAGGCTATAAAAGCAAGCTTTTTCTCATTCACATGCATCCCCCACAGCACGCCTTAAGCCTCAACAGCAGCAGTAGCAGTAGTGCCATCAGTAGCAGCAGCTAGCGCTGCCTTTACTCCAGCAACAGCAACAGCATCGTCAGTTTTAGCAATGGGTAAGGGAGAGAAGACAACCAATAAGAGTGGAGAAGGGAGATTCCACCAATGGGAGAAGTCACGGGTCATTACCAGTGGATGCCACCAGCCAAGGTAAGGTAGAGGGGACTACAATGTAGCAGGGGAGAGGAGGGAGGCTCGAGCTCGCCAAGTAGTGTTATACTATTGAGAAAGTTAATGCTTTTTTATTATGTCTCGGAAGAACAAGTTCTTCAAACATTCATCTTCCTACACATTGATCCACGAGAACTCTTGTACACTTGTACCAGTTTACGTTCTATGAATTCGTACCACAGCACCCCTCGTACAATCGTACCACGGCCTTCACTATTGCATTCAAGTATGTTGCACCGTAGTGCTTCCATTCCTTGGTATCATGAAGTAGGAGGCATGTCTCGTCAACCAGTCGCCCTGGGCCTCCAATGATACATTGCACCGCAGTGCCTTCCATTCCTTGGTATCATGAAGTAGGAGGTATGTCTGGATTCCCATCCATTTAAAAATGATTTCATGTATAAACCAATGCACAAATTCCGGCCACATCTTATGAGAAGATGAACAAAGCAATATTCAAATTGTTAAGAAGACTCGGTCATGACCAGCCAACACAGTCAATACCCTGCTAAAGGTTGCCTATAGGCTGCAATGGCAGCATCCACCCACCCTTTAGAAATTACACTATAAACAAACCCACCCTTTAGATCCTTATAATTGAAATTTGATATCGAAGTTTTCCATAATTCAGAGCAGAATCATATCTTGAAAATGAAATTCAATTTTGATTGCTGCTGCTAGATTTTCTTACAAAGGATATGGCAGTTGCACAACATTTTTAAACCTGCAATAATCAAAGAGCAAGTGAAACAAAGATGGACACAAACAACTAAAATTCCCAGATTCTCACCGAGGGATGGAGGCTTTGCTGCAAAATGTAGAGCTCCAAGTGTTGTAGTTTGAGCAAACGCAAGCAGCAAAACCGCATCATCAGGGCTCCACATAGCACTCTGAATTCAACCACATCCTTGTAAGGTTAAAGCAAAGAGTGGAATATCAGCATTTCACAACAACTTAGTTCACTGATGCAGTAACACATCTGTGTACCGACCTCTCTCTCTCTCTCTCTCTCTCTCTCTCTCTCTCTCACTTTTGCTCCACCCTCCACGGTCCCTCCACATGCAGCTCCCGCAGCCCCTCCGCCTGCAGCTCCCTCCCTCCCCGCCTAGCCTCGCCCGCAGCTCCCTCCCTACCCACCTACCCTCAGCCCTCAACTAACCCCGCCTACCCTCCTACCCTCAGCTAACCTTGCCACCCCCTCAGCCCTCCCCGCCTACACTCAGCACTCAGCCCTTCCCGCCTACCCTTAGGCCATCTCTCTTCTCTTCTCTTGTCTCACCACCCCTCAGCTCTCGAGGTGTGCTTGCGCCTCGTGTCAGCCCCTTGAGGGTTCCTCCCGTCATGGGCGGGGGGGGCGGGGGGGGAGGGGGGGGGGGGGGGGGGGGGGGTTACATGCTCCCGCTGCCTCTCCTGCTCCCACTCCCGCTCCTGTAGTAAGACTAAGACCTACACCAAACACGGGTCTATCGAACGAAATGGGGAAAGGTGGCAAGGATACGGATAAAGCCGCCAAGAAAGACGACAACAAAGCCAAGAAACAAACACAACTCAAACTCGAAGATGTGAACACACGCTAGCACCCCAGTTGTGGAGGCACGGATTGCGAGCATGCAATCTGCCATCGAGGAGACATCCAAATGGGTCGACGTAGCCAAACGAGAACCTGCAAGGGTAACCATTTCGGCTACCCTCCTAGAGCAGCAGCAGAGAGCCAGCAAGGCTCTCAACATCAGAGTACATGGGATTCCCCACACTTAGGCTACACCGATGGCAGATGCGCAGGCCTTCGTGACCACTACCCTAAGGGCGATTGAGCACAGGATTGAGAGAGCATGGCGAGTTGGGAGGTATCCCAACCAAGAGCAGCCCCTTATCATACGGTTCCATGACGCCCAGGCACGACTTTCGGCTTTACGACATAGGTCAACCTTACGAGACCAACCAGCAATCTCCATGGATGAGGACCTCACTCCAACAGGTTGAGGAGAGGCATTTTCTGTTGCAACAGCGGCATCTGGCCCACAAGGAGGGAAAGTGGGCAGTAGTACGAGATGGACAACTCCTTACAGACCCCCGTTGGGCACCCACCTCTCCTACCGCATAGGGAGGCGGGGTCTATGAGACCCACACATCCGAGACCCTATCATGTACCATTTGGAACTGTAATGGTACCTTATGGTCAGAACCGGGGAACTTCTCAGAATCCTATACAGGTCACGACCTAGTCTTTTACACAAAGACACATCAGAGTCCAGAGCGCCCACTACCAGTAGTCAGCGGGTATACATGGGAGTCTTCCTACAGAGATGAGACGAGGGATACAGGAGAGATTCGAGGATCAGAAGGAGTCACAGTCCTTTACAGATCCACACTTTTGGGGGCCATCTCAGTATAGCAGAGAGATCCACACTCCAGGTTTTTCTGGATCTGGATTCGATCTGGATTCGACACATGGATAGCCGGGATTTGTTTATTGCAGTTTGCTACTTCCCCCCCGAGACCTCCCACTTTGCCAGAGATATTCGAGGGGAGGATGAGGCATCCCCATTCGCTGCTCTTTATCAATCCATTGTTGACTTCTCTAGCCACGGGGAAGTCCTTCTAGTTGGGGACTTCAACGTGAGGAGAGACGCTCGTCAGGCACCACTTCTTGACTTCAGGGATGATTCCACTCTACTGTCAGACATTGACCTTGAGGAGGCAGGTATGCTACGAGTTTCAGCTAACAGACGAGGACCGCTCACATCTTATGGGCAGGCCCTATTAGACCTCAACAGATGCATGATCTAATTATCTATAATGGTCTTGACAGATGGCCCGCATCAAGTGGCTTCACTTGCTTTCCACATGGGGGAGGCTTCAGTGTTGTGGACTACATCATGGGATCCCCTGCCTTCACATCTCGCATCACAAACTTTACCGTAGTACCTCTCCCTCCAGGGGCTGATCATACCTATCTTTTCTTTAGCATTTCTACCCCCCGCTACACAACACTTTCTACCCCATTGAGTTCTTACTCCACCTACCATGATATACGCTTTGATCGTGATCACTCACCTACTTACTCTGGCCGTCTGTACATACTTCTCGCATACATTGACTTTATACCCCTATTAGAGGATCGTGCTGCCCTAGTCACTCGCTCACTACACGAGGCTACTCTTCACGCCTTCCCCCACACCACCCACTTCACCACCACCTAGGACCGTACCCTGTAATAACTGGTACGATGATAAGTATAAGGCTTTACGCCGTCAACTCAGATTCAAAACAAAAAACAGCATTCCGGGCGAACCAAAGACACTACGCGAGTACCATCGTCTGGAACGTAGGAAGAAACTTGACTTCGTGCGTCGGAACAAGGAGGAGCTACTAAACATTCTGTTCAATAACAACTCTAAGGACTTCTGGCGGAGATTTCTAGAGGGACGATGCCTCCCACCACTCACTAACACTCAGGTGTAATCTGATTATGCACACACGCTCTATGATATCCCAAATCAACCAGCCCCTAACCTATCACATATGCCACGCCCCACGTCCTGTACCCTCTTCACTAGGGAGGGGGGGGAGGTAAAGGATGCCGTAATGAAACTTCATGATGGCCGAGCGAAGGATCATGAGAGACTATGCACTGAGTTCATTGCATATGGGATTAAGCTCCTAGCCCCGATCTTAGCAAGCTATTTAATGAAGCCGTTTGCTTGGGGTCTCCACGCACCTGGACCATCAACACTATCTCACCCATCCACAAGGCAAGGGATCCCATGAACCCGGAGAACTACAAGACCATTATGATTGGACATGTCATGTCCAAGATTTATGCATCAGTACTTGATTCTGAGTTCAACAGATTTGCGGAGTGTCGAGGACTCAGAGCAGCGGGACAGGCCGGTTTGGGATCATGGGACCATGGATCATGGAAGCAAAGGATTTACTGTTGCTTTGTGGATTTCCCCAAGGCATTTGACACCGTTTTGAGAGCCCGCCTCATACGACGCCTACCAGATTTGGGTTACAACTAGGAGATCATTTTGGCTAGCATGGCACTTTATGAGCGAGTTTCAAGCAGAGTCCGGACAGGATCTGGTTGGATAGACGAGATCACGAGCATTATCGGGGTCAAACAAGGGTGCCCATTATCACCTACCTTGTTTGGCCTCTACATCGAGGAGCTTGAGATAGTGACGCAGGCACAGGGTGAGGTAGGTTGCTCCCTCGCGGGCACGCTGATCCGGATATTACTCTACGCAGATGACGTGGCTCTCTTGTCCTCCTCAGCAGAGAGGCTCCAGAGACACCTTGACGCACTACAGTCCTTTTGCGAGTCTCATGATTTGAAGGTCAACTTGGGTAAAACCAAGGTTATGATCTTCAATACATCTCGAGCCGTCATGCGCGATGAGCATTTCACATTTGATGGGTCCCCTGTTGAGGTAGTTTCATCATACACTTATCTTGGGGTCGTCTTTTCTGGACCCATCTTCACTATGAGACCCGCGATGCGTGCACGCCTGAGCAAAGGATATGCTTCATTGGCTAGGCTAGAGAGACAATGTTTCTGCTCTCACTTTCAGGATCCACGGACCAAAGGGTTTCTTTGACTCCTTGGTCCGCCCAACAGGGATGTATGGCAGTCCATGTTGACGGCCAAACTTGTCGGATACAGAGTGGGCCAACGTGGAGCGACTCCAGGTTCTCATGTTATCACGGATGATCTGTGGTAAGCCATTCGTCCCTCACCAAATCATTCAGGCGGAGTTTGGGTCACCCCCATTACAGCTAGATGTTGCATTTCAAGTAATTACGTATTTGTACCGAGTCAGGGAGTATGGGGAATACACATCTAGGCGTAGCAAGATACCATGGCTAGCACTGTCTTCTTCTATGGCACTTGCAGCAGGGGGGGACCAGAGGTGCTGGTATGCACAAACAGAGAGATGGTTTGCAGGACTAGGGCTCCACATGGACAGACTACCTTCTTTCCAGTACAGCATGGATGCTCCTTTCTCTCCCCTCCTATCCGTGAGAATCTACTACAGCTACACACATTCCGGACTTGGTTGGGCCCAAGTGATCTTCCAATGAAGCTAGGCTTCTATAGAGATCACTTCTTACATATCACAGCAGAGGGTTTCATTGATCCACCAGGATACACACAGATTCACCTACCCCACTCGCTGAGGATCTCTCTTGGACAGTTCCATGTCTCTTCACACAGACTTCGTATCGAGAGTGGCAGAGTAAAGCGGTTACCCCGAAAGAGGCGCATATGCACACTGTGTGACATGCAGGAGGTTGAGACAAAGGAGCATTTCATCTTCAGGTGTCATGTTTACTATGACATCCGAGGGCATTCTACTGCCTCTTCAGAGATAGTTATGGGGTTTTGGCCGTTTCCTCTCCTACCCAGACCAACGATGTTTGGCTGGTTTCATTCATGAGGTGCTCAAACAGCATGATAGGATACTCCGAGCACGGAGACAGGAGCAAACTTCTTCCTCGACTGATACCTCTCAGAGCTCTATCACGGCGTTCTTTTAGCCAGATCACATAGACCCCCACAAGGCGAGGCCTCGACATGACCGTGACTTGGAGCCTGTGACCCGACAGCTCAGACAGAGGATTGACTCACAAATCATACTTGGGGACATCCCCTCCTTGTTTAGGATCGGAGCCTGACCCACGGGAGTCACAGTGGCCCTGGTTAGACACAGAGCTACAACCAAGAGTGACTGCATCCTTGGGGGGCGATAGCGCTCTATTGCTAACCTCATGCCTCCACTTCCATAGCCTCATCCATCCTGATGTCCTGCTGATGATGATGATGGTTGTGATGATGTCGACGATGATGCTGAGATTGATATATCTAGTCGAGATATGACTATGTTGTACTTAGGAATTAGTACTGTCATTTTGCTTTTTTTTGCATTCTGCATTGGTATGGATGCTCGTTTAGTAGCTCCACTACCACAGCTCATTGTATCAGGTTTTTCACAGTCTCATAGACCATTCGGTCTTCCGAAGACTTTAATAAACTCTCTCTCTCTCTCTCTCTCTGTGGCTCGCTCGCCCCCCCCCCCTAGATCATATTGGCAGAGTTTGCTATGACACCACTGCAAATTGATGCATCTTCCAGACAGTGACATGGCTACTAGGGTATGGGCCTTGCCTAGCTGGAGACTATCGAGATTGGCATTAGGGTCATCCAGACGATTGGCCGAGAGTGGGGATAGCATACCTTGGTATGCACGCATATCCAAATGGTTTCATAGTCAAGGTATTTATATGGATCGCTTCCACCCTTTTAGTACAGCTTGGATGCCTAGACCCTCTAGATCCCACGATGAGATCAACTGTATCATACGGTTTAACCTACATCAGCTCTACACATCATGGACTTGAAGGGGGGACAAGGACTTCCCCACTAAGATGCAATTCTACCGCGACCACTTTCTGAGATCATAGGATGATTACCAGGCCCCAGTATCCGGAGGAAAGAGGGTCACAAACACACTAAGGATTACTATAGGACAGATGTGCGTCTCGTCTCACCAGCTAAGGATTGAGATAGGGAGGGCCACAGGCACACCTAGAGAGCAGTAGTGGTGGAGACAAAGGAGCGCATTCTATGCATTTGCCCTGCCTATTATGAGATACAAGGATGATACCACTGCTTCTTTCAAGAGGGACGAGTCTTGTAGAGATCTTCTTGTAGAGATCTTCTTGGAGAAGACTCTCAAGTCCCTCAGGAATAGAAAAATCATTATTTTTTTTTGGTTTTCTATTCTTAGAGGGATTGCACTGAACCTATCGAGGTCCAAGTTTGGATCAGCCCCTACTTGCCCTTGCTGCCTTTCTAGTGAGGAGAATGGCATCCAGCATTGTTTATAGAATTGCAGATAGAAAAAGGTCATCTCGAAGGAGACTATTACACTTTTGAGTACTTTCGTTCCCTTATTTTTCATCACCTGGGGCTCCGTGGCTTGCGTTCTCTTTTGGGGCCTCAGATCTTTTATGAGATGCATAGCTCCTCTTGGGCTCTTTCGATTCGACGACATTTAGTCGAGTCGTGCTCGCTGGATGATGTTCCCTCTTTCTCCTTACAAACCCGCACATGCCTTTGTGGATCCTTCTTTAAAGATCTTAGCGAGCATTTCAGTGTGGCATATTTGGAGATCTAAATCCAGAGGCACTTGACAGCTCCAAAGTCCACCCTTTTCACACTCAGGACGATATTTGGACAGACACTATACACACTCTAATGCCTTCGGTTGAGCATGCACGGGTCTTCTCAAGCAGTCTCTGCCACGAGCACTATCTTCCGCAGAGAGTGGAGTGGCTCCCCTTTCTTCCTGGAGTCCACCGCAAGTTTGAGGTTGCATTTTGAGCTTCAACCTTGTTGTACTTTCTCATTTTTATGAGCAGGTTGTTGACCCACTCAGGTAATTCTGTTTTTAATGCAATGCATGATGCACTTTTTCCATGAGCCTTGCTGTTGAGGCTTTTTTCATACTTCACAGAAGTCTTTTAATTGGGAAAAAAAAATTATGCCCACTCTTTACCTAGTAAAGCTTTAGTGAGTCTTTTTAGATCTCTTCCCAAGGATATTCTGCGACATTCCAGCCATCTAGTAGCCCTTCAATCATGCACTTCTTTGAGTTGAGCTACCTTTTCAGCGTGTTCTTTTATTCTTTTGCACCTGTGTATTTAAAGGGCTCCACTTTCCCTTCAAGCTTCTCTTGAGTCTCTCCATTAAGCTTCTTATTCATATCTTACATCTGAATAGAGATTAACTCCTCATCTAAAGCTGAGTGAGAAGTTGATTGTTCAGTCTAAGTTCAGCAACTTTCACTCTCACCTATAGTTCATGAAATTTGTTTGTCTTCCTTTCGGAGAAGGAGAATCTATTGATGGACAAGAAGTATGACTTTATTCTCCCTGCAACTGTTACAGCACAGAAAAGAAGAAGTATGATTTCAATCTACTTGGTCCTCTTGCAACACAGGAATCTCTCTCTCTCCCTCCCTCGCTCCCTGCCCCCCCGCCCCCCCAACTTTGATCATGCTCTTGATCTACCCTACGTAAGTCATCTAGCTCACAAGCTCCTGGATCTACTTGGAGATCATGCAGACCTCACCCTTGTCTCAGTGGTATAGGACGCGGCAGCTAGATCCTTCCCCACGAGCCAATGTGCAGCACATGTCCTAGTTGGGGCAAGCCTTGAGCCATATCCCAACACAGGAGGCATAGCGGATTGCATGACGACTTACACGTCGTAAGAGGCAGGCTTTCCTCACACACAAGATGGAGGAAGTGATCCGGACTTTTTGATTGGGGTACCCTACCATTGGATGGGGACTTCTATCTGAGGAGACGCCGCCTATACCCATCACATATCCAGGGGTTTGACATACTTATGTGAGTTCGCTCTATACTTGACAATCAACCTTGGAAAGGCCAAGGTTATGATCTTCAACACCTCACGTGCTATACTACATCGACATAGATTCACTTACCAGGGTGAGCCCGTAGAGATAGTGCAGTCCTACACATACTTGGGGGCAGTCTTCAAAGGGCTAGTTTACAAGATGGTCTATGCGGCCAAAGCCCGACTCACACGAGGACACTAAGCTTTGGCCCTACTAGAGAGGCACTACTTTCAAGTGCACTTCTAGGACCCACCAACGAAGGGCTAGCTTTTTAACACCTTAGCAACCTCTCAGCGACTAAGTGGAAGAGATTTGAGCGGCTATAGGTGATTATGGGTTCCAAGATGATTCGGAGCAAGCCCTCAGTCCCACATCAGATAGTGCAAGCAGACTTCACCATGACCCCACTCCAAGTTGATGTCCTTTTACAAACAATGACTATCCTCCATTGAGTATGGGCCTTTCCTCACTAGAGACTACTGAGATTGGCAATAGAATCCTCCATACAACTAGCAGAGAGGGGGGCTGATACATGGTATGCAAGTGTCTCCACATGGTTTGCCAATCCACGGTATCCAGATCGATCAGCTTTCCTCCTTCCAATACAGCATGGATACAACACTCGAGTCCATCCCTCGTGATGAGATTAACCGTATCATACGGTTAGACCTCCTCCAGCTCTATACGAGCTCTATACATCCCAAAATTGGGGAGGGGACCAGGAGTTTCCCACCAAGATCCAGTTCTATCATGATCACTTCCTGAGGTATCGGAGGATAATGTTAGATATCAATGCTCCACTCTCGTGTAACTACGCGGGAACCAGCTAACTCTACTTGTAAGCCCCCCATATGAGGAGAAGGCATTTGAGTAGCTCGGTTATCCGATAGGTCCTGGTTTGGACACCAGATGGGGGCCATGTGTGGCCTGATGGCTGGACGGAGTTGACACACTGCCGACGAGCCTACATGCAAGTGCGGGAAGGCATCCCATGACTGACCGCACTGAGGGTAGACGGAGCATTTCCCGGGGCAGCCTACTCTCGGGTTGCGGGGCCCGTTTGGATCCCCAGATGATCCCGGATGGCTCTGGGCCGAATGGATACCGTAGGTTAGTTGCTCTATTTTACACACCGGTTCTACCATGTGGTCGGTGGCCTATTTCGGGACTGACCCCCAGTCGACCGTTTTGGGCGGACTGGGTCGGTCACCCAATTGGGTCTAACCGACTACGACTGGTGGCTATATAAGAGCAAGCCCGTGAAGCCCATTTCATCATCTGGCTACAGCAACCCTGATTCCCTAGCATCTAGCCTCCGTCCTCTACTGTTTCCAGCACGCCATCGAAGCTTCTTTCACAGGAGCGCACGGTTGGGAGGCAACGCCATCTATTGTATCAATTCTACAGTAATCAAATTTTTTTGATTCTCCATACTATCTACTTTTCTCTCTTGCGTACAAGATCCTATTATCTATTGAACACAGACGTTGTATTGTTTTCTTACAGATAAGACTAATCATCAAACCCCAGTACCTTGAGGATAGAGAAGTCTCACATGCACTAAGGATGGCCACTCGACAAATGCGGGTCTCATCACATCAACTGGGGATCGAGGCACGGATAGTTGTAGGCATACCTAGGGAGCAGCAAATCTACCAATTATGTACCCTGGAGACAGTTGAGACAAAGGAGCATTTCGTGTGTATCTGCCCAGTCTATTATGAGATCCAAGGACGACACCACTGCCTCTTTCAAGAGGGGAACGGCTTTCGTCCACTCTCCCGACTGATCCACTTCCATGACCAGGTCTGCATAGGGCATCACAGAGAGACGCTCCTATGACAGCGCTCAGACAGTAGCAGACATTGACAGCACCACAAGACGCAGAGGTAGATCAGTCACAACGACATGTCACGAACTTTTATGCATTTGAGTCGGCCCTAGGACATAGTGGAGTGGAGAAGTTAGCAGATATGCGAGCAGAGATGTTTGGCGGGCTTCATCCATGAGGTAGTCAGGCACTGGGAGAGAATCCTTCGATCACGGAGACGGGAGTAGACTTCTTCCTTAGCAGATCCTTCTCAGAGCTCTATCATAGAGTTCTTCCTACGACGAGGCTTCGACATGATCGCGATCCAAAGCCAATGCCCCAAAAGTTCAAACAAAGGGTTGACACGCAGATTACACTTGGGGACATCCCCTCTTTGTTCAGAGTCGGAGCCCGACCAACAGGGGTTACTGTGACCCTTGTTAAACCCAAAGCTATGACTAGGAGATGTCCCAAAGCCGCACCTGTGAGCAGCTGACAACACTCTGTCCCCCATTTCATGCCTCCATTGCCTCATATACCCTAATGTCCTGATGACGATGATGATGATGATGATGAGGATGAGGATGAGGATGAGGATGAGGATGATGATGATGATGATGATGATGATGATAAGATTGATATGTAGTCGACCACTGACATGACTATGTTGTACTTAGTACTATCATTTTGCATTTTTGCATTCTGCATTGGTGTGGATGCTCGTTTAGTAGCTCCACCCTCACATCTCATTTGTACCAGGTTTTTCACAGTCTCATAGACCCATCAGTCTTCCGAAGACTTTAATAAACTTTCTGACTAGGAGATGTCCCAGAGCTGCACCTGTGAGCAGCCGACAGAACTCTGTCTCCAATTTCATGCCTCCATTGCCTCATCCACCCTGATGTCTTGATGACGATGATGATGATGAGGAGGAGGAGGATGATGAGATTGATATGCAATCGACCACTGACATGACTATGTTGTACTTAGTACTATCATTTTGCACTTTTGCATTCTGCATTCTGCATTGGTGTGGATGCTCGTTTAGTTCCACCTTCACAGCTCGTTTGTACCAAGTTTTTCACAGTCTCATAGACCCATCGGTCTTCCAAAGACTTTAATAAACTTTCTTTTTCTTTCCTCTCTCTCTCTCTCTCTCCTGAAGCAATATGGGTTTTTCCTAAAAGCAGTTGAGAGCTAAAACCCAACAAAACCTAATCACTAGCTCAAAAGCAACAAGAATATTGCAACTTAGAACAAAATGAATTGAAGAATCTTAGTGCATAGTTAATCGAACCCTTCGTACTATTAAGAAGGGACTAGACTATGTACTTTCAGGTAGTTGCATAGCATTTTCACTTCCTCAGCTCTACAAAACCATCAGCTCCATTACTCTTCTACAAGCATGCTCCAAACTACACAACCTTGTACAGATCTTCACTCACATGAATAAGTTGCATGGCCCCTAGATTCCAACATGACCAGTGTACGCATTCAAAATGCCAG
Source organism: Dipteris shenzhenensis (assembly GCF_047967505.1). Classification (NCBI taxonomy): domain Eukaryota; kingdom Viridiplantae; phylum Streptophyta; class Polypodiopsida; order Gleicheniales; family Dipteridaceae; genus Dipteris; species Dipteris shenzhenensis. The sequence goes on along the minus strand of NC_141625.1, from coordinate 20,711,282 downwards.
ATCAGTGGCTTGCATGGCCAGCCTAGTGCCCACCACTAAGGGTTAGACATCCACAAGGGAGAATATGTGAGAAAGAAGAAGTCATCAAGACACATACTCACCACTATGGAATCAACTTCCATGTAGAAAGCTCTCAATAGAGCAACCAGACCAGAAGAATTTGTTATAAACTCAGCGCACATTGACATTTACCAGAGAGTCGTTTTGTCACCTGCCTTCACTATTGAGTAATGAATGCCCTCATGGACACTAACACAAATTCACATCTAGAGAAGGAAACGTCTGCTCACACCAAGTAATAAAAACCCATGCAGGGGCGAGAACTGACACTGGCAAACAATCCAAAGTGCCCTGCATCCATTGATCACTCATCCTTGAGCTTAAAAAACAGCTGTGGACCCTATCACCAGATGACACACCTATCAAGCAAAAAACACTCAGTAAACTGTGTTGCATGCCTTTCATAAAAATAAGGATAAAGTACTTGCATACGTACTAATTATGGACCTTGTCAACTTCATAATCAGTGACAGAGTATTTGGACTGACACAGTGCACACTCTGATGGCCATTTGGGCGAGCGTGCAGGGATCCTCCAGAGCAGCCACTGCCAGGAAAGTTACTTTTTTCAGAGTTTGGAGGGGATCTCCTTTCTTCTCTGAGTTTCCTTCAGGGTTGAGATGGCATTTTCAGCCTCCGCCTTGGGTATTTATTAGCTCACTTTGAGCTGTTTTTTTCCTCATGCATTGCATGATGTACTCCCACATTTGAGCTTGCTCTCGCAGTTTTCATTCATACTTTTTCTTGAAAAAAAAAAAAATCAGTGACAGCCGCAGAGCTGTCTCCTGTTCTGTTGAAGTATATCTCTTTCTATTGGCCAGCACATGGGACCTTTGTTTCTTTTCATTCTCATGAAATTGATTCTTGCAGCACTTTGCTTCTTCATGGCTTCTCTTTCACAATATTTGCAGGTGCCAATAGCCTTGTGATCTCAATTTCAGAGGCATAGAGTTCATTTATTATGTGCCTGTTCAGGTCTCTTTTGTCTGCTCTTCCTCTACCAATAGCATTGAGCCAGGTCCTCAATGAGTAAGGTCAGATGCAACATGCACAATACACGTAGCATTTGAATATTCAGGCTGGAAACTCAACAGCACGTTCAATTTCAATCAATTGCCTTGTTGACTTGATGTGATTGAGTAATGAAGGCAGCTCTTCCAACAGAGCCATCTTCAGGCCATAAAAGCCTTGCTTGAGGATACATTTGGCACTTTCATCGAAACACCAAACAACTCCAGGTAAACACGTGCGTCAGCAGCAATCTTGCAGTATCCATGTACTCGTCCTATTCACCCAACCCCAGAACAATGAATCCACTCGCTTTTGCATTTCTGAGGCCCCAGTTGGCTCTCCTTGCTGCTACAGAAGGTCTTTCATGCCACCCGCAAACATTCTCCACAGGCCTCCTTCAGAGATCTCAACAATTGGACAATGGAGTGGTTCAATGGAAAAGAATTGCACTCCTGTCAGATAAACATCAAACTCTGTCTCCATCAGCGTTGACGAAGGCAGCCTCACAAGCTTTAATTTTGAGAGATGTAATACCAAATGAGGCAGTTGAGAACTGCATCTCAGATCAAAAAATATTAATGCAATAGCAACAAGAATATTGCAACTCAAATTGAAAGAGTTGAGCAGTAGCTAATAGCAAAACACGGCCTTTATATCACTAAGAGAGAGCATACATATATAGTTTCAGGTAGCAACACAGCTAAGCCACAGCTCAAGTAGCATCAGTTCCATTCTTCTCTCTTAGAAACAAGCTCCAAACAACACGGCCTTCTACAGCCCTACAATCACGTGAATATCTTACAGCGACCTAGATTTCAGAATGGCCAAGTTACATGCCGCAACCTGCCAACTCACTGGCTACGTGGCCAGCCTAGCACTGGTGAGTAAGTGTTAAAATCCTTCAAAATTATCCCACTCTCAAACAGAGAAAATCTGTGACCTTCTCAACTGTTTTGTTATATCCCCATATAACACAATACACAAACATGTGAATCTACTCATCACGGATTTAGTGAGCCAACGTTTTTCCGCACGTATAACAGAATACGCAAACATATGAACCTGATTTAATCTACATCGTTCTATTTTTATTTGGCCACACACTAAGGTGCCTTATAATTTTAGGAAATGGGCTGATAATTCCATCTTTATTCTCTTTCTGTAGTTGTAAGCTCTAGCTGTATTTAGTTGCATGACCTCCATCAAACTGATCAGAAGCTCCAATCTGCCCATTGAGTGAATCCTTGGCTTTGAACTGCTTCGTCTTTCACCCTTTCAGGTTTCTTCCACAAGATCGTGTACTTGTCTTTTGAGCTCACTATCTAAAATGCATGTGCATCCATGTCCTTTTCTTTCCGTTTGATCCAGTACTTGTTTTATGCTTCCGTTTGCTCCAGTACTTAGTTGTAGCAATCTCCAAAAGAGGATGTCCAAACTTTTCCGCCATCTTACGTCCAACTTCCTCTTTTACAAGAAGACAACCACCTACACACTCTAACTCAAGACTAGGTTAAATAAGAATGAACAAAGGAATACCTTGAAGTTTCAAAACAACAACTCGTCTGCATTTGTTTGAATAATGCTACAAAGAAATAGCAGTATGACTCACCACTACAGGGCCGCCAGATGAAGACCATTTTTCTGACTCCCAACTATCAGTTTCCCAGATATGAAATGCCCCATCCCTGCATAACCATGTAAACCATTAACAATAAAACGTCAAACATGTGAGATGTTAATGCAGAAACCAACTTGTTAAGCAAGATTGATTGAATTGTGCAAAGCACCCCCCCCAAAAAAAAACAGACACACACACAAAACACTCCTAATCAGTTTGTCTGAGTAAAACACTTCATACGTCCACAAGTGACTATTATCTTGCTCCCATACAAGTATTGATGCCACTCTTTGAAGGAAAGTAGGACTGCCAACATTTCCTTGTCATATACTACTAAGTGACTCTTTGTCATCAAACTTTCTGCTTCCGAAAGCTATCACTTCATACTCTTGTCTTAAAATAGCCCTTAATCTTTTGCTAGTGGCATCTGCCTCCACAATGAAAGATCATGACAAGACACAATCTCAACATACCAGGACTAGGGCATGAGTCAAAGCATATTTCAAATCTTCAAAGTCGACCTATGCTTCTATTGAGCATGAAAAGGCGTCTTTCTTCAAGAGATCTATGAGGGGAGCTCCCCTTTTTGCAAAGATGGCATATGAAACACCTATAGAATGAGGCAAGGCCCAACAAATACTCTCAGCTGTTGCGTTGCATGGCAACAGCCACCATCTCTGGCCCATCCCTCATGCATTCGTCTTTGCGAGATCCACTCTGATCCCCTCTCTACCACAATGTGCCCGAGAAATTCGAACTCTTCTGCCATAAAAGTGATTTTACTCACATTAGCATAGAGCTGATGCAACCGCAAGATGTCCAGCACTCGTCTGATGTTCAATGTGCTCGAACTTGCTCTTGTTGTTAATCAAGATGTTAACAAAAAAAATCGAACACACATCAAAATAGAAGTAGCTGCAATATCTTGTCCATCTATGCTTGAACGGAGACCCGTACATTTGTCAACCCAAACGGCATCATCCCCTATACATATTCCCCTATTGTTGTATCTTGGTGAAGGGTTGTTCATCATTCATATGTTTTTTATGCCCTCTTTTTAGCAAGGAAAGCATCAAATAATAAAGAAAGTTAAAGTAAGGAAAACTTTGGGCTATAGGTGCCTAGAACTCATACATGCGCTTTAATATGCAAAGGTTCTTCTATGCTCATGAGCCTCTCTAGTGGTATCCTAACCTCAAATCTATTTTAGTAGTGAACACCTACGCAATCTATTTTAGTAGTGAAGAACTAGGCATCCTAGAGTTCATCCCACAAATCATCAATCCTTCGGATCGGAAACCTAATTTAATAGTGACCGTGTTGAGATTTCTATGATGAATGGTCATGCAATACAAGCCAACTTCCTTTTAACACAACGATTGGTGAGGCAAAAGGAGCTATGCTGTGAGAAATGACGCTCTTCTCTAGTATCTCTTTTACTTGATATTCTATGTCCCCTCATTCCACCTTAGAGAGACAATACAAAGCTTGCCAACCAACAGTTCACCAAGTGTGAGCATTATCCCTACAAATTAATATCAGCAAAGCTAAACCACTTGCGGGATATAAGCAAAAGTAGTCTTCCACCTTCCTAAGCCATTCCTCTACCACGTTAGGAGTTAGAGTATCCCCTTTGAATATATGTATCTTGTGCTTCTCCTTGACACTAAGTACATTTCACAAAACGACCCTAGCCCCGATCTTGGCAAATCCGTTCATTGAAGCGGTTTGCACCTATTTCCCCCGCACTTCGACCCCCAACACCATTATCCCAAGGTAGAGGATCCCATTAGTCTGAAAAATTATAGGACCATCATGATAGAACATGTTACGTCCAAGATTTATGCAACAGCACATGTTACCCGAGAGGTAGAGTGTGAGGGAGTCAAAGCAATGGGGCAAGCAAAGTTAGGCCACATTCGACCACATCTTTACACTAAGAGTTGTCATTGAGGGACGCCCAAGCACAGAAACAGATAGTATATTGTTGCTTTGCAAAGCCTTTGACACTGTACCATGAGCCCAACTATTCAAACTACGACAAGGCCTAGGGTACAAGCATCATCGAGATAGTTCGGACACTATATGAGCACGTTACGCAAAGTCAGAGACTGGGTCGACAAAGGAGATCATGACCATGATTAGGTTAAACAAGGTTGTTTGTTATCACCGACCTTGTTTGGCCTACACATCGGGGAGCTCGGTTCTTCATCACGACCTTGTTTGGCCTACACATCGGCGAGCTCGGTTCTTCATAGGCGCAGGTTTCCTTAGTCCGCTCCTTGATCCCGATTCGACTATATGCGGATAACGTGGTCCCTCCCCCTCGTCGGAGGGTCCCCAACGGCATTTGGACGCACTCCAGTCTTTCTGCGAGACAAGTGAGTTGAAGGTCAACCTAGGTAAAACCAAGGTCATGATCTTCAACGTACCCCAACCGGCCGCACGGAAAGAGTAGTTTACCTTTGACGGAGCCGGTGGAGATTGTTGCATCCTATGCATACCTAGGGGTTCTCTTTTCAAGCCTGACCTTCACGATGTGACCAGCTATGTAAGAAGGTGTTAATCATGGGAAAAAGATGTCAAACTGAGCGGGAGAGAGAGAAGGCGTCGCCTGTGTGACCACCAATAAGCATCTAGCTGGAGTTACCTGCATACAAGGCCACAACACCTCTAATCCACCTGTCGGAGAAACCAAGTCGCTACAAAGTGTCCTCTAGGAAGGGCCACTCCACCCCGTCATACGCCTTCTCAAAATACAAGAGTAGGATAGCGCGAGGCTGAGACTCCTCCTAGGACTAGTTAAGAGTCTCCGAAAAAATGAAAAATGTTGTCAAGATGCTACGTTCTAGAACAAACCTTGTATGAGTGTCACGGACGATGTCCACCAAATGTTCCGCAGAAGCAAACTCAAGACCTTAGCTAAGATCTTGTAGGCTATGTCCAACAAGGTGATCGGCCTCCACTATTGCAGGTATGCTCTATCGCCCCCTTTCGGGATCAAACAAATCCACCTCCGCTCAGGGACTGAGGAAGCAAGCATGTGTCAAAGATCGCTTGAAAAGTCCACCGGAGAGGGGTACACAAATGTGCTACCTGAAGCACCTAAAGAAAGTCTAGGTCAAGCCATCCTCTCCCGTAAAGGCAATGCCTGCAAAGCCTCCGAGAGCTCTTGGATCTATAAACGGCATCTCTAGCTATATGCTCATGCTCTGCGACACCACCGACAGGATGTGGTTCCAAACATTCTCCCTGACATCTATCACCGATCCGTGAGGAACTATTACAGCTACACACATTTCGAACTTGGTTGGGACCGAGTGAACTCCCAGTGAAGTTTAGCTTCTACAGAGACCACTTCTTACATAGCACAACAGAGGGTTTCATTGACCCACCAGGATACACGCAGATTCACCTACCCCACTTGCTGAGGATCTCTCTTGGGCAATTTCGAGTCTCTTCACACAGACTTCCTATCGAGAGCAGCTGAGCAGAACGACTAGCCAGGGAGAGGCGCATATGCACACTGTGTGACATGTAGGAGGTTGAGCCCGAGGAGCAATTCATCTTCAGGTGTCCTGTTTACTATAAGATCTGAGGGCGTTTCTACTACCTCTTCAGAGATAGCTATGGGATTTTGGCCCCTTTCCTCTCCTACCCAAACCAGCGGTGTTTGGCAGGTTTCATTCATGAGGTACTTGGGTCACAGTAGCCCTAGTTAGACGCAGAGCTACGACTGGGAGATGTGCCAGGACTGCACCTTTGAGTGGCCGACAGCAATCTATAGCCGACTTCATGCCTCCATTGCCTCATCCACCCTAATGTCCTGCTACTAATGATGATGATGATGATGTTGATGATGATGCTGAGATTGATATATAGTCGACCATCGACATGACTATGTTATACTTAAGACTTAGTACTACCATTCTGCATTTTTTGCATTTTGCATTGGTGTGGATGTTCGTTTAGTAGCTCCACTACCACAGCTCGTTTATACCAAGTTTTTCATAGTCTCATAGACCCATCGGTCTTCCGAAGACTTTAATAAACTTTCTTTCTTTCTTTCTGCCTAGAACAATTTCCGGTAAAACTCAGTGGTCATCTCAAGAATCTCTTAGGAATCCGAGTGCATAATGCCGTCCCAGCCACTTAATCACTGCAATTGTATCCCTACGGATCTAGGGCCTATGCTCTTAAAAAAACACATGGTCATCCTATCCCCCTATTGCACCCAGCGGGATTTGTAGGAGTTGATAGGAAAACTCTACATGTCGTATCTCTATATCATGTAGGTCCAACCGTGCGCACTCATATCTGAATGCCAACCACTACAATCAAAGATCCTACTCTTTGAAACACTCAATGGAAGCCAGGTCCCTCCTCAGAGCCTCCCGTGCTGTAAGAGCCGTTGCCGCTACAACACCTGGGATTGCAGCTCCTCGTTGTTCCTCCGAATCGCCTCTGCTGCCCACTCAGCCCATCCTCCCTCTTGGCTGTCAACCGATTGCGTCCATATCTATGTCACCGCCTGCTGCACTTCTTGCTCTTGTAACAGTGAGTCAAGGATGCGCATCCCCTTCTGGACAAGCCCTCGCTGAGGCTGCTCACGTTGCAAGATCACTGGGGAGTGGTCTAACATCATGGTACTTGCCAAAATACTAGAAGCTCCACCCCTATGCAGAGCCAAGTTTTCCACATAGGAGCGCTCTAGCCTCTCTAGGAGTCTATCGTACCTACTTGCCCAAAGGAAACTAAGGCTGCCTAGAAGCCTAGAGAACTCCGCGCCTATTCTTGGAGTTCCCAACCATAATCCCCTCCCAAAACTGCCCTGCTTGTGACCAGGTCTCCTTGAGCAAACACGTCCGCAGACACTGCTTGAGAAACTGAGATGCACGTTCCCCCACTCCTGTCTCTTGCCGGAGACCACACCTCTAGCCTCTCCTTGGCAAAAGATGATGACGTCGGCGAATGTCTGTTGCTGAAAACATATGCTCCTGGATCTGAAGGAAAGCCACCGATGTCCCAACCAATACCCTCTGAAGCTCCTGGCGAAGGATCAGGTATTGTGGCTGCTAACATGTACAGTCGTGGAGCCAATGCATGTTCCAACTCACAAGTGTCCAACTCATGAAGAAGCTTGAGGAAACAGAGCTCTCTTATCTGACCGCTAAGACTTCGAGGGGGATTTCGATGGAGACTAATCTAAATCCGTGTGTCTCCGTACCAAAGGCATAATAAGCTCCAAGCCAATCTTGAGGGCCCACTACATCATTCATGACACTTGACTATACATTGGGATAAAGACCAATGCGTGACTTGTGAGTAGTGTATCTTCGGTCCCAGACGGATGACGCCCATGGCATAACTTGTGGCCAGTCTCTCGGAGGGGAAGCCTAGCTCAAAAGTAGCCAAGTTGCCATGATTGATCCACATATCTACTCCTTGTGGGCCCATCCACTCCTCCATCACGTTGTAGATCTAGTCCTTCAACATTTGATCAAACAAAGAAGGAGTCCACTTTTCCTTGTTTATGGAAGCAAAAGCCGACCCCCCAAAAAGGGTGTGTACAAGAACCGACCACTCCGATCGAGATCCCTTTGAGGGGCTACAAGATCATAACCGTCAACTCTAGGGCGAGGGGGTATGCAGCGGGTATCTTTAGGTCGTTCTAGGGGACGATCCTCCAGCATTCCCTAGGCAGAGGCTGCCCACTACGAGGCCGCGGACTTGAAATCTAAGATGAGGAGTCTCCCAAAGAGGTTTTTGCGATGATGTTGTGACTCGTGTCCTGAAGACGGGAAACAGAACGGGGTTGGGATGAGAAGCCCACCACCTGGGAGGAGGAGGAGGGCTCTACTATGCTCTTGCCCGCAAGCTTTAGATAAGGGACATGGGGGGCGAGAGGAAGAGCAAGAAACTGCTGCCCCCTTCTCTGAGGGAGGAAAATCGAGGAAGGGGGGAGAGCTATAAACAGGAGGGCAGGTGGTGAGGGTGATCAATAGCTTCTTTTTTTTGGGGAGGAGGGGGGGCAAGGATCAGAGGGCACTAACACTGGTGGAACCCTCTGATTCTGATGCCAGCGGGTCGACTCCTTAGAACCCTATCCTGCTGACGACGGGGGAGGGGGGCTGCTTAAGCAGCATCCGAAGTCCCACCCTCCTATGAACGGGGGTAGTTCGCTGAAGTCTCCTCTGCCTACTTCCCCTGAGGCTAGGGGGGAGCCTACATCCTCTGACACAAGGAGTGGCCTCTAGCTCTATCCTCCTCCGCTCTCGCTATCTGGCACATCCCTTAAGGCATTCCTGTTGGGCTTCTTCCACTATACTCTAGTCCAAGCCCCTCCAGAAGACTCAACCCAAGATGTCTGCGACTCTATCTACTGACCTGCACACCCTTTGGGCGAGCAGTCCACTGCTTGGGGCGCGTTTGAAAGGGATCCTTGCTCTAGCCCCTTCTGCAATCCCTAGCCAGGTGTCCCATTCGCTTGCAGCACCGTAAGATTGTCTTGGCAAGCCTAAAATCACAACACACTGTCTAAAGAACTCTGCCCATGCTCATCTATGCAGACGATGTGGTATTCTTCGCAAAGAGCAAGGAGAGCTTGCAAGCACATTTGAATGCACTAAGAGAGTTTTGGAGACAATGGGGAATGCAAGTCAATATAGATAAGAAAAAACTGATAGTGATTGGGACACGTAATAAACATGTTGATGTCACCTTTGAAAGAGAGCCTTTGGAATAGTTAACACATCTAAATATCTAGGACTAGGATTCCTCGACAACTACAAATAGAATGCATGTGTGGAGAGGAGGATTCTGGGACGATTGAAAGATTTATATAGCTTCCAAAATGAATGCAAGAAGACACATTTGTCGAATCGGGAAATAAGAAAATTTCTATACACTATGCTTATGCAGACAATAATCCTTTACCGATGCCCAGCTTGAGCATTCGGATTTACTAGGAAAGAATAGAAACTGTGCATAAATGTTTCCTAATAGGGGAGTTGCAGGTTATTTAAAAAATACCCTATCCCATCCTACTGGCTCAACAAGTATGATACCTCTAGAAGAGGAAGCATTATGTTAATTCAAGGATTACCTCAACAAAGTTGAGAAGATGATTGCCAATAGGATACCAAACAAGGCGATGGAAGCTACACAAATCACGGGTTGGCACAAAGAAGGAATGAAGTGGATGGAATCATGGGATATAACAGCTACTACTATATCAGGGAGATAGTGACACAGAAAATGCTATATCCAGTTCTACAAACAGGAAATTAACTAAATGGACAGCTACAGAATGCAGAAATACCTCAACAAAGACAAATCAATATTTCAAATGGAATCTAATCTGCAAATCAGAAGCATTTCACATGATCTTGAAGTGGAGAGGAGAGGGTGGGCAAGACCCAAGATGCCCGAGGAAGAAAGGACCTGCAAAATCTGCCCACAAGGGAGGTAGAAAATGAGCAGCATGTACTCCTAAGATGTAGAGAAGGTTATGGGGACAGCAAAGATAGTTGCTGAAGCAGCCAGCCAAAAAGCTAGGAAGCTCCTTGAAAGAGGTTTTGGAACACCACAACAAGGTATTGGGACTAGCACAAAAGCTAGCCCAACAAGTACTCATGACATGACAAGTTTGTAATATTTTTTCTCACTAGATGTAAGGGATCACTATTAGTTGATAACGATCACCAGTCACATAGATCCTGAAGGGTTTCACCCAGCCTTTAATACAATCATATCAGATCATCTCTCTCTCTCTCTCTCTCTCTCTCTCTGAGGATACATACACTAAGAGAGGATACATACAATGAGAATTTGGCACACATCAAAGCAGCCACCCTTAGCATCAAATGGCCGGAATATGAAGATGAAGATGAAGACAGGACAGATTCCACAACTAATAAGCGCATGGCATAATTACATTCAGCACATGGGATATATGAATCAAGCTTCTTCACCAATCTTACAAGCTGAAAGAGACCAAGATATGGACAGCCAAGGAACTAACACGAGCTCAACAAAATCGAAAGTTAACGGAATTAGCCAAGGCCAAGGCTGCTAGAAAGGATGGAAAATGGGCAGTACATCATGAGGGTGTGGCCCTCATCAAGGTAACTTATAATACTTCAGGGATTAAATCCAAACCAAAATGCCCTCTGCCTTTAAATGATGTCTAGTTTTTTATTGTCTTGAGGTATCTTATAATAATTCGAAGTTGCTTTAAGCACTCCTTGGAAGCTGCCCTATGCCCTCCCTGAAAGGATGCATTAGCTGGTTTTTGGTTGTCGCATAGTCCCATGGACATTAATACTCTCTCTCTCTCTCTCTCTCTCTCTCTCTCTCTCTTGAGCACCTAACGCTATTTTGCTATGTTGTTTTTTGCTATTTTGATCACTAGCTTAGCACTTTAGCACTCAGCAAGGGCCTTAGTGAGCCCATAGCGGCTTGTATGAGTTACTTTTGGTTTTGTACTTTGTCTCATAGGCCCACGAGGCCTCTCGCAGACATTAATACATCTCTCTCTCTCTCTCTCTCTCTCTCTCTCTCTCTCTCTCTCTCTCTCTCTCTCACAGCTCCATCGCCCGTACAGCCCGCCGTACCCTCTAGCCCATCGTCCGTACGGCCCGTACGTCCGTACCCCCCTTCAGCATGTCGTCCATACAACCTCAGTCCGCATCAGCCTGTACCTCCGTACCAGCCCGTACCCTCTCCGTACATTCCGTCGTACGCTCTCCATATAGCAGTACCGTACACCTCCCGTACTCTCTCCGTACAAGCGTTTGCTCTTAAACCCCAAGCTAGGCTGAGCCCTTGGCCTAGCCCTCGGGGTTAGATATAGTCAAAGGGCGAGACAGATTTGCATGAGTCATTTCTGATGGAGTTCCCCAAGACAAAGCTGCTCCCCTCGACTCCAGCCAGCAAGAAGCCATCCTATCCTGATATGGCTTCAACACCCTCCCCCTATGCCTTAACATACCACAAATTTCAAAGCCAAGGAGATCCACATGAGAGGATTTATTTCTTAAAGCAAGAACTAAGGGATGCAAAGCTTCGAATTGCTTCTCTGGAGAAGGCAATTTCAGAAATGAAGAGCAATGGCAATCCAAGAAGTTTTACAGCAATGTAGTATTGCAGCTCCTGCACCACAGCTTGTGACCAAGGTACAAGTAATTGTCATTACTCAACTCAAATCTATAGGACAAGAAATTACAGCAACAATGCGTAACAAGATTGACAAATGTGATACTTCAAAGAAAAGATTTCAAGAACGAACAAACCAACAAGCTGAAGGGCACTAGAGTTTGGATATCTGAAGAGCTCACTCCGACTCAGCTCAAACAAAGAGCAAATGAACTTACCAAAGTGAAGGAAGCACGCAAAGGCAAAGGGGCAGTTTATCATGATGGGCAGGCACTCATTCGAGACTTCAAACCTAGACCCAAAGACTCTCAGTCTTAAACTAATGTTATTCAAACCGATTTCAGGGTAGTATTTGGAATCTAGTTGTTATGCTATAATAATTCCGAGCTGAGATGCCATGTGCATTGCTTGACTCTCTAGTCTCTCCAGATGTTGTAAGTCAATTTGACATTTTGCACTTTGTCCCATAGGCCCGTGAGGCCTCCCGAGGACGTTAATCTCAGCTGAGCTTGGGATAGTGCAAATACCCCACAAGTGACAGGGTATGGACGACATCTGCTTGAGCTGGGGGCAATCCACGACCTGATCATCTTTAATGGCCTTCACAGATGGCCATCTTCTGGGAGACTCACTTGCTTCCCACATGGTGGTGGATCTAGTACATTGGACTATCTACTAGGCCCACTAGACTTTGTCTCACGGATACACGACTTCGCCATAACCCCCCCCCCCCAACTCGGAGCTGATCACTCATACTTGACCTTCCATAACCCCCCCCCCCAACTCGGAGCTGATCACTCATACTAGGCCCACTAGACTTTGTCTCACGGATACACGACTTCGCCATAACCCCCCCCCCCCCAACTCGGAGCTGATCACTCATACTTGACCTTCCATATCGCCACTACCATGCCAACCACAAGGAGAGCTCCCCCCAGGCCCCCACGCACTCAAATCCACTTTGACTGTGCTCTTGACCCTGTATACATGAGCCATCTAGCCAGGGAGCTCCCGGCTATACTTGGAGATGACATAGACCTCACTAGTGCCTCCGACACCCTTGTCTCAGTGGTACAAGACACTGCTATCAGATCTTTCCCCACGCATGACTGTAAGACACGTTAAGACACGACACGTTAGACACGCTTCAGACACGAGTGTCTAAAGTGTCTTAAAGATAAGACACGTAAGACTCGTCGTTGTAATAATAAATATTTAATTAATATATGTATAATTATACAAGTGTACAACTTGCTAGCATAGCTAGCTACTTGATTCTAGAAGTACAATAAGCTACACTTAAACAATGCACTTGTACAATGTACTCAAGACTTAAAAGTTAAAGTTAAGACTCACTACTAAAGATCTTGCAAGTTAAGAGTCACAACTCAAGAGCTTGCAAGTCACGACTCACAACTTTAAAGATTTAAATTGACAATAGAATCTTGATATTCAAAAATCTAGATAAACAACTTAACAAGAGCCTAGAGGGCTACATAGATTATATACCAACATCATTAATCAATACACATAAATATCATGGCAATAGTCTGTCAATCACATGTGACATAAATGAAATATGCATCTCGATACATATAATTGAAAGGAAACTTTTGACTCTCAAGAGTCAAATCTCTCAAGGTTCATCCTATTCCGAATCTGCGAGGTCACTGCCATTGCTGGATTCGAAGTCACCATCAATGATAGCATAATTAATTCAAACTCGATGTTTGTTGTTACACCCAACCCACCCAAAAGAAAAAAAAAAACAAGAGTGTCTTAAGGTAAGACACGTGTCTTAAGTGTCTTATCATAAGACACGAGTGTCTTAACAACCATGTTCCCACGACCCAATCCAGGCGGACGGGAAGATGCCTCAGAACCCTTGGTTCAACGATGAGTGCCGAGAGGCGAGAGCCCACTTCACACAGCAGCAGACTTTGAGTCATCTAACGCCACTTGAAGCACAAAAGATCTATCGACGATTGACGCGCCGTAAGAGACAGGCTTTCCTCACACATAGGATGGATGAAATTGTCAAATCGTTCCGAGGAGGAGACCCGACCACTGGATGGGGATTTCTATCAGAGGGGAAGCCATCTATCCCCATTTCTGACCCAGATGTGTGGCACACGTATGCATGCTCCCTCTATGATGCCCAAATGCAGACACCGCTGGATATGTCCTCCACGCCTAGGCCCACCACCTGTCATCTATTCACCACACAGAACGTACGGGCTGCACTTCACCGTCTACACAATCGGAGAGCGCGGGACTACGAGGGCCTCCGGACTGAGCACTTTGCACATGGACAAGAGGTCCTAGCACAAATGTTCAACCGGGCTATTTGTCATGGATTCCCACCTTCTTGGACTACCACCGATACAAAACGCCGGGGACCCTATGGAGATGGGGAACTATCAGACCCTTATGATTGGCCACACTCTGGCCAAGATATATGAATCAGTTCTAGAGAGGGAACTCAGCAGTCATACAGAGGCTCGAGGGCAGCGGGCACTAGGACAGGCAGGATTCCGGAGACAGCACTCTACTCTAGATCACATCTTCACTTTGAAGGCTATCATTGAGGAGGCGAGGTCTACACACCAGAAAGTCTACACATGCTTTGTAGACTTTCGGAAGGCTTTTAACACTGTCCCACGATCTTGCACGATCAGGAGGTTACAGGAGCTGCAGATTCTAGAGACACTGATATGGGGGGTGATGAGCCTATATGAGTCAGTCAAAGGCCAAGTTCGTGTCCTAGGAGGCCTATCGGATTGGGTCGAGAGTACGATTGGAGTGAAGCAGGGATGCCCCCTCTCACCAACTCTCTTCGGGCTGTACATTGATGAGATCACCTCTTTCATAGACCACCTAGGGGGTGAAGGATCACCTTTGGCCGATCTCATGATACAGATATTGCTATACGCTGATGACATAGTCCTCATCTCATCCTCAACGGAGGGGCTGCAGAGACACTTGGAGGCCCTAGAGGTGTTCTGTGGAGAGAGAGACCTGACAGTCAACCTTGGGAAGACCAAGGTTATGGTCTTCAACACCTCACATGCAGTAATCCGACGACTCAATTTCACTTATCGAACCGAGCCAGTGGAGGTAGTGCAATCATACACATATTTGGGAGCCGTCTTCACAAGACCCCTTTTCACTATGACACATGCAACCCAAGCACGACTCACACAGAGACGGGGTGCTCTGGGCCGATTGGAGAGACAGTGTTTCCAGGCACACTTCCAAGATGCACCGACAAAGTGATGGCTTTTCGATACACTAGTGCGACCGACTACCATGTATGCAACACCTTTCTGGGGATGTGATCTACCGATAGCAATGTGGAAGACATTTGAGCGGTTACAGGTGACCATGGGATCTAGGATGATTCAAAGCAAGCCCTCAGTCCCGCATGAGATAGTACAAGCAGAGTTCGCCATGACACCACTACAAATTGATGCCATCTTTCAAACACTTACTTTCATCCATAGAGTCTAGGACTTACCCCATTGGAGACTGCCGAGGCTGGCTCCGAAGCCATCCAAACGACTAGCTAAGGGTGGGGCAAACACACGGTATCCACGTATATCCACATGGTTTGCCAGACACGGGATTCAGATGGACAGGCTCCCCCCCTTTCAATATAGTTTGGATGCACCCCCTGAGTCGATCCCGCAAGATGAGATTACAATCCTACCGTGACAATTTCGTGAATGTCTCAGAGGAGGGATTCATCGTCAGACGCCTATATCTCGAGGACAAAAGAGTCTCACATGCGCTGAGGATCGCCATTGGGCAGATGCAGGCTTCATCCCATCAGCTGAGGACGAGATCCGAGGACGATACCACTGCCTCTATCAGGACGGGAGTGGCTTCGGCCTACTATCACGCTTGATCCATCCATGACCAGGTCTGCATTGGGCTCTACCTGCTTGAGATGCGCCGATACAGGGAGACCTTGCTACGACAGATCAGAGAGCAACAGGAGGCAATCACACCACAGGATGTAGATGCTGACCACAAGTCGAGGGGTTACTCTAGAGAGCGCCCAGAGCACACTCGATTGAGGTTCGACCTATCACAGCTTTCCTCGGAGGGGACCGCCCGAGACGAGGGGTCACTTTGAACATAGCTCAACGGGTTCAAAGTTCGAGGAGACCACGCCCCCCTCGGATGCCACAGTATGAGACAGACAGACAGACTCAAATTCGAGACATTTTTACCGCTCATAGACAAGCCACCATAGTGCCCGGTTTCGGTTTTTGAGTTTCCAGTCCAGTTCCAGTTCTCAGCCTGCTCCCGATAGCAGATAGCACATGATATGATATGATATATTTTTTGTACTTGTTTTTGTTTGAGCCATTGAGCTCTCTCTCTCTCTCTCTCTCTCTCTCTCTCTCTCTCTCATATGGCCATGTATGATGATTTTGTGTCCCATAGGCCATGTATGGCCTTCCGTGGACCTTTAATAAAATTTCTTTCTTTCTTTCTTTCTCTCTATTCCATGCTCACTAGACCAGATGCATGACCCACAGGAGTGACCATAGCACTCATTCACCGCAGGGCTAGAGACTTCAGCCGCTGTACATGTCGACAATCGCCAGTGCCCTATCTCAGGGTTTCTGCCACCACCGCAGACAACCCTCTCCTAGGGTTGTACTCAAATAGCTTGTTCCTCTTTTGTGTACCAATGCCGTTATGGGCAGGCTTATGGATTATGGATTTTGCATTTGCCCTAGGTGTTGATGCCAGTTTAGCAGCTCTCCCCATCAGCTCACTGTATCAATTTCTTTTACTCTCATAAACCCTTTTTTGGCCTTCCAAAGACTTTTGATAGGCTTTCTTTCTTTCTTTCTTTCTCTCTCTCTCTCTTTTCAAAGACACACAAGCTCGTCTTGCCACATTGCGTCAACGATCGGTCTTACAGGATCACCCAAAGATATCTATGGATGAGCATCTCACACCCTTGTAGGTGGAGAGGCGTGCCTTGATACAACAGCGGGCCATGATCCACAAGGAGGGGAATTGAGCAATGGTTAACGCTGGGTGACTCCTTATAGGCCCCCGTTGGGCATTTGGTAGCCCCTCTACATAAGCGGGCTGGGTCTTCGAGACTCTGAACACCGCGACCTTGTCCTCACTGTCTGAAATTGCAACGATACCATATGGTTAGATCCAGAGAATTTCTCGAAGTCTTACACTGGACAAGACATAGCACTTTATACATAGACATACCAGAGCATCCTTTACCGGCCAGTTAGTGGATACACATGGAAGACAGCAGACAGACATGAGACGAGGGAAATAGGTAGAGTACGAGGATTAGGAGGGGTGGTAGTATTATACAAACTTTCCCTCATCGAGATGTAGAGAGGCGGGATAAACATTCTAGATTTTTATGGATCCAGATCTGCCATGACTCTCGATGGGAACTATTCACCATAGTATGCTAGTTCACCCCTGAGACATCCCATTTTGCCAGAGAGCTACCAGGGGAGGGGTCACCATTCACAGTCCTATATCCAGACATTATGGATTTCTTGAGTCGCAGAGTTGTTCTCCTTGTTGGGGGCTTCAACACGAGGATGGGTGCACGTCAGGTATCACTTTGGATTTCCAAAATGATCCCATGCTACTACCAGATGTTGATCTAGATGAGGAAGGTATGTCCCAAGTTTTCGCAGATAGGCGAGCCCGTCACATCATACGGGCATGCATTCTTGGCCATGGGCAGGATACATGCCTTATATATATAATGGTCTACATTGGGTTAGACATGATCCAAACAGAAGGTATCCTGCAGCAGAAGACTGATATAGCATCCCAGGAATTCACGCAGAAGTGTTTAACTACAAAATCCAAAACTTCTTCACTTGTGTGTAGTCAACAAACATGTGTGTATGTGCAATCCAGTAAATAGACAATGCTCCAAGAGAGATATAGCACCAACAAAATATATATTTCTGTCCTCAAATGGACACAATACAAAAGAGAGGTCCAGAGTCCCACCAAACCGTGGTCCTCTATCCTTACCAAAAGTTGTCCTACTATCTCTTTGGTGCTTCCAGATCCCTGAGCATGCATGCTCCTTGTTGAGCTTCTGTAGACTTAATCTCTGTGCCGTGATCTCTACACCAAGCTGCACTGGATGTCAGCCTAGGTGTGCAGCCCTTCAAGCTCTGTCTGCAACGCTTCTGCCCCTCTTTGTCCTCCTGGATGATGAATGCCCAAAGAGTGCTGATCTGATGCTCCAGTCTGCTTGCTGATTGCTGCTCTAGATGATGTGAAGTAAGGCCCAATGGCCTCCTTTTATAGGCATTGGTAGCCCAGGTAGGGCTGGCCCTGCCTGGCCACATGGCAGGCAGCCACTGGCCCAAGCCCTGCAGCCCTATCCCAACCTGATCTAGGCCCAGACCTGGCCCAAAATCGTCTACAGACAGGCATCCAGCCTGCCCTGTTGTTCCACCTCTGTTCCAGGCTGTTTCCAGCCCTTGGAGGTCTGTTCAAGGTCCATACGGCTCCCTGTAACCCCTCCGTACAGATCCTGCAGACTGCCGTACAGTTGCTGACATCGTAGCACCCATCAGCGCCTTGTTTCCAGCCTGCTTCTCCTGCGCAATCAAGCTCCAGCCAACTTCTGACAGACACATGGCATATCCCTACCAAATCTGTCCACCATGGTGGCTCCAACTTGCCAGATATGCTTCTGGACTTACTGCCTGCCCACACGGCAGCCCCCTTCTTTCTGGTTTTGTTGTGAGCATACTGCCCACATGGCAGTCAAGGTCCTGCCCATGTGGCAGCCATGTTATCCTATGGTTCACCCCTGCCCCCCAATGCACATCTTGGCCAACCCTATTCCAACACCTCCTCTCACCGAAACATCTTGGCCCAATGCCAAAAAATGCTCAAGTAGCTCCCATGTCGCAGACCTCCGGATCTACAGTGTCAATGTCGTTTCTTGGCTTTTCATCTACTGGCTCCTACTCCAGTAAGTCTGGCTCCACATAAGCACACCACCCTGGTACACAGGTCCGTCTTTGGTGGCACCAGATGGTACCACCTCCTTTAATCACGTACGCACCTTTGAACTCGGGCAGTCCAGGTACCAGCATCCTCCAACTGTCCCCCTCATGATGGGTGAACAGCCTAAAGTCCTCCAGGCACCATGCTCTCAGCGTCTATTTCAACCCATTCTCCATTTGGCAAGGTCTACAACCAAATAACATATTCGAGAAATCAATCCCAAGTACAAATCCAAATTACCTGGACAATCAGCATCCATGTGTAGTCACGTGATGCCCCCCTAGTCACAGCATCCATCTGACTCTGAGTCCACAAATCCTGTCAAAGAATCCTCCCCTATGTCAGCAATACCAGCCAAGCACCTAGATGGCTGCAAGCACTCAATGTTGTCCTTCACCTTCACAAAGGTTTCTGATCATCTCTCATGTTAGACATCCTCACCATAACACCAGGTCTGTATACTTTACCTCAGCAGCATCTAGGGATGTCACCAAGAAAAGCTCCACCACATTAAACTTTGACTCCTCAGACTCTAAACTAGTCCCCTTCTTCTTCTCATCAGCCTTCTTCTTTCTACAATCCTTCCTAGCTCATCACAATAGAAGCACTTCTTTTCTTTCTTCCTCTTCTTCTTGTTTTCTTCACCTGAAGAGTTACCCTTGCCTTTTCTCTTGTCCCAAGCTATAAGCAATTTATCATCGGTTCCGTCGTATTTCTTCTCCAAAGCTTCTTGCTGCAAGAGCAATGGTACCAGCTCCTTGAATGTCACTTGTGCCACCCTGTGCCCTGCAATCATCGTAGTCACAAAACTATTGTAGCTCCTCGGAAGCATACCTGGCAATAGCCTAGCCATCCCGGTTGAACTCGTTGTTGCCACCAACTAATCCCGCACCACCTTCATCTTGGTGATGTGTTCCTGTACTAAATTCCCCTCATCCATGCTCACGCCGTAGATCTCCATCCCAAGGTCCAGAATCCTCGCTTCGTTGTTGAGCTCATACATGTCCTTTAAAGTGGTCCAAGCCTCGAAGGAAGTGTCAGCCACCTATATGTGAGGAAGCATTGCATATGCCGTAGTACCCACAATGATAGCCAAGGCCTCTGCATTATGGGTTTGCCAGGATCTCACTAACACAGGATCTGCCAATAGAGTCACTACCGTTGCAGTCCTTGTTGTTGGAGTTTCGTGGCCTGAGGTATTAACTCTCTACCCATTGCAATCTCCCAAGACTCCCTCAACACTAAGTGGCTTCGTACCTTCATCTTCCACAATGGATAACTGGTCCCGCCCAACTTGTCTGTCTCCCCGAAGTCGGGAATAGTGTATCAGGGCCCTGACAGTGAACTGATGAAAGATAAAGTGCCGTACACGTCTGAACCTAAGCCTGCCTCCTTCTCGCAAGGGTACAATCCTTCAGACATCGAAGTAGATTCCCCCGAGCATCAGCAAGTATGAGAGGAGTTGGCAACATAGGTTTCAGATGGTATCATTCCACATTGGATCACATCTACACCCTCCAAGCTCTCATACAACAGGCCACACACTGAAAAGAGAAGGTATACATGGTTTTGCAGAGTTCTAGAAGACCCTTGATTTGGTCCCACGGGCTCCCCATGTCACAAATCAAGACACTCAGTATTGCAGATGATGTCATTTTGGCAATAATGGCTTTGAACACACACTAAGTGGCCATCATAAGATACAGGACCTTGAGCCCATGCTTCATAGTCGCCACATCAACAAGAGGATGTCTACACGAAGACCAACAAATAGGCACCCATTTTGAGACACTATACTTGCCGTGTCACAACATCAAGCTGCCTCAAGGTGTCCACGCATCCATTCCATCGAGCGAAGCAAAGAATAATAGTGATAAATCTCAGACATGCCACACACACACAGACACCAAAGTTCTTCATCGGGCCCCAGCCATCACGGCCACATGCAACTTAGATTGATAATGGCTCAAAAGGCATGGAGTTTGGTTGCATAAACAATACATGATGTGGGGCCCACACCCTTGGCTCATTCCATGCATCTCGGACGTACTTACAGCCTTTTCTCTAGCTTACGTTACATATATAGGAAGTATGCTAGACACCTCTAGTTACCCTATATAGGGGTGTATCGAACATGACCTTATTGCCACCCTCTGAGGCAATCCAAAGCATTGAGCAAGAGCTACATGACTATACAAAAAATTTTGAGTGCAAAGATGAACTTCCTTCCTTACACTAAGAGCACATGGCATCATTTGGAACACCGTTCTCCTAGATTATTACTTGCAAGTCTAAATGCATTGCAAGGTCGAGTTGAGGAATTTCTTGCTTTTGCTGCATACTTTTAATCCTACAACTAAGAGCATTACCCTTTTGTTTATCTTACATGACTATACAAAAAATTTTGAGTGCAAAGATGAACTTCCTTCCTTACACTAAGAGCACATGGCATCATTTGGAACACCGTTCTCCTAGATTATTACTTGCAAGTCTAAATGCATTGCAAGGTCGAGTTGAGGAATTTCTTGCTTTTGCTGCATACTTTTAATCCTACAACTAAGAGCATTACCCTTTTGTTTATCTTAGAAGAGACTTTCTTTCTCCAACATCTTGGTGCAAAAGAATAACCCTTTACCACAAGATAACAACAATGTAGTAGCATTCACACACTGGAACCTAACCCAACATGGGAAAAACTCTCAAAATAAGGAACATACTCACAGCTTAGCAGACAAAAGATAATCGCCCTTTGATGACCACTGCAGTAAACAAACAGCTCCAAATCCTCTCCTTAAAGGTGTCCCGGAACCTGTGAAGCCAACATTTTCTCTCAAACGTATACATTCCTAAACTTTCAACATAAGAATTCATCTTTCATAAAATGTACACTGCAGAATTTTGCTCCAACTTCCATTTTGAAAGTTGACAACAAGATCACACTGAAAATCTTCACACAACCTCAAACAATCATATCCATCAAAAGCCTTGCAAAAGCCAGATGCAAGATAACACAGAAATAACAACCATATCTATGGGATTTCCAAGCCATAAAGAAATCTCTTTTTTGAAAGCAAAACAAGCAAACAGAATGACCACTAGGGCCTGCCCAGGCATGACTCTCCTACTCACGTGTGTTATATCATGCCTTGGTAAAAAGAAGCAAAAAAGAAAAGTACTGACAACTAGTTTGAATTTTTTTCACGAGAGATGAACTTCCACTCATTACAACAAATAAGAACTGTGAGCTTAGGTAGCAGGCAAATATTATTACAAATGGACCATGGTAGGCCACAAGATTAAATCTCAAAGCAAATGCAAAGATCTTCACAAACAAGAGCTCATCCCAAAGATGTCAAAATGTGCACATTTGTTGGAAATCACCACAGATGCTGCCACATGGCAGCCAAAGGAGCGCTGAGTATGGGGGTCCCACTCCCCTGCCTCCTAGGCACGCATGCCCTCCCCAAGTCCAAAAAGAGCCAGCAGGACGAGGCATCAGCTCCGAGCATTCATTTGCACGCATATTATATTCAAGGTCCATTCACTAACACACTTGCTTAGGGGATTTCTAATCCTCCATTTCCACGTGTTAGTTGTGCATTAAGGGCCTCCAATTACGATTAACCATATATATTCCTTGGGCACCACATGTTAGTTGTGCATTTAAGGGCCTCCAATTACCGATTAACCATATATATTCCTTGGGCACCATAAGGGGGTTTGGACCACACGTAGGCCTATACTTCCAACACCCCCCAATGGTCCAAACACCACAGGGCACATTAAATCGACTCCCCCAAAGGTAACCCAACCACTGGCTTCAAGAGCCGCCAACAATCAATGCGACCATTAAAGGGCTGCCAGAAACTGCAATTATATCAGAGGAACTGCCACTGAAGTCCACACAGCAACTGCAGTCAGAGCACCCGCAGGCAGCCACCTACCGCTGGTGCGCAAATGTCTGCCCAGATCACAAGCGGTAGGCTGCTTGCCACCTCCGCACACAATAGTCGCAATTCAGTCCAGAGCACGCGTACGTGGGTCAACACTTCCCACGTGCATGCGCAGTTGCTTTCAATGCTAGGTCGAGTAGCCACCGCGCCGCCACGAAGTTGCAGTCTTCGGCACAAGTAAACTGCCGCGCGCAACCATACCGTCCGCAGGCCCGCAGCCTGCTCTAATGCCATGTTGGAAATCACCAAAAATGCTGCCACATGGCAGCCAAAGGAGCACTGACTACGGGGGGTCCCACTCCCCCGTCTCTTAGCCACGTATGCCCTCCCCAAGTTCAAATAGAGACGGTAGGACATTGGAGAGGGGCGTCGTTATCATATTATATTCAAGGTCCATTCACTAACACACGTGCTTATGGGATTTGGCACCACAAGGGGTTTGGACCACAGAGGCGTATACTTCCAACGACATTCAGAGAGAGGTGGCACGTCGATCAAAAGATCAAGTGATTCTAAAACATTATCATATGAAATAATGAAACTAAAGACAATATGCACAGTGTGTTCATGCTCCAAACAACGCTAGCCTTGCACTTGAGTGATTTTTTTTACTTTGGGATTCTTAGCTGTGTAATCACTAAGTGGAGCAAGATATCATACACTTCAACAATGGCACCGTCAAATGGATGTATACAAATGATGATAGCAATTTGAGTCGATTATTGGTCTAGTCCCAGCTCAATAACTCTTGTATATCCACGATCCTACAACATTTGCTATGTCAAATCTATATGGCAAGCCCGACTCATGCGTGGCTCAAAGAAACACTTCTGTTCGAGCAGCTGCTATGGGGTTCCCTCGTAAAGGAGAAAGTCATAATCGCAGCAACATGTTTGTAGAGATATCATCAGGTCAACTCTCACCAACAAGACACAATGAAGCAGGCTGCAAAGTAGCCAGCTTTTCCTAATTTGGTCAGTGCCTCATGGATAGCTTTTGTATCCTTTTCAATAAGGTTCTTTTTTCTTTTTCTTTTTTGTTTGGGGGAGGGAGAGGAAGCGAGGGAGGGGGCAAAGGTGGCCGCCTCTATCCCTATCGCCAAAATGAATGGACATTTCTACCCTTTGATGAGGCGAAGCAAGGGTCCCACCAACTTCAAATCCATCCTAGAAAAGGCAATAAGAACCCTCCATGGTAGACATGAGATGTGAAAATCCAGTTCTCCTTAGTGACCTTCTAAAGGTCACAAGCACCCATTCTCCTTGCTCTCGTCTTGTGATTACCCCCAGCATTGACATCTATAGTCCATAAGAAGATACCCAAGGCCTTTGGGCGTCTCTCCTCTGCTGAAAGTATCACTCGAATCTGGTAACGACTGCTCTTGAATCAGCAATGAGAGCAGCTTCCCGCTGATCCACACATTTGGGCCACACCAAAAATTATAATAATAATGGCTCTACTGCCCACACCAAAAACCACCCATCCCTGATATAGATCCAGACTCTTCTCCCATTAGCAAATTATGCCAGTATGAACAAACACGATGCTGAACTCTTTTGCATCACATAACAGTGACTAGAATGCTATATACCTAGATGAATCCAGGAAAATTCCAAACTCATCCTCTAAAAACACAAGATAGTCTCACGATAGTCACTCATAAGATTGAAAACCATAAACTCCATCATGCATAGCAGGGACTAGCTACTATGACATCCCCATTGATGTCATCAGCCCCCAACAGTGGGTGTAGACCATAGTATAAAAATATGCTCTCACACGTACAAATCCACACACCCACACATACTTGAGCATCCTTTTATACTAAGTCTTCGTACTGAGTTTCTGTCAGCACATCGGAGGTGAAGGGCAGACTCAGCCATGACGAAGGCTAGCACGAAAGGAGAAGGCTAATCAAAAAGTAGTCCAAAATCTCTTCATACAAGCTACAACTGCTTGTGAAGTCTAAACAATTTCATTTTAGTCTCTCCCAAAAAGTAGTGACTAGAATGCTATCCCTTAAAAATAGAGCTCCTTGCAACAAACTGCAAGGACGTACAAAAGATCTACAGACTTTTCCCACTCTTACAGTAAGAGTGACTAGAATGCTAGCCCTAAAAAATAGAGGTCTGCTTGCCACAAACTGCAAGGAGGTACAAAAGATCTACCGACTTAACCCACTCTTACTATAAGCAGGATGCAGTAGTCCAATAGCTTGCGTAATGAAATTCTCATAATGAAATATCAGACTGGAGTGCTAGTCTTCATGATTGAATACCAAATACGAGGCATTCACTTTCTTTCTTTTTCAAAGAAAAGTAGTATCTTTTGAAACATGAAAACAATACAAACAGTCATGAGTCCATGAGGTGTTGAGAGAAAGCTACCCTACAGCCTACTCTGTGGTATTCTAGCTCAATGCCTATAGCATACCCTGGAAACAGTTGCCAACAACTAGTGTGGTTGACTATACAACCAATGGATTCCTCAATCATGAATATCTAAAAAATGCATACAGGCCTAGTTAGTAGTATGTCTTGCAAAGATGCCACTTGTCACCAAACAAAATATAACTGTAAGCTGTAAATCATGAAGCAATTGCAAAGATCAGAGAGTATACCTTGAGCTACATCCCAAATCATAAACCCCGAGTCATACCATGATGCTGATGCTAGTAGTGTACCACTCATTAAGGATTTCAGCACTTAGGAATGATGAGCTGTGACGCTTCATTTTTCTATCAAGCTTACACAACCAGAGCTAGGAAAAAAAACTACGAGAAGAACTTCATCCCAATCGTCGGAATATCCCTAACAAAACTACAACCATGGTCTACAACAAACAACAGTTTGGAAGCACATGAACAACGCAAAAAGCATCATAAACAATTATCATACCTAAATTTTATTAAAAAAACAACCACATGCTATAGACAAAGAGCTCTCCAAATATGCACTTATTAATAATTAAGGCTTGCACAAGCCCTAGTCCTATTGATAATTTTCAATATCAGCATAATGTTGTGCATGAAGGATATCTCCCTGATGGAATCCATGTCAAAGAAGTTATAGAATGATGGCCAGGACTTTGAAGGAAATCCACCAACGCCCAGCGAGCTCCTGTGCTGCCAGTAGGTGTCCCAAGAAATGAGGCAATTCCTGACCTGACCGGTGCCAAGCTTCCAGGGTAAGATGCGGTCCATATGCAAACTCCTCCTCTGTCAAACGAACGACAAGATAAGTCTATATTAACGACAGCCCACCTTTAAGCCAACCTTTAGCCTCATAAATCAGTGTTTACTTCATCTTAACCACCTGACATAGAGATAGAGCAAACCCATGAAAAACTTAACCACCTGACACTAAATCTTAACCACCTGACATAGAGATAGAGCAAACCCAAGTAAACTAATAGATCCACCTTATTATTGACATATACAATTCTATCACCTCTTTATCAATGTGCCAATGACATTGGTAAGGTAACACAGCATTTTAACATTTCAATAATTGAGGACGGTTTCTGCATCAAACCTGCAGCACATCCTCATCGAAGTACGGATTTTCACAACCACTATCACCCTGCCATCTGACTGCTTTACCATTGCCATTTTCAATTTTCGCTTTGATGAGCAGCCAAAAAGGTTAAGCACTTACTAAGCAGCAGCTTTAAGCGCACTATCATTAGATAACATTTTTGGGCTTCCTCCCAATGAGTAAATGCTTTTGACAACAAACAGGCATGTATGCTTTTGCTTTAGCTTGGAATTTTTAGATACTGCAAAACGCACAGCAGTTAGGCAAGCTTAAAACAACCAAGAGTCTTCATCTTCAAGCCAGGAGTTCTCCAAAAGGACTCCAATAGTGGACTCGTCCGCAACATGATTCTAAGAAGCAACAGTCAGAAAAGGGGAAGTTTGATGGATATTTCATCCCTCAAGAGCAGCAACACTACTAGAATCACAAATGCTTCAATAATCATGACAAAGGCTGTGCTAAAAACAACTACATTTTCAGTCCCAGCCGCTACACATGACATACAAAATGTTCTAGATTGGAGCCCTTCAGGCCTTGAGGTCTCCAAGATGTAGATTTTTTGGGTTCTTACCACTGTTTATTCACAGCATGTGCCGTAGAGCCAGTTTCTTTCATATTCTCCATGTGCTTCTACTTAGTCATGTGTTCAACAATGAGAGAAGATAGAAGCATAGCTCAGCTGCTTGTTACAGAGGTCAAACGCAATGTTTTAATTAGGTGGAGGATAGGATGAAAGAAGAGGGTCAAATGCGTCACTGCCTTTAAATGTAGCATTTAATAGTCACACAGGTTTAAAACTATACCTGTTTTCTTCTATAAATGGTAAGAGTAGAATACACTGACCATGAGAAATAGAGAGCACATCACCCTTTACTCTTGTTCCATTAAGAAAAACGCTACAAAAGAAGAGGATCGAATGGGTCACTGCCTTTAAGTGTAGCATCTGACATTTACACAGGTACCGGTTTCCTTCTATAAGTGGTAAAGTAAAATACACTTATAATGAAAAACAGAGTACTCACCCTTTACTCTTGTTCCATCAAGACCTCATTAAAAGAGATACAATTAGGCATGACATTTAAAATTATAAAACACTATCACACCTGCAAGCGACAGAAAGAGTCATTCCTGCATTTGGCCTCCACGCGACAGCTGCTACCGCCCTCTGAGAATCACTAGATAAGGCCACAGGATCTCTTGCGTCTGTAGATAAAATGCCGCAACAAATTGTTTGAAGGAGACTCTAGTAGGCTTCAATAAGAAGCAGCATATCCTCAAATCGTGGTACACTACCTGTTTCTTCGAAATCATATACAACTACTTGATCAGCTCCAGATAGAAATGCGAGTGATTGTTTGTGTTTATGCCAACTAACACCCTGAAATAGTTCCACCTTTCTGAGCACCTCCAACTGCCATACAAGTCCATAATTTCTATTCAATTAGAGTCCCATGCCCCTGGATGAATGCCTCTTTTTAACTACACAAGAATCCACCACAAACTCCACGCATAGCAATCACGTGTACGAAATCATACTTGTTCGTGGAGCCGTAATTTGTAGCTCATGCCTTACACGAGATATGTCAAGTAATGCTCGTTCATAAAGAAAGCGTTGTTCATAGGTGATGCCATACATATTAAAATATTTTTTACTTATAAAGCGACTAACATAGCAAGTTTCTCTCACTTCTCTGAAGATACTGGCCACTTGAAAAGAAACTAAGCGCACTGCCCAGGAAGTTTGGAGATTATAAAACTTCTTCATGAGAAAAGCGCAGAAAATATTCTACAAGAGAGCAGAAACTTAATGCTGCATCGTTAAGAAGGTCGTGATTCAAGGACATAAGTACAGTTGACACACACACACACACACACTGCACAATCTTACATTACAGCTCGTCTGAAACCGAGATATAATTCGTCGGATTGTGTTAAGTTGTTTGATGAAAGATGCCTTGAGTCCACCGTCTTCGTTAGCTTCAGTTCTGCCGTTCGTACTGGGGATACCGTTGGCAGCTAAAACCGCACCTTGATTAGCATCGTCATCTTCCGCTTCCGACTCCAAGGTACTAGAACCTCTGACAATGCTTTGGTGAGGGCGATAAGCAATGCTGGGATAACGACGACCCTACATCATGGAAGGGGAAAAAAATGATTCATAGCGAACTCGTAGAATAGAGGGAACGTGAATTCGTAGAGACTGCATAACACGAAATGCAAGGAATCCGAAGAGTATGTTTGAGATCAAACGCTTTATTTTCACAGACGAAAGGCCTCGATTGCAGTACCAAGATTCTGCTGTAGGCATTGTGAGCTTCGGCGTCCCCGTTCTGAGGAGCAATCACTGTGAAACAAGGGATCAAAGGCCAGAAAAGGAAGCGATGAGAGAGGGGAAGGGAAGAGAACAAAAAATGCAAGAAATGGGAGGCGATGCCAAATGCAAAAAATGGAGGAGGGAGAGGGAGGTACAGAAGTCGCGATTGAGCTCACAGACTGTGAGCTCTCCGATGGCTGGAACACTCGGCATCTTCGATGATGATGATGATGATTGATGATGATGATGATGATAATGATGATGATGATGAGGATGCTGCTGCTGCTTCTGCTTCTTCTGCTGCTGCTTCTGCTTCTGCTGCTGCTTCTGCTGCTGCTGCTGCTTCTTCTTCTTCTTCTTCTTCTTCGTCCTGTTCTTGTTGAGCAAAAAGCCATCGGCCACTATGTTTGAAATTTCACATTTTCAAGATGTAGCGAATATTCCAGATGTTGCCAACGTGCCTCGAGTATGGGGTCTGGTGCCACTTGGAAAAACACACGTGGGCTCCAGCACACCGGCACACGTGACATGTCTCTTTCCAGTCGGACACCTGTGTAGCAGAGCTTATGTTGGTAGGCAGCGGCAGCGGCACGACATCATGACATGTCTAGGGAGCATTTTCCTACAAAGGAAAATGGCGAGTGGCATCATTCTGCTAGCAAAGGAAAATGAGACTAAGGGCATTTACCGTGCGTCAAGGTCCATGGGTGCTAGACCCAAGATTGGAAAACGACCTTGAATGTGATCGGCACGTCATTTTTTTGCTGCCACATCACCTTTTCTTCGTTCTTCCAAGCTTGATGGTGACGGGACAGGGTGTGAAAATTGACAGCCACTCATCCCATGCTCAGATGGAACTTCTCCAAAGAAAAGCGCTTGATTGAACGGCTGGGTTTTTGTTCCGGACCTTGACAAATGGAGAGATTATGTGGGCATACTTGGTACTTAGGCTGGGTTCACACCACCCGCTTGCCCATGGAGGAGGAAATAGAATTGGAGGATGGCCATCAAGTGTGGTGGTTCACACCACCGATCAGCAGGCTGCTAATTTATTTCAGCAACGTGTGATTGGGGTAGTGCTTGGAGGAGATGGAATGGGCCATAATTGGCCATGGAGTGGGCGGTCTTCATGGGCAGGGACACAAATATTTGTGTCAATGTCCGAGCCCATCCCTCCTATTGGGCCAACTAGGACAGTAGCCCTTCACATCACCCTTTGGAGGATGGCCTACGGGTGGTGTGAACCCAACCTAAAGTGCCACCTCACCAACTCAAAGGCATGGGAATACATTTCACTGGTGACCCTTCACTTGTCCTATTTGGATAGTACCAAGGCCGGTAGAAAAAGTGCATGCAAACTCCAGCATAGGTGCATGCGACATGTCTCTTCCTTGTGGGGACATGTCGCTTAATGTACCTGTGGAAAAGGGATGTGGCAACAACAACGGAGCTTTTGCTGTGGCAAAGTCTTTCTCTATGAATGCGGAGTTTTACGTTTCAAATCCTCGCAGACATAACAGATCATGACATATTGCGATTTTGGGACATGTGCAATGTGGACATTCTTGGTACCTAGTTTTTTCTTCAGGCCTCGTAGCCCCACATCTCCAATAGCTTGAGGCAAAATCCAACATGATAGGGGGACCCATATGCACTAAAGACAAATGTAAGCTCACTAGATTTATCCTCAGGCGCTCAAAAGTGCCATGAGGTCCAATGCCAAAATCACTAACATGTCGCAACCATCAAGGTCCGTGGTCAAATGGAAGAAAATCTTGACGATTCGATTCTTTTCCAAAAGATCGCATCCGCAAGGCTACACTTCTACGTGAACCGCCTGAAGGTCATTGTTGACGCAAAAATATGTAAGGAAGGGTGACCTATTGAAAATCAAAATTGACCTCATCAAAGGCCCGTAGTTGAAAATTCCAAAAGGAAAAAGACTCGAGGCTGCCACCTCTCACCTTTTTTGGGGAGGGAATTAGGCCTTTCACTCATATCTTTACTCTCCCCATACACCTAGACATAGTCGAATGCACCCTTGTCATCCATTCTCCTCAAGATCACCCACTGCTCATGATCTCTCCAAAAAAACTCTCCTTTGCCCCTCTCTCTTATACCATCCCACAAACCATCTGAATTTTCTTAACAACCACCACTAGCCAGTATGTTCCTCCTATGAATTTTCTTAGCAACTACCACTGGCTAGTATGTTCTCTCTTATACCATCCCATAGCCCATCTGAATTTTCTTAGCAACCTATGAATTTCCAAACACTGGTCCTCGTCTCGCAACTTTGGGCCCTGACTAGTCTCTTGTCAAATGTTCCCCAACCACATTAATGCCACAATATCACATACATGGTTCTTTTGAAGGTTTAGGGAAGCCCATCTAAAATTTCCTAGCAATTACCATTGGCCAGTATTTTCCACACTCATATTCTCAAGTGCTATGAGCTAATTGCCCATTTCAAAATATCCACACGACAAACAATCTCACCCCCACTCCCCATAGAGTTTCTTGACTGTCCTTTTCTTGCATCATAAGATTTGTTCGGTTGTTATTCTCGTTGCCTTCTCATCAAAGGATCTTACTCATCGACTCGGCTAATGCTTTTGTGAATTCACGTGTGACAAGGCAACAAAGGCCTTTTGATCTCTATGAAACCTAAGCGCAATGGGTGAGTAAATGATCTTCCTCCTAAAAAGCCAATCTTCAATGTTTCCTATTGGCCATCATCTTCTCTCATCTTGATTGGTAGGTTATGCCAGTTGTTGTCCATGGCCAATGAAGATCACAGGCTATACAAATTATTAAAGGCCCAATGGCAAATGAAAATCACAAGCTAAGAGGGAAGGACCAAGAAGTCTTCTATGCGGCCCACTCTACACCTCTTGGGCCTTTTGTAAATATGGCCATAGAGGATCATAGGCTGATTGGGAAGGAGACCAAACACTATTTAGAACCATCCAAATTATTATCCTATGGTTCTATTTGAAATTTATTGAGATATTTCGACTAATTTTCCGTAGGGTAAGCACATGGACTAAGACTAAGCTTCTGTCTCATGTTAGTTTTCGACATATATAAATGCCACAAATAAATTGTTGGGAGTGCCACACATAAATAGTGGAGAGTGCAATGCCCCACCATCATTAGAATTTGTTTAGCCATTCAAAGCCCTTTAGTAGTGACGCCATATTACAAATTAGACATCAAATTTTTCATAAGGTAAGGTTTTACCATGGCTTAACAAGTTTAGTCGACATGAAACTTAACACGAAGGAAGATCAATGGATCTTTCATGACTAACACCCTAGGAGTGAATTCTCACTCTTATTAAGATGATATAATATTGAAAGTATGTTTAAAACTCCCTAAACCATTAATGTTTTCATAGCGTAAGGTTTTAGGATGGCTTAACCAAGCTTAGTCAACTTGAAACTTTGCATGGAGGATCGACATAGACACCCTTGGAGTGAATTCCCACTTTTATTCATATATAACTTTTAATGTGTTTTAAAAAATCCCAACTATGGAAAAAGAAAATCAAAATAACCAACAATATGGCCCTAGACAAAAACATTAAAATAAACACTTTGGGGGGGAAATTTCCAATAGTTATACCAACACTATCGAAAAATTTTCAATGCTTATTTCAATGATAGTTCCCTAATCAAGTAACTTAAAGTATGTGGCATCAAGATCAATGGATCTTTCATGACTAACACCCTAGGAGTGAATTCTCACTCTAATTAAGATGATATAATATTGAAAGTATGTTTAAAACACCCTAAACCATTAACGTTTTCATAGCGTAAGGTTTTAGGATGGCTTAACCAAGCTTAGTCAACTTGAAACTTTGCATGGAGGATCGGCATAGACACCCTTGGACTGAATTCCCACTTTTATTAATATATAACTTTTAATGTGCTTTAAAAAATCCCAACTATGGAAAAAAAATTCAAAATAACCAACAATATGACCCTAGACAAAAACATTAAAATAAACACTTTGGGGGGGAAATTTCCAATAGTTATACCAACACTATCGAAAAAATTTCAATGCTTATTTCAATGATAGTTCCCTAATCAAGTAACTTAAAGTTTGTGGCATCGTGGCGCCTTGTTTATTCATCCACTTTCTATGTTTTGGGCAAAGAAATTGCCTGTTGTGCATTCTCTCGAGTCTCCCTAAACATCCTATTCATCCTAAGCATACTCGAGCTAAGTGAGGAGAATCAAGTGTAGACTCCTTCACCAATTTTCAAGAGGTAAGTTTGGCCCATTCTTTCTCCCTTTGTTTCTCCCCTCATCTTTTCCCCCCCTTTCTTCCCCATCACCTTTCCTCCTCCTTTCTCCCCTCCTTTCTCCACCGTTTCCTCTTCCTTTTTCCTCCCCTTCTTTCCTCGTCCTTTCTCCTTATTGTCCTTCTTTCCTCCTCCTTTCTCCCCTGAGAAGATATGAAGAGGGAAGAGGAGAAGAGTGGAGATGAGGAGAGAGGGCACAGCTAGAGAGCACACCACAAATGACTAACTATACACTAGATTTAGTTGAAAATGTAAAATATATACAAACCCATTTAGGGTTAGGGTTAGAGCATCTAACCCTTTCCTTTATAGCACTCTATTGGGTTAGTGCTATGCACATATGATCACATGATGTTGAGTGTGAACTCTCAACACCTTCCCTCAAGATCAACATCATGAAGTAGGCCTTCCCTCAAGATGATGATTCTGGGGAATCATCGAAGGAATGAGCATTACATTCCATCACACCCCTTTAATGGGAATGTCCTTCCTCTCCATCAAACCAAGAGCTAGTCGATGTTTCTTGAAAAGCTCTTTACCGAGTGGTTTGGTAAAGATGTCTGCAACATTCTCTTTGCTATCACAATGCTGCAGTGTGATGTCACCAAGTAACATTCTTTCTCTGATGAAGTGCTCTTTGACATTAATGTGCTTTGTCCTGGTGTGATATACTGGATTCTTGGTTAATGCTTGAGCCGATTGATTATCACAGTATATTGTTGTTGGCTTTGACTCATCAAAGTAATCTATT
This sequence comes from Dipteris shenzhenensis, assembly GCF_047967505.1. NCBI lineage: Eukaryota > Viridiplantae > Streptophyta > Polypodiopsida > Gleicheniales > Dipteridaceae > Dipteris > Dipteris shenzhenensis. Next base: position 20,677,537 of record NC_141625.1, on the reverse strand, counting down.
TCTGACAATAGTCTTCTGAGCCATGTAGCCTCACATGCACTTGTAGTGAGTGCCCTATATTCTGCTTCAGTTGAAGACAAAGAAAAAGTTGGTTGTTTGTTTGACAACCATGATATCGCACCTTGACCAAGAAAAAATGTATATCCCTATGTCAATCTCGTGGTCTCATGATCTCTAGCATAGTCACTATCATAGTATCCATGCAACCATGGATGACTTCCTGTGTATTCTATCCCAAACTGTCTCGCACCTCTGATGTATCTCAAGACTCTTTTGGCTGCATTCCAGTCATACTGTTTTGGATTTTCCATAAACTGTGCTAGTGAACTTACTGCATAACAAATATATGGCCGTGTGATAGTCAGATATATATAAGAGATCCGATGAGCTGCCTATAGTATGTCATTGACTGTAGGCTTTTCTGAATCTTTAGTAAGTTTCAAACTCTGTTCCATGGGAGTGGCTGCAATCTTGCAATCTGCCATATGAAACTTCTTTAGGAGACTGTCAACGTACTTGAGCTGACTCATGAATGTGCTATCTAAATCTCTCCAGAACTCAATTCCAAGACAATAGTGCATAAGTCCAATATCTCTCATGTCGGACTTTGCAGATAAGTCTTGTTTTAGCTTTCTAATGAAGCTATCCTTGCTTCCTGTCACAATCAGATCATCTACGTACAAAAGTGCAATAGTAATGTCTTCCCCTTAAACTTTGTAGTAGAAAGTATGATCTACATTGGACGTGATGTACCCCAGATCAGCAAAATACTTGTCGATTCTATTGTACCAACTTCTGGGTGCTTGCTCTGATACCATGACAAAATATGAAGAGGGGAGAGAAGAGTGGAGATGAGGAGAGAGGGCACAGCTAGAGAGCACACCACAAATGACTAACTATACACTAGATTTAGTCGAAAATGTAGAATATATACAAACCCATTTAGGGTTAGGGTTAGAACATCTAACCCTTTCCTTTATAGCACTCTATTGGGTTAGTGCTATGAACATATGATCACATGATGGTGCTATGCACATATGATCACATGATGTTGAGCGTGAACTCTCAACATCCCCCTTTCTTCTCTATCCCTTTTCCTCCTCCTTTCTCCCTGCTTTTCTGAATGAATATGAGGCCTTGTTCTTAGTAAAAGTGATCTAGCAAAACAATTCCTTCTTCCACCTATGTCAGATGTGGTGGTAGCAGATGTCATTGTGCTTTGACTACCTGTGATCTTTTGGGTTCTTTGTTGCTAAGGCAATGACACTTTTATTACCAAGAAAGATCACGGTAGCATCATCTTGGCCTAAACCAACATCCTCCAAGAGCCTTTAAAGACAAATTGTTTCACATGCACATCAAGCAAGAGATATGTACTTAGCCTTTGCTAAAGGTAGTGCCATTGCTAGTAGTTGCTTGACCAATACTATAAGAATTTAGTGTTCATGCATATCTTGAAATAGACTTGTGGATGAGTCCAAAAGCCTGATCTGCAAATTAGAACCCCTCAAGTTGTGGTTCTGCATATGGCCTCCCTTTCAAACATGCTAGCCTTTAGTTGGTTGTCATGATAAGGCATTTGAAAATTGACTTCATTCCCTTCCAATCATGGACGTAAAATTTTTCCATAAACTACCTGACAAGTCCTACTACATAGGAAAATATCAAGTTTTATTGATGTCATTGAATAAGGTGAGCTTAACGACTACTTTTTGTCAATATAATGTAGGATTTGAAAATGGAGAGCTTTCCAACTTTTACATATGTTGCTTAGTCTGAATAGGTTTATTCAAAGGTAAGGCATCCATGATTATGAATTGCTTCAACATAGAGTCAATGTACATTGTACACCTTCCCTCAAGATCAACATCATGAATTTGCCCCCCAAAAAAAAGAAAAAAAGATCAACATCATGAAGTTGGTCATTGCTTAAGATCAACATTATGAAGTTGGCCATTACTCAAGATGACAATTCTAGGATTTGAAGAATAATTAGTCATTACTTTTACTCCCCCTTGATGGGGAATATGTTTCTCTAAGTCAAAATAAGAGCTTATTTGACTTTCTCTAGACGTTCTTTTGCAAGAAGTTTGATAAAGGTGCATGTAACATTATCTTTATTGTCACAATGCAACAATGTGATGCCACTAAGTAGCACTTTACTTTGATGAAATGCTCTTTGACATCAGTACGATTTGTCTTGGAATGTTATATGTGATTTTTTACAAGTGCTTGAGTTGATTAAGTAGAGATTAAGTATCACCGTATATTGTTGGCTGGTCTTTGTCTCATGAAAATCAATACTCTTGAGAACCATAAAGCTTCACATGCTCCCATTGCAAGAGCTCTACATTATTCTTTTGTTAATAACAAAGAAACAATTGGCTGCTTGTTAAATAACCATTGCTCCTTGAGCAAAGGAAAAGGGATTAATTCGGGTTGATCTTCTTGTATTCTAATCTATAGTCACTATCATAGTAACCATACAACCTGCCTTCCTTTGTATTCAATTCCAAATAATTAGTGCCTTTAATGTGTCTCAAGTCTCTTTTGATTGCTTGGCTTTGACATAAACAGTGCCAATGAACTGACAATGTAACAGATGTCTAGCCTGAAGATTGTTAGATATATTAGATTGTCTTGGCTTTGACATAAATTGTGCCATATAGCATATATATAGCCTTGTGATTGTTAGATAAATCAAATATCTAATAAGTTGTCTATACTGTCTTTCATTCACAAAACTGGCATTTCTTCATTCTTTGTTAACTTCATATTTTGTTCCATTAGAGCTATTACAATCATGCAACCTTGTATGTAGAACTTTTTATTGTCAACATATTTCTATTGACTCATAAATGTGCTTTCTATATCTCCAAAATTCTATGGCTAGATAGTAGTGCATGAGCCCAAGATCTTTCATGTCAAATTTTATAAATAAATATTTCTTTAGATTTATGATGAACTCTTTATTGCCCAATCTACATACAAAAATTCAATGGTGATGACTTCCCCTTAAAATTGGTACTACATGTATGATCTACATTGGATTTCCTAGACCCAAAACCAATAAATATTTGCCAATTTTGCTATACTAACTTTTGGGTGCTTGTTTCAAGCTATTTAATCTTTTTCTTTATTTTGTAGATTTTATAGTCTTTTTGTTTTTCAACATACCCTTATGATTGATGCATGTATACAAGAGGTATACCACATCATCTACGTATTCATTTAGGAATGCATTTTTTACTTAAAGTTGGTATAGATGCCACCTGTTATTTGGTGCATGTATACAAGAGGTGTACCACATCATCTAGGTATTCATTTAGGAATCCATTTTTTACTTCAAGTTGGTATAGATACCACCTGATATTGGTTGCTAGTGTTAACCACAAATCTTATCGAATCCATTTTTGCTATTGGAGAAGAAGTGTATTCATAGTCTTCTCTATAATTATGTGCAAATCCTTTTGCAAGTAATCTGTCTTTGTGTCATTTCTTTGGTTTCATCTAAAGTAAACTTCACCTTATAAATCCATTCATTTGCAATGGCTTTCTTTCTTAGTGGCAAGTTGCATTAACTACCATGTATTGATTTTGTATAATGCATCCATTTATGCCATCAACCATTCTTGCCTTTGAATTGCATTTAGGAATCCATTTTTTACTTCAAGTCTATATAGATACCACTTGATATTGGTTTTGCTAATGTCACCACAAATCTTATGGGATCCATTTTTGCTATTGGAGGAATAAGTCTATTCATAGTCTTCTCTATAATTTCATGCAAATACTTTTGCAAGTAATCTGTCTTTGTGTCATTTAATTGGTTTCATCTAAATTGTACTATACCTTATAAATCCATTTGTTGCAATGGCTTTCTTTCCTAGTGGCAAGTCACATTAACTACCACGTATTGATTTTGTATAATGCATCCATTCAAACTATGAACCATTCTTGCCTTTGAACAATATATTAACTCTTCTATTTGCATGACTATTGTTGTCAATGCATAATTGGTGATTGCTACTTGAATAGATTTACCTTTTTGAATATATGTCAATCTTGAGGTTTCTTTCTTTTTATTGTCAACATTATAGGTTCTTGTAGTTTCTAAGGTTCTTTGTCTTTCTCTTATTGCTTTGTAGTATTTGACTCTATATATTTTGCGATTGTTGACGTAATTATATTTGATAGTTTTAACTTTGAATCTTCACCAAGCACTACATCCATTGAGATAATAGTTTCCCTATGGATTTGATGATATAATTTGTATGCTTTACCGTCCTCACTATACCAACCCTTATGCACTTTCTTGATTTGAAGTTAAGTTTCATTTGGTGATCATCATGTATATGTGCACATGCTATGCAACCAAAAATTATGAGAGGACCGGTCTTTGGATTATCTTGTAAAGTATCCATAGGGTGAACTAGTTTAGTTTTGGTAGCCTATTCAACAAATTGTTAGCAGTTCCTATTGATTTTCCCAATGTTGATCTGATAAACTTTTTAAATTAACATAGCTCTAACACATGCAACCAGTATTTTTTTTTCCCCACAATCGCCTTTTGTTGAGGTCTATTTGAACATGTGAATTGTCTTCTTATTCTATAAAATATATACTCACCTCCTTTGTTACCTTGATTTTTCTACCTATTTTATTTTCAACAATTGTAACCCAAAATTCTTTAAATCTATTAAAGACTTTGACTTTTCTTTAATAAAGTAGAAGTAGTAGTATCTTATATATTCATTTATAAAAGTCAAGTAGTATAATATTCTATTGATGCTTTTGTTCTATGTATAATCCCGTACATAAGAGTGCATCGAGTCAAGAGCAAGGTTTGCTATAGTTGAGATTCTACAAAAGTTGGTTCTAGCTTGTTTACCAAGGCAACATGTTCACATACGTTTCCAAGAAATTGAGTCTTGGAATATGAATTTCCATATTAGGATTTTAAAGCTATTTCGTGCTTTTGAATTCACATGTCCATATCTTTTGTGCCATTATTCTGAGGTTGGCATTGGTTGATATTATGCTATCATTGCATGCAGATTAAGTACTGAAGCTATCATCTTGAATAATTTGCCTTATTTCATTGCTTCCCAACAAGTTGAAATCCTTTGGATCTAACTCTAATAGTTTATTAATCTCCATCAAACATTATTTATAATTCTTCTCCATCATCTATCCAATCATCACTAGATTTTTTATGATAGTTGGGACATAAAGTATGCTGTTCCTTTCTTATTTGAATAATCATTCATGGGTACTTGCCCTTTCCTTCAATAGGATTTGGTGCATTATCTCAGTAGTGTAAATTGCATTCTTTTCCCCCTCCAAATAATTCATTTTTGTAACCATTATTTTTTACCTTTTATGTGAGATGAGGACGCTCCACTATCAATATACCACAGATTCAATTTTGTTCTTCTACATTGTTGGCATGATAATTGCGCTCACTTGCAGTGCTTGATTGTTGATCTAATTATTCCATGCTTTCAAATTACATAATATACATGTTTTCTTGATAGTTTGACCATAGGAATCATTTTTAAAATTTGAGTAGTGATTGTGATTTGACTTTATCCATTATAGTTCTCCTTTCTCTAAAATTTCATTTGTCTATGTTGTTCTATCCTCCTTGATCACATTGTTTGTGCTTGCAATCTCTTTCATAATGTCCAAATATATTTCTTGATTGATGTACTCTTCGTTGAAAGTTTCCTTTGTTAGAAGAATTACCTTGATTGTGATAATTACCACTTGAATGCTAATGTTGATTATTGCCTTGATTTCTATTTCGTTGTTGATAATTTGATTGTTGATGTCGATGATCAAGCCCACCACCTCTATATGATGATTTGCCTCTTCTCATACGTCTACTTAAGGCTGTAAAGGCTTGGTCACCCTTTCCTCGCTTGAATTGCCTACATTCTTAGTTTTTGGGCTTTAGGCCTTCAAGTGTTGTACATACCTACTTTTAAATTGCTATCCTTTATAGCAGGTTCTCATAACCTTTTCCAAGTCCATTGGGGATGACTTGGACTTGTTCTCTAGATTTGATTATTTTACTTGTTGTTGTGAGTTAAGTGTTGGGATCTCTAATTCTGAACACATATGCATGTCTAATCTCACCGCTTTGTCTGAGTCTTTATTTGATTTCATTCCTAATTATTAGGATTCTTGATGCATTATGCGATTCACATAGGGATGTCCCAGGATACTTTTGATGTTTTGACTATGTTTAATTATCCAAGAATTACTTCTTGTAAATTTTGTTTGATCTAGTGATATCCATGCTTATTCTTTTTATCCAAATATTGTTGTGCTTGTGAGATGGTAGGAACAACTTGTGCATTACTTTACACTACCATCAACATGTTCCCATATGCCCTAAATAATTAGAACCACAAAGAAGGATGATGGATGTAAAGTCATTGCGTGAATGGAGCATGATCAATAGATAATGTTCACTTGTAAAAAGCTTGATCTTAAAATTGACCCTAACTAGGGATAAGTCTAGCCTGTGCTAACTAAAATCAAGATTAACTCAAACCAAACTTGGATGATGGCATGTCACATGGGTGACAATACTTTTTTATGGATTTGGAACATTGAGAAATTCACATACATTTGGAGATGCAGAAACTCACACAAAAGAAAAACTCCAAGGAATTCAAGGATACTTGCACGGTTTGGATTGTGACGCAATTTGAAATTTTTATTGGATTAAAAGCTCTCAAGATATTGCAAGATACTAGCAACCCTTTAGATTTTGATTATGGCTAAGGATTTGGAAAAAGATCCTTGCATAGATTTGACATAAGCACTCTCAAGGATTAGATAGATGAGGGGAGGCATCACCAAGATGTTATTAGCTAGATAAAATTAAAAGGAATCTAGAACTTGCAAAAGAAAAATGACAAAGATATCTAACATAAATGATAACCTAAAAAATGGCATTGAAACTCACAAATTTAGGGTTAAAAGCCTTTTGCAAGAATGCAATCAATTAGATGCTCTTGGAAATACCCATGGGATTTACATAATGAAAATTGAGTTGAAATTTCTCAAAGGGTAGAAACTTACAAATGAAATGCTCTAGCCAGTGATGAGACACTATGAGAACTTGAGTGTCTATATATACACACTATGAAAAATACAAACTTCTCAAGATCTTGTCGTGGGTGATTTTATAGCCAAAGTAGAGCCTTTGAAATCTCAAACAAAAATACACTAAGTATGCCATATTGTCAATAATGCAACTTGATTATTACAAAACAATGGAAGTTGCCTTAGGTTAGTTTTCAATTGCCAGCTTATGTAGAATCAAACTATGCTAATTAGATCAGAGCCATATTGACCAGTCATGGCCCTTTTGAGAATGTTAAGAGCTCCATAAATGTTCAAAACAATCTTCTAATTGAGATTTAAGCTCTATTCAAGGTATTGGATAGCACTTGGGCTTCCAATATTGCAATTCTAACAAATCCTTAACTCTTGAATTTCTTTTCCTCACCTTTCAAATCAAAGCAACTAGATGGCACTTGGGCTTCCAAAATAGCAAGTCATGGCCCTTTTGAAAATGTTAAGAGCTCCATAAACGTTCAAAACAATATTCTAATTAAGATTTAAGCTCTAGTCAAGGAATTGGATAGCACTTGGGTTTTTGATATCGCAATTCTAACAAATCCTTGACTCTTGAATTTCTTTTCCTTGCCTTTCAAATCAAAGCAATTGGTTGGGCTTCCAAAATAGTTGATTTTCTTTTACTTGCCTTCTAAATCAAAGCTATTGATCATGTGGGTGGATATTTATTGTGTCTACAACTACCAGCCTCATGCCTTTATGGTTGTCATACGTATAGCCTTTATTTCCTTTATAAAGAACATGCTCTACATTATGTGTTGGTGATAAAATATTGTCAAGGAATATCAATTTTGGTTAGAAGTAAGGAAAAAACATAAGATGACAACTGCAATGGCTGTTGTGCTACCCAAAATAGCGAATAGCTTATGCAAAGCTCTACAAGCTTAGAGAAATAGGTTCATGGCAAAGCATCTTAAACCCATGCTATGAACACCTATGGTCCGAAACACGATGGAAGAGTCTTGACAGGACTATCTATGAATGGTCATTGATGATATAAAGACATTGAGTTATTTTAGAAGCTCTATTATTCCATAGATAAGGACTTTACAACTTTCATAAGGCTTCTTTTCCTCAAGTCTCTCAATAAAACCTCTCATGGACTTCAAATGACAAAATAAATAATAGAGAAACTATAGAACTATGTAGCAAGAGCTAGCGAGCTCTAAATCATGAGCTGCACATCCCCTATTCATGAGGGTGATGACATTTAGGCTAGAAAAGCACACCTTACATTTTTTCAAAGGAAGCCTATGGTGCACAAAATCATGAGCATTCCCTCTCCCATGTATTGTTATGCATGTTGAGGTAACAGTGTAACACCTTTGAGTTGTAGTTATGTTTTATTTTATATGGTTGACACTAGGTAAGTGTTTTCATTTGGCACCAAGAGATCTGTACCATTTGTTGGACTATTGGTTTCTTTACTTGAAGCTCGAGGAAAGTTCCATTGAGAGATCTCTGCCTTTGTTCTAGCACCCATTGCTAAGTGGACCCTCTACTTGAGAGGAGCCCGTACCTAGTTTGTAGCTATAGGTAACTAGCCCGTAGCTAGCTTGTAAGTATGCGTGAGTCTAAGGGCCATTGAGCATCCTGGTGGCAACGTCAATGTTAAAATAGCCTTTTGGGAACAAAATCCACCCTATATTGGAATGATTTTCGCTTGGATGCTGATGCTCATGCCACTACCCTTGTGGATGATTATTTGAGGAGACCAACATTAACATGGTGAGCGGCATTGAGAATGAGAAGCACAATGGCCCTTGGAAGGAGCTCTGATACCAATGTAGAAAAGGGGGATAGGGACAAATTTGGAGAAAGGGGATAGAGGAGCAAAAGGGAGAGGGAGATAAGGGGGGAAGAGGAGGAGCAAGAGTGAGAGAGAGAGAGAGAGAGAGAGAGAGAGAGAGAGAGAGAGTAGGGAAGAGAGAGAGGGTGAGAGAGTAGGGAGCAGGTAGCAAGAAGGAGAAGGAAGAGTAGATATGATTAGATGTCACATCAAAAAGTACATAGTAGGGGGTGGATGGGGACTTATGTAGTCCCTCCACATTTTCCACCTAAAGGGCCTCAAAAGGACCTCTAACTTGGCTACGGGGTGGGGGGGGCAAGAAATGTTGGCATGTGGGCAGAGTAGTGGTTAGGGGGGGCAGGCAGTAGAGTGGAGATGTGAGGCACTCTCACACCTTTGAGTAATGGTTATGTTGTATTTATTTTGCTGGTCCACAGCTACACTAGGTAAATGTTTTTGTGCTTCTATGGTTGGCACTAAGAGATGTCTCTCCCTTTGTACTAGCATTTGTTGGACTACTGGTTGCTTGAAAGATCTTTATGTTTGTTCTAGCACCTGTTGCTAACTGGAACCTCTATTTGAGAAGAGCCGCTACAGGTAACTAGTCGGTAACTAGCTATAGGTAACTAGTTGGTAGCTAGGAGTTCTGAGAGGGCAATGTGCAAGAGCAGCTCCCTGCACATTGCTGGAGATGAGGGAGTTGCTGAGTCGAGCATTCCAGCTTTGAGCATGAATTGCGTGCCCATGTGTAGTAGCTAGGGCGATCACAATTAGGACTCCCTGTCGGAACTTGCAATCTGGTCTTCCTGTCCACAAATGGAAAGCTTCTGGAAAGAATCTGTCCTCCTAGCAGTCCAATGCAGGGTTGGGGACCACACAGTTCAAGTTCATGGGCAAACATTTGACTGCGAGGGAGCTCGGCCGAGCGAGCCATTGGGCTGCCAAAAAAGGAACAAGTTGAATACATTCAAAAGGCCTCCGTGAAGAGAAGAAGAAGAAGAAGAAGAAGAAGAAGAAGAGAGAGAGAGAGTGAAAGGGGGAGAAAACAATAGAAGGAAAGCACGTGGAAATCCTAGCTCCGAAATCATTTTAGCTTCTCTAAGCTGGGCAGGCCAATAAGGCTTGCACGCGAAACGTGGCAGGCCAAAAAGAAAAGCAAGAAGGGGGCTGGGGCAGAGGGCGAAGGGGAAGCCGGCGCGAACAAAGATAGGGCAACAAGAAATGCTTGACATGTGGTCACAGCAGCGGTTAGGGGAAGGCGGTAGAAGGGAGTGGGATGTGAGGCTGGAGGTCATTCACGACGACACACTATAAAGTGTTGAAAACGTGATGAGAAAATGACTTTTCAGAAGGGACTGTGTTCTTTCTTCCTCCTCCTCCTCCTCCTCCTTTTGCTGTTGGTGGACATCATCCTCTGCATCATCATCTAGCTATGGCTCCCATCGCTTGATCCCTTCCCCCGCCCCCCCCCTTCCCCTCCCTCCCCTCCCCTCCGATTCACAGGTATGTTGCTCCTTCCCCCTCTCTTCATCCTTTCTGTGGTTTCTTTTGCCCCCCCAGAGACATCCCATCTCTCCTACGTGACAATGATTGAGGAACATGATCTCTCCCTTGGGAGAATGATTCCTCCTTTGCTCGGGTCGTTTTGTATCCGCTTTTTGGCTTTCCTGCCGTTTGTGCTGCTTCTGCGTTTTCGGTTTGATATGGAACATAAGATCGTTTTGTTTGCCTTTTGTCCCTCCTCTTTGATGCGAGTTTTGCGGACCATGGATCTAGCCAAGAAGGCCTTTGGGGCAATGGCTGCCTTGGCATGCCCCCCTTTGAACGTCTGGAGTCGGCGTACCTCGTTTTGTTGGGTATGTTTTGGCTTGTGAGATGTGTCGGTGATTCACGCTGGGTCAGTTTCAAAGCTTGCTGCTCTGGAGCTCGTGTTTTATAAATTTCCTGATGTGTGCCCTAAGCTTGTTTGTCTGTAGCTCATTTCCTGATGTCTACTTCGTGTGTTTTGTTCCTCATTGGGCTTCTTGGTTGGAGGAGGTCCTTGTTCTTTTGTTAGTCAAGCAGACAGCAGCTGTTTTCTTCATGAAAGTTATTGTCTAGCCGTTCCTCTTTCCTGCATTCACCTGTTCTGTTTTTGCATGTGTGACATTGTTTACCTTTAGGTGTTCGAGTATGCCTAAAGATAAAAGTAGCCGTGCTTCGGCATCACAGAAAGGCAGAAGTCATCCTTATAAACTGTACCCAAGTCATGGCAAAGGGATTGAATCTGCAGAAGGGGATACCTCACAGGGCTCTGCAGCAAGAAAGGATTGGGAGGATGCAACATGTCCCATCTGTATGGATTTTCCTCATAACGCTGTCCTCCTATTGTGTTCCTCACATGATAAGGGCTGCCGCCCTTACATGTGTAACACCAGTTACCGACATTCAAATTGTCTTGATCAGTATCAGAAAGCTCATACTGGAGTCCAGAAAACACATGGTTCTAGAGACCTAGCCTTGGAAAGCTCATCACCTGAAGCTATAGACCTAAGGATCATCCCAAGCTCTGACATCATCGATGTGGATTCTGTCAGGACTACTCGAAGGTCAGGTAGGAATTTCTCCATCTCCACGAGTGGAGCAGAAGGTGTTGCAGGGATGCAACTTTCTGACTATGAACCAGTGTCAGTGGATGAGGATGAAGGCATGGAAGAGCCTGTCAGCTTAGAACATTCTAGAGGATCTTCATCTCTTGTTAAAGGAGATGTTAAAGGCTTGGTCTGTCCTCTTTGCAGGGGCAAGGTGAACGGATGGCAGGTAGTGGATGCAGCAAGGGATCATTTAAATCACAAGTCAAGAAGCTGTGCACAAGAATCATGCCTGTTTACAGGAACCTATGAAGAGCTACGTGTCCATGCAAGATGTGAACATCCTTTGGCTCGACCTTCTGAAATTGACCCAGCTCGGCAGAGGGATTGGCGACGCTTGGAACGCCAAAGAGATCTTGGGGATGTGTTGAGTACCATTCGTTCTGCTATGCCAGGTGCAACTGTTCTGGGAGATTATGTCATTGAGGATGATTTTGAAAATGATAATGATGACATGGACTTCCCGGGTGATGATGGTCACTGGTGGACGGTGTTTTTACTTTTCCAAGTTTTTGGACCGGCAGCTTCTTTCACAGGTGGGAGGGTGATTTCTCCTCGCATGCGAGCCCATCCACGGGGGCATCGTAGGAGTGGAAGTACAAGGCTAGCGCTGTGGGGAGAGAATTTACACCGGAATGGAATTAATGAGGCTAGCAGCTCATCAGGAGGCAGTGATGCTGAAGAGCAGGTACCTGGATCATCCCGGAGGCGGCAGAGGAGCCAGCATAGGCCTGAAGGTGACATCATCTGATTGTTGGAGTTTTGGAACTGGCCGGCAAGTCTCCTCTCTTCATCCTGGGGAGTCTATGTGGCAGCATCACAAGTTGCAGCTTCTACTAAAGGAGCTGGGATTTTATTGAATATATCTTAATGTTTTGTAGTGGATTTTTCAGCTCATTTTGTTCTTAGAGAAGGTTGGAGGATCAGGTTGAAATATGTTGTTATGATGTCTACGAAGATGTAGTTTGCATCTGCTAAAGCTTCTGTTGTCAAGCCTGCATGTGATGCAGTCTATCCTCTTCAGGTGGTGCTGATAAGGTGTTTTGAGGGAGTCTCTCTGGTTAAAACTTTTGAAGTACAGAGCCAGTGATGATGATTCAAAGCTGTTACCAGCCAGCTTAATTTCTGAGCTTTTTCTATTGAACTGGGTGGTCCAAGGATGTGTCTGGATTACATCTGGCTCTACTAGTTTCATGTGTAGATATGTTATTGAAACATCTAATTCTAATGCATTTGCTATTTTCCAGTCTCAAAAGGTCTCCCTTTTTTTCAAGCCTTTAGCTTCTGGTTAGGCATGGTTTATCTTGTGCGCCTCAAGCACATTCAGTGGAAAGAAGGATTAAATCCGTACATTAATTTCTATCCAAACGGTGCTCAAATTTTACTCCATGAATTATTCTGATTGTTCTCCTGTTTGAGAGCAAGTGTTTTCTCCGAGTTCTGGGTGTATATTCAGTTTTATTTGGAAGCCCAATAGCTGTACGTTGCCAACGTGGTGGTGGCTGATTGGCTCTAGCCAGGCCCGTCCAGGATTGGGCTAACCTGGCCTTTACCTGCAGTGCCTGAGCAAAACTTAAGGGAAGTCCCTAGTAGCCTGAGTTATTAATGTATGCTATACATATATCTGTGGTTGCATTTAGTAGATCAGTCCAGGAGAGGGATCTTCCTGCCCATAGCCTGGGTCATTGCCGTATGTGATCTAGTCTAGTTTTTGTTTACCTCTTTTTTCTTCTCTTTCATTTTCTCTTTTATTTTCTTTGTAGATTTTTGATCTTTAGAACAACAAAAAATTCTAAATTTGTATGATTGGACTTATTCTAGTCTTACAAAGGTATATATATAGATTTCATAGACCAGTTGTCCAGTCCAGGCGCTCCTGCTCTTACCAGAATATTTAATGCTTGTCCAGTATAGGGAGTAGTTGCCAGGAAAGCACTTGGTCTAGGCTGGATTTTTGTGTATCTGTGCAAAGCGAGCTTGAAAATAGTTGTGCCATGCTTCAAAGCCCAGTGCATCTTCAGGAGCTGCATCATCATGCTAACACTGATCTCATGAGGGAGCAGAACCAGATGCACCATAGCATGTGTAATTTTCATAGTGTGATGAACTGATTGTGCCAGTGGTCGAGCTCCTTGTCACTTCGGGTGCAAATAGATGATATAGATCAGGAACATGTTAATGATGTTACAACGTTTTTCAAGCTGAGCTTTGGTAAACGATCATGTTTGACAGAAACTCACAGTGGGTCTGTGCATAATGGTATATGGAACTACTGCAATGATTTTGAACACCAGGGTTTCTTCTCATAGATTTGATAGCTTTGTGCACTCTTCAGATTTCTCATGTGAGTAGTTCCATTATGATATTTCATGTAAGTAGTCCCTGAATGTTTTTTATGCAAGGAGTGGTCCTAGGTTATTATTCTTCCTTTGTCATCAACAATTTTGGGAGTTAGCTTCTTTCCCCGAGTATGATCCTTGGAGTTTGTTCATGAGCATGCTGAATTGTTGAAATTCTGTGTCTTGAATAAGATTGGTAAAGACTCTAGCCATGTTCTTGCCTTGATAAAACCTGTCTATTTTGGGACGTGCATGGCCCTACCCGCTATTGTGTCTAAGCTCTTTTGCTCAGAAATGCTTGCTTGGGAGAGAGTAAAATGAAAACCAATATTCATATGCAGTCTAGCTTGTAATAGAATGTGACGTCTTGATTAGCCTTCTGCCTCGGTGAAGATGGATACTTTTTTGATGAAGAGAACATGACGCTTTTAGATTAGCTTTCTGCCTTGGCGAACATGGATACTTTTTTGATGAGTACATGGATACGTTTTTGATTAGCCTTATGCCTTTGTGCTCGCCCACTGTTATTTGACAAACTCAGTGTAAAGACTTCATAAAAAAGTGTTGGTGTGTGCCATGGTCTGCCATGGTCTATATATAGTTGGTGTCGGGCATTGGTGCGGTTAGTGGGAATGTTATTGTAGCTACTCCCTGCTATCTTGATGGAGTTTATGGCACATTATAGGGGAATGGATTGTTTGATGTTGGAATTGGAACACAGAATGGGAACCCATGTCATACGACACTATTGACAGCTTTCAACTTTAAACTTTTAGAAAACTGAAATGCATATTGATGAAGATGTTTGCAATGTGCATAATGCCATAGAGGTCTAAGGATGGAATAATCAATGATACATCATGGTAACTACGCATGATATATACAAAAGAGAGCAGCCTTGAAGGTCTAAAGGTGACAGAGTGAGGCCTTCCCCTCCTCTTGAGCCTCATTGTCATGGTCTTGGCCGTCATCATCTCCTCCAACCTTTACTAAACCCTCTCCCCATTTCTCAACCTGTTTTACTTTGCTTCAAAAATTGGTGTCAAAGAATCCAATATTAGTTCATTTGTAGGAAAGAATTCAAAGAATAACACTTTATTATCTTCTAGTGAGAGACTTAAGAAATTTAATTATATTCAAAACATTCTTCTCCCTTCCTCCCACAAGCAAGTATGGTTGTCCAAATTGAATTTGCCAACGACCAGGGCACATACTTCATGAATGATGTTTTGTTGACAACGAAGTTTATGCTAATGCACCATGTTGCCACTACATATTCCCTCAGTACAATCGCCAGGCTGAGTCCATTAATAAGGTTCTAAAATCCATTCTTACCAAGACATTGAGTACATGTCGACAAGATTGGGATACCAAGCTTCGTGATGCACTCTAGGTTGCATACAAGGTAAACACCAATCTTAATCCTTTTTGAATGGCTTTTGGACGAAGCAATGGTGCCTTTAGAATTTTTGGTTCGAAATGTTTTCAAGATACCGCTCATAGTGCTAGATAGCCCAAAGATGACTGTCATGCCAAGCAATGCCCATTGTGATGAATTCATTTAGGAGAAGAGCTATTCATCCAGCCAAGGGTTCTTCATCACCGCACATTGGATCTAGAGGTCGTGTCTATATTGGGCTTAAGAAGAGTCTAGGCAACATTCCTCGGTCATACGTTGATACGTTGCCAAGGCCCTCGCGGTCTATAAAGACAAAGTCGAAGTACTTTGTGAAGCTCTTGTGGGCAAAGGTTTGGGATGCTTCCATTGTAGAGGACCTACTTCATTCTTAATTGGTGAATGATCACAACATCATGATTGGAAGACACCATGTGTGGCTATACAAGGTTCTACTCTAGAATGTTTTCGAGATACCACCCACAGTGCTACATAGGCCAAAGACAACTCTCGTGCTCAGCAATGCCCATTGTGATTGGTTCTTCAAGGAGAAGAGTTATTCAGCTAGCCAAGGGTACTTGAACAACCACACATTGGAACTAGAGATAGACCCTTTTTTTGGTTCTTGTCTGAGTATGTTGGGCTTAAGAAGAGTGTAGGCAACATTCCTAGGTCATATTTTGCCAAGGCCCTTGTAGCCTATGAAGACAAGGTGGAAGTAGATTGGTGGCTCGATGTTTCAGAAATTTTTTGATTCTCAGGCCATGAGGAGTAAAGGCCAAGCAAGTTGCAATCTCGGGCCTCATCTGTGCATGATCAAGCACAGGTTTATTCAAGGAGGAGGTGCCTTGGCCCGGTGCCTCAGCACTTGAAGGACAGCTCGGTTCCTTGATTCTACTCTTGGCAAATCATTTCGGGTCCTCCCTTGAGCTCCATCCTGAACCAGAAGAGAATGTCACTTTCGGGCCCTTGGCTTCGCCTGCCTCCAAAACTACTAAGATCTCATCGAAACTTGGCAAGTCTAAATCTCTCAAGTCATCCCAATCTGTTGACCCTACCCCAATCTGTTGACCCTATCCCTTTCAAGAGAGGGATTCTTCTTCCTTCTCTGCAGAAGCTTGTCAACCCATAATTCAACAACAAATTTTGCTATCGCGCCCCAATGACATTTTTCTTCTGCCGCGTCCTTTTGGAAAAGCTAGCCATATGGACTCCATCGACTAGTCACGCACCATGATTGCATCTGCACCCTCGAATACGTAGGATAATGATAAGGAAGTTTAAGATGATGTAGGTACTCCACACAATCAATAGACCGAGAAGATGACAACAGAAGACCGAGCTGTGCAGGTCAAGGGAATTAAGGTCCCTGTGAGGTCAAAAGTGCACACCGTATGATCCTTCATGATGTACAGCCTTTCTTCACTAGTTTCTTGAAATATACATTTGCATTATAGCATTGTCATATTATATTTTCTTTTGCTGTTAGAGGGTAGTCCCAAAAACCTATTACTTTACTGGGTAGTCCATAAAACATTTTGCTACTATCGGATAGTCCCTAAAACCTATCACTTTACTGCTTACTTTGACACCTATCATGTCTTATCAATTTTTTCAAAATACTAGTTGAATCCTTATCTCTTGAGTTATGATGTTGATGTAGAGCATACTTCCTCAGGTTTTGGCTACAATTCCATTGTTCTAGCCATGGATTCAACATTCTCCTTAAATAATATAGGTCTTGTTGAGAGTAAGAAGGGGTGAATGGTGGACGAGTGAAGCAGTAACACATCTCACTCCTTAGCAACTTGTACATTGTATCATTAACAATGAGAGTGTTTGTTCCATTGAATTTTTGATGCAAACCCCAAATCAGTTCTCTATCCTTGAAATGCACCAGCATTTCAAGTTTTGATGTAATAGTGAAATCAATAGCTCTGTAGTTCGACTATAAAAACACAACTATGAACTTGGTTTTTAATTGAGATGAAAACAAACAACAACAATTTTCTTCCCCAACGATAAAGCTTATAGAACCTCTTGTTATAAGTCTTGAGAAAAATCCCATGCATGTCAAGTACCAAAAATTTGGTGGGTCTATCTTGATGCCATCTCGTGATTGGGTACACCTGCAATGACAACTCAAGGTTGACCACAAGGGAGTGGCACACTGCAAAACAATTTGTAGGCCACCTCAATCTCCTGTTTACACACCCTTGCTACATATCTATGACATAGAAATTAACAATAAATAACATACAACCAAACAATAGAAAATGTAACAAAATAAGCAACAAAATTACAATATATAGATTTTTTTCAATAAATTCACAATCTTGACATTGCAGTGCTTTTTGTGTGTAATGTGCTCTAGGCTTGAAATGGTCACCGTCTTTGTTATCCATGTCCTTGGATCCTTTTCTCTTCCTTACGCTTGAGGGCTATTTGCCACACACTTTAATAAGCCTCACTTTCCTTGAGAGTGGCTTCCCACTTGCTGTGTTGCACGCTCTTATTACAAATCCACCTCCTACATTGCATCCACATGCTACAAATCCATTAGGTTTTGCAATGTCATGTTGTGCACCCTCTTGCTCTACATCCAGTGCCATAAATCCTCCAGTTACGAAGCCACATTATCTTCTAAATCCACCCATCGTGAAGCCTCTTGTTGGGCACCCTACTAGTCTGCACCCTCTTTATGCTTCTAGCTAAAAGTATTCCCCCTTAGTTGGTATTCTTATCAAATTTTGAAGAATTCATCTATTTTGTTTTGCAAAAGCTATGTAGTTGAGTTCACTATTTTGTTTCTCTTCCCATAATTTGTAGGTTTGCACTTTGTTTCATAGTGCATGCTTGTTGTTACTCATGGACAATAGTACAAGTCTAGGTTTAGGTCCTATGCATCCAAAATCTCATGCCATCATTAAGTAGTAGAAAGCTGCAAAGAAGAAAGAAAAATGACACTAAATAGATTAAGGTGGTGCTAGGCAGAACACATGATGGCTATTGCTATCAACGAGCAGACAAACTGGAGGTTGTGCACTAGTATGATTAGGTTCTTCTGTGAGAGGATAGAAACTATGGGAAGGGATTCTGAGTGAAACATTTTTAATAAATTCATTTAGAATCCACCAATTTAGGGTCTCTAAGAAAATGTAGCACGGGAGGAGGCAGGAGTTTAAGCACCCTCATGGCAAATGTTTGCAACACATTGACCACTCTCAACAACCAAAATCTAAGTATGAGCTATTTTTGTGAAGGAGCACATTTTCCATGTTGATGAGATGTTGATGAGCTTAGACTCATCTGCATCTCTTGAAATCATTGTTGCAAAAGTCTTGAGAGCACTCTAAGTTTGAAGGTGCACCTCATACTTGGCAGAATCTCTAAGATATGTTGGGTCTAAAATGCCAGTGGATCATTCTCATTGTATGCTTGTTGGAAGTAGCATCACATTAGCCCAATTACCTAGGAAGACAAGGACCTTGTGTAGTCCTTTTGGGAAACTACATTCAAGTCTATTGTGAGTGCTTAGTAGTAGTTGTGACTTTGCTAGCTAGCACTAATGGCTATATCATGAGTATTGACTAGCTTATATAGTTCTGTATTTAGAGTGCTAAATAGTACTTACCACTCTATTGTGAGTGCTAAGTTATAGTTCAAAATTTACAGTGGGTGATATCTAGCTTTAAGGACATTAGACTTTAAGATGGACATTTACACTAGCAACAATACTATTGACAACCAATTGCTTCTTGTACTTAGAATGCAAACCAACATTTACAAGATAGTTCTTAATACTAAATAGCTTTACAAGCTCTAATGTGAGTGATAAATAGCTTTGGAAGCTCTAATGTGAGTGATAAACAACTTTAGAATCTCTAATGTGAGTGATAAATATCACTTCCAATACCATTGTGAGTGCAAATTAGTCCTTTCGCTTCTATAGTGAGGTGTTACGTAGCATTTCCATTTTATCTTGAGTGCGAAGTAGTAGTTGTGAATCTACTATGAGTACTAACTAGCACTTGTGGTTATATAATGAGTATTGACTAGAACTTACAACTCTATTTAGAGTCCTAAAATTGCTTAGACCTCTATTGTGGGTGCTAAATAGTACTTCACATTCTATTGTGGGTGCTAACTTGAACTTGAGACCTCACCACGAGTGATAACTACCAATAGTAACTTTATAGTTTTTGTTAACTACTAGTTTTTTCCTCAATTGAGAGTGCTAACTACTAATCACAACTCTAATTTTATTGCTAAACAACCCTTGAAGCACCATTGTTAATGCTAAATTGCACTTGAAGCTCTATTGTGAGTGCCAACTAGCACTTATGAGAGCTAAACGGCACTAGAAACTCTAATGTGAGTTATAACTAGTAGTAGAAGCTCGATTGAGTGTGTTAACAACCAATTAAAGTTTGTTTTTACTTGCAAATAGAATTTTAAGCACCACTGTAGTGCTAAATAGCTTGAAACTCTTTTGTGAGGACAACTAGCACTTTCATTCCTGTTGTGAGCACTAGATAGTACTAGAATCTTTAATGTGAGGGATAAATGGCACTTGCAACTCCTTTATGAGTGCAAAGTAGCTCTTTCAGTCCTAGTGTGAGTGCTAAGTAGCAATTTCAATTTTGTTGCTAAAGGCGAAGTAGCAGTTCTGACTCCACTATGAGTGCTAACTATAACTAATGGCTGCATAGTGACTAATATTAAATAGTGCTAAATAGTGCTTACAACTCTATAGTGGGTGCTAAATAGTACTTCATAGAAGTGGTGAAGGAATAGGGTTTCATGCCGAAGTAGATTTGGGTTTGGTTAAATGGGATTGCTTCCCTGTTCAAGGCTTGAAGACCCTTCTACTTTATTGCAAGGCATGTCAAAATGAAAAGTATGGAGATGACATGGAACTTCTTTAGATTTGTCCATGAGTTTGGTTAAATGGGACTGCTTCCCCATTCAAGGCTTGTAGACCCTTCTACGTTATTGCAAGGTATGCGAAAGGACAAGTATGGAGATGACATGGAACTTCTTTAGATTTGTCCATGGTAAGGGAGAACATGATGGTATGTATGCTATCACAATGCAAGTATTGAGCATGAGTAGCTGAAGGTAGATGGTGCCACTTTGTAATGTGCGGAAGATGTGGTGTCTTTCCTAGATGCCAACTTCTCTCATGGAGATGAAGCTTACCACACCCATCCAAGAGACCAAAGTTAGGGTCGTGAACAGGAACAGTTAGTGGCATTGTTGTTCTATATAAGAATCATGTTCAATAATTTTTTTTTCTAGTCACACAACCCATGAGATTCAATAAGACTATCAACTAGACCATCGTCATGCTTTTGTGATGCATGTGTGCATGGGATTTGGAAAAGATGTGTCAACAAAACACTTGAGCAAGCCTGGAATTATAACATTGTGGTGCCCTACAATGATGGGATTGAGGATGAAGATACCTATGATGGAGTGACAGGACATCATGATGTGCCGAGTGATGCTTTGCTTACTCACGATAATTTTACAATGAGTGCTGAGGCTAGTAATGCTAAAGGTGCTAATTTCTATGCTATAAAGTACAATGAAGAAAAAGAAAAGGCACTTATGAGCATTATGATGAACAGGGGAATAAAATTAATAAGGGGTCTTCTCCTATAAAATAAGCCTATGGTGGTGATCCTTTCACATCTTATGCAATGTATCAAGATATCCATGCTACCAATTACAAGAAAATGTCTAATGCTCACCATCAGTCTAAACACCCATGAAGCAATTTTCAATAGTATGCCTTTTGATTTTTGACATTAATGGTTTAAATGAAAATACATGTTTTGAGGTTTATCTAGTTCCACTTTCTCATAACATTGATCTAACACTGTTAACTATACTATTGTGACAACAAAAAATGATATTTTGTTTTGAAACTTGTGGGAGGATTTGTGGGGCCTGCAAGGTGACAAAAGCTAGCCATGGAGACAAAGAACCAAGAAGCATGATGGAGAAGTTGGTGGTAGGAGACGGCTCTTTGCGGCTACTCTCGTTGAGGCTTATCAATCTTTTGATGTTGACTACTTTATTTCATGTAATCATTAATGTGGGTTTGAAACTAATTAGAATAATTAGCGAAAATGATTGCAAATGTGATTATGAGTGGAGTGCATCATTGTAAATACCACGGGTATGAATTATAAATACCTTGGCATAGGGATAGAATGGTTTGAGAGATATATTATTTGCTTTGTAATTGGGAAAATAGAAATGAGTCATGTATTTTGAGTGGGCCAGATGACTACATGGCCTCCATAATGTACTAAAATAATATGGAGAGCACATGCCAAGCACATGGAGGGCATGTGGAGTAGTGTGGAAGAGTGTAAAGTCAAGAGGAATCCTTCTAGAAGGTGGTATATGGAGGATGTTGACATATGGAAAAGAGAGGGTCCCTTCCAAGGGAAAAAACTCTTGACTTTCTCAAATTTTAAAGAGTCATGAGGATATTGTGATGGGACACTTGTCAAAATGTGCCCAAAAGGACATTTGATGGTAACCCATGTCCTTATATCACCAGGGGGTGAGAATTGCTCTATAAAAGAGACCTCTCTCCTCCCTCTCTAGCATCTGGTTCTTCCTTTCGTAGTTATGCCATCACTTGTATCTAGCTTTGCCTATCTTTTCCCTTCTCCCTAGAGCATTAGGACCTCACTTTGTACCCCTCTTCTTGCTTTTGATGTTTTGAATAAAGTTCATGCTTCCTTTTCCTCAGCCTTCTTCCATCTCCTCTCTTCTCGCTCTAAAGCTTAGTGTACCCACATGAGTGAGTAATTTCTAGATCTGTGTTAAGGGTATTCTCTACGCCCCTAGGCGACCTCAATTTGCCATGTATCTGGGAAGCTACTTCTCTGTTGAAGGAGATCGTTGCCCTTTCCATAACTACAGTTGGATATGGACAGTTTTGACAGTCTTCCGTAAAATGGTTATAACTTTCTACTCCGAGCTCCGTTTTGAATGAAACTTATATTAGAATCTTCTTCTTTTTAAGATATATCTACGGATTATTCAGATATTTGTTCCATTTAGTAGAATAAAAGTTATTGTTGTCTGAGTGATCGGGTCTATTGTTTGGAGCAGTTTTGAAAACCTTTCATAAAACCATTATAACTTTTTGTTCCTAGCTCCGTTTTGAATGAAATTGATATAAGAATCTTTGTCTTTTCAAGATCTATCTACTGATGTATTCAGATATTTGTTCCATTTAGTAGAATAAAAGTTATTGTTGTCTGAGTGGTTGGGTCTATTGTTTGGAGCAGTTTTGAGAACCTTTCGTAAAACTGTCATAACTTTCTGTTCCAAGATCCGTCTTGAATGAAACTGATATCAGAATCTTCATCTTTTCGAGATCTATGTTTCGTCCCAACTGTCCCATTCAGCCAAATCAGCCCTATCAATTCATGCCTTTCACATCAGTTCACATTGTGTTTAGTCAAAAGATGTTCTTCCAACAACGGCTCGCCCTTACTTTTGGGGCTGACCGATTAGCTCAAATCAATGCTTCCCCTCAGCCTTTCTTATTTCCAATGCTAGAGTACAACCTCACCTTTGACGTCTATATCTTTTTTTTAATCTGAGAAGATAGAGAGTGAGTGTCTCTTTAAGCTTCATCTAATGCCCGAATCTCTTCTCTCTTCTTCAATTTGTGGGTTGAGATGTGACCAAAACCAAACCCCCAGTTTTGTGTCACATCTTTCAGTAGAGACGCTGGGTAGGTTTTGCCTAGGATTTTCCTATCATAACCTCACGATCTCAGCTTATTTACAAGCAAAGACTTTCTTCTTTGTGCTCATTTTTTGTGCAAGATGTACAACATTCTAGTGTTCTGTGGATTAGAAGGAGAAGACCCGAGTAGTTACCTTCAGGAATTCAATCGAGCTTGTCGCTTGACTGGTTGGTTTATGAAGGAATGTGCTGAGATACTTTCAGATTTCTTGGAGGGTGTGGCCTTAACTTGGTATGAGGCCTTGCCAAAAGATACCAAGGATGATTGGGAAAGCTTGGTCGAGGCAATGAAGGAGAGATTTGGGACATATGAGTCAATAAATTCCTTATTATTGCAGCTGGAGAGGATTTCCCAAAAGGAAGGAGAGTTAGTTCAACCTTCGCTATGAGGTATGAGGATTTATTCATCAAGTACCAACAAGCTGCTTTGCATGTGGTTGAGTCTTCTTCATCTTCTACGAGAGATTCTAAAGGTTCATTGGCAATGGAACATCTAAAGATGAGAAAATTTGTTTATGGTTTGGATTCTACCTTGCATGGAAACGTTCTAAGCAAAAATCCCAGTAATTTCAAAGAGGCTCTTCGCATGGCTTTGAAGTAGGAGGCGGCCCATCAAATTGAATCCCCATTTCAGCCATCTACGAGTGTCATGACTCCAGCACATCGGGTAGAGGTAGCCTCAACATCCCAGGTATCTGCTCCCTCACTAGATCATAATATTGCACAATTGATGGTAGAATTTGCTGATTTGAAGTTGCACTTAGTGAATGCCAAGCCACCTAGGGCTCCATGAACTGAGGATAAGCCTAGGGATAAAAGCAATGTTACCTGTTATGAATGTCAAGAGAAGGGACACTATCGTCCCGAATGTTCAAAATTGAAAAAAGAAGAAGACAAGATTGTAGTACTCTTAGAAATTACATGGTCAGAGGAGGAAGATGAGGAAGAAACTTTGATGCCATTGATGACAAGAAGTTGTAAAACTAGGAGTGATGAGGAAGAGGAGGAAGAGAAGGAACGGAAACATAAGAAGAAAAAGTCATCCTGAAGAAAGATTGGACAATCTGATTTTCCTCTTAAATAAGGGACTCTTAGTTATGATCAATTGACAGACCTTAGAGAGAAGAATGCACAACTCACATTCGAGCAGCTTTTGGCACTCTCTCCAAAACTTAGGAAGGAATGGAGTAAATTGGCTAGCACTAGGGAGTCTAAGAAAAAGAAGAAAAAGGATAATGGGACACCTATGGCACAAAAGGTAGACATAGATGTGGGAGATGATGTACCTGTTGTTGATGTTATCATAGATGGCCAGACTATTTTGAATGCATACATTGATGGGGGTGCATCGATAAATGTCATGAGTGAAAAGACAATGAACGATGCTGATTTGAAGTTATCTTCTCTTAACTCTCCTTATCGTATTAAGTTGGTTGATAATACTAGAGTGAAAACTCTAGGAGTGGTGAAGAATTTGGCAGTGGATGTGTGTGGAATTTGTTGGGGTAAAGGGTAGTGTGCCCACCCACTTGTACAGTGCCCATGTATACTCATATATATATGATAGAGGAATAAGCTGGAGTACCTTTTGCTCCACCACTTTTGGTATCTCCTTATCCCGTTGTGTGTGCTCTCCTCTGCCACAACTGGTATCCGAGTAGGTTGTGGTGTTCGATCTATGGGGAGCTTCGTGAGGGCTTGTGATGTGTGTAGATCGAGCATTGAAGGAGCTTTGGATCGATGTCTCTTGTGGAGAAGACGGGGCAGCCATAGCTATGCTGATCTGTTGATCTGAGCTCCAGGAGCTCGAGGAGAAGAGCCTGAGGAGAGAGTTCAGTGGAGCTTCAAGGATTTTGGTAGCTCAAGTTGGCTTGCAATCCACTACACTATAATTCATGTGCCATTAGAGATTTTGATGATTACTGCACACATCTTGTTGGTCAATTTGAGACTATCGACACTTACTATCGCAAGTGTAGCACCGTCGTGTGAAATCAATTACTTCAAACTAGCCCTGCAAATTTCAGTAGATGTTGATGAGAAGAACTTGCACGCCTGATTCTTACGCGAGATTGTTTACTGGCTATTGATTTAACAAGCAACAGAATTGGCATATCCGTGTAGCAGATTGCTCAAGAATTTTGGCCACCTGTGCATAGAATAGAAAGCAAATACGTCATTTTTTAGACAGAGGCATAGTAGCCCACGACTTGAGAGAAGAATTGGCCTTAAATCTTGATCTATTCCTTCAGATTGGTCACCTGTGTGCAAGTCACTACTCAAAGCCCGAACATGCGATTACAACCTATAGCAAAGAAATAGTTATGGATTAAATCCTTTGATTTTGACATTATGCAAGTTGTCTGCAAGGATTATGAATTTGTTTCAGATGCTTTGATCACTACAAGGAGCTTTCGATCTGTAGGTACATCACTTCGGCAGTGGCAGTGACACATGCTTTGACAGTGGTACATGCTTGGTCAAGATGCATTGACAGTTCGTTGGATGCATGGTTATTTGCCTATGTTAAATGCATACGGTGGTACGGTGATGTATTGAGATCCTGTCAGATTAGCATTGTTTGGAGCTGTTTTAGGGCTAGTTTGTCAGCATTTTGGGGCTGATTTGTTACTTATTCGGGGCTGTTTTGCCAATGCTTTTGGGCTATTTTATTGTCGATCTGTGAGCATTCTCGGGGCTGATTTGGTTGGGCATTGTACTTGCCATTTTGGTGGTGTTGCAGTTGACATATGGGGTGATCTGCTAGATGTATTTTGACCATTTTTGGGGCTGTTTTGCCGGAGCAGATGAGTGCTGTAAAGGGCAACAAACATTCAAGGAAGCTGCTATTATTGTTTTTATGACAAAACAGTCATTTTTAGGATTGAATATCTCTTTCCTGGTGTAGAATTGCACTTTGTGCTGAACTGGAAAGTGTAGTTTACAGATCATACTACAACTTTGCTTTTGGAAGCAAGTTGATCCGGTATAAGCTGCAGGAGTTACAGCCTCTGCAAACCACAAAAAGTCAGTCTACTGTCTATTTGTGACCAATGTGCAGGAAGCTGTTTTTCAGGTGAGAATATCTAAGAATCCACAAGGATTTGGCTCTTGAGGTCAACTGATAAGTTGTAGATCTTTTTACAAGCTACAACTTTGCTGTTTACAGCTTTGGCATCCGGCCTTTTGGTGAAAAGATATCACTATTCAAAGACAAGGACAGCGTGTTATCTTGCCCAAAGTGGCTGTGAGGTATTGTAGGAATTTCTCTTGCACAACAGTAAATTATAGAAAGTGATTGGGATCTCACTTTAGTCCAAGGGCATTATTGGCATTTTGGCAAGTCACTTTGGCACATTTGGCAAGTGGTGAATGCTTGATTTTGATGCCAAAGGGTTGCACACTTGAGATGATGCATTTGTGATGCAGTAAATGCCATTTCGATGCATTATCGGTGGATGCCACACTGATGTTTATGAATAGTCGAGTTGGGCTCCTATTGCCATTGGTTGAGCAGGTATTGCTCATTTGGTTCAGTGCATTTCTTACTTGGATTGCCAGGCATTGGTAGGTTATTGGGCTGCATATATTCTTGTTTGTGCCTCTATATGGCTGAGTGCTTTTGAGCATTGGATCAGCCAGTTTATTTGGAGATCTGATTGGTCTAGACAACACTATATTTTTTTGGTCATTTGGGTTGCCTATTGCACTATACTGCTCTTTGGTTGTGAGCTATTATGCCACAAATATGGCATCTACAGCTAGTAGTGCCCTCTTTGATATTGAGAGGTTGGATGAATCAAACTTTCAGTATTGGAAAGAGCAGATTTATGATGTGTTAGTATAGAAGAGGCAGCATAAGCCCATTCAATGCAAAGGTGTCAAGCCTAATGGCATTAAACAGAGTGATTGGGATGACATGGATGAGCAAGCATGCTCTATCATTCAGTCATCACTCTCGAAGTTAGTCTACTTACAGGTACAGGATGGTGTACAGGGTGTAGAATGCCATGCATATGAGTTCTATACTCGTATATGTTGGATGTATGACCATGATAGTGTTATGTTACAGCATGATGGGTTGAAATGCCCTGATGTGCTGAAATACAGCCTTGATATGCACTCTAGAGGTAGATCAATTGGTAGAAACAGATCATGTTCAAGGGGGAATTCCAAGAGCAAGTCTAGCTCTCAGACTTGTGTTAGATGTTTCTATTATGTAAAGTATGGCCACATGAAAAAGTACTGCTAGAAATGGCTAAGAAAATGCAAGAAGAAGAGCAAGGTTAAGAATGACAGGAAGAAGGAGAAGAAGCATGTTGAGCTTCAAGGTGTGCCAAGGTTTCCACTGATAGTAGCAGTGATGAAGGCATTCTTTTGTCTATGTCCTAACACCTCCTTCTTGGCCACTGATGTACCCATTCTCGGTGATTGGATGTTAGATCCATGTGCTTCATGTCATATGACCCCTCATAGGTCATGGTTCAGTGCATATTAGGAATGCATTGTGTAGAGTGGTTTGATGGGCATTGATCATTCTATGGATGTCTATGGTTATGGGGATATCCACCTTGTTATGCCTAGTGGCTCTATTCTTGTTCTACAGAGGGTTAGAATATACCAGGACTTGCTACAAGCAAGATCAGTATTGGACAGTTGGTTGAAATAGGTTATCATGTCTCTTTGGGTGATCATGCATGAAAGATTGCTAGGTTGGATTCTCTTATGCATTGCATGTATCAGGTGTCCAAGATAAGATGCTTATGATTAGTAAGTAGCCATCAGTTAGTTTATGGTATGCCAGACTTGGACATATGTCTACTGCAGGTATGGAAGCCCTTACAACATTGAGATACATTCTTGTTATGGATGTCTCTCAAATTTTATGTCATGATTATGATGATGATCAGCAGTCAGGATCCTGTTTTGTGAGGAAGACAGTCAGTGAGAGGTATGTTGAGCCATTGCAGTTGGTTCATAGTGCAGTTTGTGGGCCTATGCCTACCGTTTCACTGGGTGGCACCTCTTACTTTGTGACATTTATTGATGCTGCTACAAAGTACATATGGATATATCCGATTCGGCAGAAGCATCATGTATATGATACATTTCAGCACTTCTTGGGTAATGCTAAAAATTAGTCAAGAAAGAAGCTATTGAGCTTGATGACTGATGGTGATGCGAGTTTACCTCTTCTAGATTTCAGCATCTATGTGATACACTTGGTATCAAGAGGGAGTTGACCACTCCTCATCTTTCTGCTCATGATGCCTTGGCAGAAGGCATAAATCAGATTCTATTGGACAAGATTGGTAGCATGCTATGGTATGCAGGTCTTACTGAATGCTATTGGGCTGAGGCATGTAAGACAGCTGCATACTTGCTTAATAAGTCACCCAGGAGATCTCTGAATGGTAGAGTGCCATTTGACTTCTTGATACGCAGGGCACCATGTTATGAGCATTTACGTGTGTTTGGCTGTGAGGCTTATGCTCATGGTTCCCGATCGAGGAGGTGTATCTTCCTTGGATACAGTGAGTCCAGTAGGGACTACAGGTTATGGGGTTCTTCAATTGGAGAGTTGATACGTAGCCATAATGTCTATTTCAGAGAGGATGCTATGTTTAGACAGCCAAGGACTATGGATAGCAGGAGAGTGGTTTCTAGGAGGGTGTAAGTGCAATGATACCTCCGAATTCTTTGTAGGGGCAGAGCTCAAATCCCTTGGAGTGGGAGGTTTTTCCCACGGTGAGTAGGTTATAAAGTTGGGACAGCCACGATTACTTCCTGATTTTGGCCAGAGATGGTCAGATGTCTCGAGTATTCCACAGGTTTATACTCTTATGGAGATTGTTGATGCATCTTCTATGGACATTTACAGTTTACTCCCAGGATGCGAAGTGCCTCTTGCAGATGAGGATGAGGCTATGCATGGTGAGGAGGATACCTTGGCTAATGATGCCCGGTATGATCCATTGGCTAGTTATGCCAAGACAGATGTGGTTTCTGTAGTTATTGACTCGGGTCACATTATGCATGGGCAGGAATCATTGATATGTTTGCTTCATAAGTGCCTCCATGGCCAGAAGCAATCCCCTCGAGGTTGGCTTCATAGGTTTAATACCGTTATGAGAGCTCAAGATGTGATGCACAATGAGACAGGTTATGGTCTCGGTATTCAGGAGGTTGCTATCCTTCTGAGGTTACTTGCCATATGGTTCCTTATGGACAGGGATGCTTTGCAGTGGGAGCTGCATGGTCTTGATGATGTTTATCAGATACTTGGTTGTTTCAGTATGGAGAGGGGGAAGTTACTAAGTACTCCATTGCTTGTATTGGCTCCATACTTGAAACACTATAGGTTTGATGATCACAGATTAGTTGAGCAACAAGTTATGGTTGATATGGTAGCCATAGTACTTCATGCATTCATGACTGTGTTGAGACTTGGTTCTCATATGTTTGCCATTGGGGCTACACTTTCGGTTCTTGCTTTTGTTGCAATGGGAGTTGGTAGCATGATTATGGCAGATTTTGGCAGTAGGGAAGCAGTTGTGGACATCAGGTCCTTATGCTTCTAGGAGCAGCATGCAGGTGATGCAGGTTGGGTAGACCAGTAGAGGTCTATTGTAGGTCATGTGCTTATGGTCACAGGTGGTACAGAGACATTTTCCGTGCACAGTGACTGTTTGGGTGCTATGGACTTAGCACACGAGCACGTGGTGGTGAGAGTTCACTCTCCTAGTGAGATCTGGCATGAGATCTTGGTTGACAGGCATCTACAGCTTGTCATTTTCTATCCTACAAACCTGATGTCTGCTAGCAGCTTATCCTCTATGCACTTTGCACATTGTAAAGTGTTGATGGGCATAAGATGACGGTCAGGTCATCTTGTTTTTCAGCCTATGGCTGATTGTATTATATGTATACTATACTCCCTTAAAGGCACACTTCCTTTAAGTGGGAGGTTGTTGGGGTAAAGGGCAGTGTGCCCACCCACTTGTACAGTGCCCATGCATACTCATATATATATGATAGAGGAATAAGCTGGAGTAGCTTTTGCTCCACCACTTTTAGTGTCTCCTTATCCTTTTGTGTGTGCTCTCGTCTCCCATAGAATTTTTGTACCTACAACATTTCAGGTTATTCCTACAAAACCAGATGCTAGGGCTTACCCATTGATCTTGGGAAGACCTTGGCTCTATCAAGTGAAGGCAGTACAGAAGTGGGAGATAGGTGATCTTATTCTCCAAGGAGGGAATAGGAAGGTCTGCTACAACATCAAGAGTTGCCCCAAGAAGGTGGTAAAGGAGGAAACTTCGACTTCCGAGAGCTCAGAGTCCGAGTCATTCGATCACGAGACAAGTGGCACCTCTGAGGAGTCCATCTCAGAAGGAGAGGTGGAAGGAGTGGTGTTTGGTCTTTGCTTTGGTGTTGATTGGGGGGACAATCAAGGAAATGGAGCTTCAGAAGGAGAATCATCTTCAACCATGTATGAGGAAGTGGTGGATCACACTAGTCTTTGCCAATAAAATGAGATTCTTCTTGGTGAGACTATAATAGGTACTGAAAGAGATGAGTACCTAGAAACACTTGATGGGTTTCCTAATCTGTTTGCAAATAGTTACTCATAGGTGCGCCAAGTTACCTTAGTGGAGCACAAAATTGACTTGAAGCCTCAAAGCAAGCCAGTGGTGCAACGGCTTAGACGGTTGGGAGTGGTACAAGCAGAAGTGCTTAGGAAGGAGGTAACTAACTTGCTCCAAGCTGGATTTATATTTCTAGTTGAGAATTTAGAGTGGGTTTCTCCAGTGGTGGTTACTCCCAAGAAAGGAAAGAAATGGCATGTTTGTGTGGACTTTCGCCCTTTGAATGCATGCACAAAGAGGGATTATTTTCCTCTACCATTTCAGGATGAGATATTGGATCAAGTTGCAGGCCCAAGTTGCAGGCCATGAAATATATTCAGTATGTGATGGGTACTCCAGATACTTCCAAATTCAGATTTGTGAGGAAGATCAAAGGAAGACTTCATTTGTTACACCATGGGGGGTATATGCATATAGGGTGATGCCATTTGGTTTAACTAATGCACCAGCAACTTTCCAATGTTTCATGAACTAGGTATTTGCACCCTACTTGGGAAAGTTCATAAGAGTGTTTTTGGATGATTTTTGCATTTATTCAAGCCGTGTGGATCACTTGGAAAAGTTGAGGATTGCATTGAAAAGTATTGATGATGCAAAAGGTTGCCTTAATCCTGTAAAATACTATCTGGCCAAGAAGAAGGTGGCTTTGTTAGGACATGCTATCTCAAAGGAAGGTATAGAAATGGATCCTAAGAAGGTACAAGCAATCATGGCCCTTCCACCACCTAGTAATATCAGAGAGGTGAGGGGCATTTTGGGTAAAACAAAGTATTACTAGCGCTTTGTTGATATGTTTTTTGAAAAGATGTATCCTATAAATTTATTGACAAAGAAAAATGTATCTTTCCAATGGGGACTAGAGCAAGATGAGGCATTTTGTTTGCTTAAGGAATGCATGAGCCAAAGGCCAATTATGTAGCCTCCTAGGTGGGAGGATGATTTCTATGTGAATCCAAGTGTGTCAACTCATGCAGTGGGAGCTATACTACTTCAGAAGAGTGATCAAGGACACATGCAATCAGTGTACTATGCAAGTCGGCAACTCACGGAGGCTGAGGAGAGGTACGGTGAAATGGAGAAAGAAGGTTTATCTTTGGTCTTTGCAGTGAAGAAATTTAGGTCATACTTGCTGCCTCGCCCTTTTTTCTTCCTTACGTCTCAACTTGCTTTACAATTGATTTGTGAGCTTCAAGAGTTCTCTTTCACTTTTATTACAGAAAGCACCACTAGAGCTTCTCTGGTAGATTTGCTTACAGGTAAGGAGGAAGAAGAAGTAACAAAGGTAAAGGAAGACTTAGATGAAGAGTTGGAGACCCCGCCAATGGCTTTCAAGCTGCATTTTGATGGAGCCTTTAGTCCTTCTAGGAAATGTGGGGTTGGGGGGATAATTCTATTTGATCCAGAAGGAAAAGAGGTATGGGCCAAGGGTAGGCAATTTCTTGAAGCAATATCAAATAATGTGGCTGAGTACAATGCATTGATCTGTGGATTAGAAGATTGCCTATAGCAAGGAGTGAAAGAGGTAGAGGTTAAAGGAGACTCTCAGCTTGTCATTAGGCAAATGAAAGGTGTTTATAAGGCATGGAGTCCTAATCTACAAGATCTTTATAAAAGAGTGATGGAGTTAAAGGAAGCTTTTGAGTTTTGCAAGTTTGTGCATATTCAAAGAAAAGATAATCATCAAGTTGATGAGATGGCTACTAAAGCTATGGCTTCTTTCAATTGAAGCTACTTTTGCATTGATAGATACAGGTTGGCCAGAGCTCCAAGATGTTCAATATTACTTGGTTGAAGGACATTTTCCTCATGGATTGACCCCTCAACAAAAGCAGAGGCTCACAAGGAAGGCTTTCCTTATACAATCCTTGGGGTATCCTATACAAGCAAGGTAAAGATAAGGTTCTTAGGAGGGTAGTGAGCTTGGAAGAATCTAAAAGGATTATGGAGCTATGTCATGAATGTTCAAGTCACTTTGCTTCAGCTAGCACTACTCGAAAGATCCTTAACACAGGGTATTATTGGCCCTGACTCAATAGAGATGTCCATGGGTGGTGCCGAAGCTGTGAGGTATGCCAAGCATATGGACGCAAGCAATTGGTTCTTGGGCCCTTGAATCCCATTCCAGCATATGGTCCATTTGAGAGGTGGGATTTGGACTTTGTTGGCCCCCTTCCTCGTTCTTCACAAGGGAAGTATTATATATTAGTTGCAACTAATTATGCAACTAGATGGGCAAAAGCAAAAGCTATTGTCAACAACAAAGCAACAACGGTGGCATCATTTCTCAAGGAGTTTATATGTGCCCGTTTTGGTTGCCCTTTGGAAATCCTTACAGATCGAGGGAGGTCTTTTAGGAATGACTTGATTGTATCTTTGGTGCACAAATTGAGAAAATTATCCCCAATGCAATGGTCTTGTGGAAAAAACTAATGGTTTGCTTTGTGGGTCTAAGATAGTAGACACCATGAAAAGGAAGTGGGTTGTGCATATACCAGAGGTATTGTGGGCTTATAAAACCACTCATAAGCTCTTCCTTGGTTTCACACCTTTTCAGCTGGTTTATGGAGTGGAGGCCATCTTGCCAATAGAATTGGAAATCTCAAGCTTTCGCACATCTTTTTCTCGATTATACAACGAAGAAGAAACACATGCCCAATGTCTAGTACAGCTGGAGACCTTGGATTAGAAGTGGCTTCAAGCACTTCAATATTTGGAGTTAGCACAACAACGTCGCAAAGCAAGGTATGATGCTTTTACCAAGAAGAAGAAGAAGCTAGAACTCTTAGCACATTACCTAAACCATTCCACCTATCTCTTCTGATTTCAACCCTGTTGAAGTCCCCCAAGAGGATAGTGTTGTCTTGTAGAATCTTGCCATCCCCCAGGAGTGCTCTATCTCTAATAGAGTTAGGGGCGTAGATTGAGAAGATTTGGCATACTAGGTTGGGGTGAATGAAGTCAACCCCTATTCCATTTTGACCAAAGGTGGATAGGACCCCTCCTATGGCTTGAGACAAGGCTTGAGACAAGTGCTTGGCAATGCCCAAAACTTCCCCCCCCCTCTTCGTGTTTAGTATAGAACCATGATTTTTTGTCATCAATCTGGTTCAATTGCCATCTTAACTTAGGTCCCTTGATTTTGACTTGCTGAAGAGCTAAGTCAAGGTTGAGCCCTCTAGCATGGATCCATCTTTTGAAGATTATTGGTCTGAGGTCATTTTACATTCCTTGTACATTTAAACTTAGGAAAGTGAACTTTTCTCATTTTTGCATCATTGGGTATAACTTTTATTTCTTTTCTTCTTGAAGTCAACCTGAGGCAAAAGAGTAAAGCCTCTCAACAACCTTCTCTTTTCTCTCTCTGTGGAGCTTGGGTCTTTGGATTACTCACTCGAGGGTCCTAAATGCAGTCTTCATTTTATAGCAAGAATAGTATTTCACCAAGGTGAATGGAGGGTCCCAAATGCAGACTTCATTTTTCCCCTTGAATAGTTTTTCTCCCTTTTACCAAGGTGAATATTGGGTCATCCTTCTCTAAGGCTTCATGTTTGGCTCATTCTAATTGAGCTTCAAAATCCTGAGTGTTCTCTACAAACTCTTCTTCCTTTGCAATTTCTATCAACTTTTCCTTAGAGGCTGCACTCGTGTTTACTTGGCTTTCTTTTCTGGCTTCCCTCCATTGGACATTCTGACTTCCCTCCACTGGACATTCTCCTTTCTCTGAGTCTTGGTTTTTGGTTTTGCTATAGGAACTTCTTCTTCTGTAGCTTGCACATTTTGGGGGGGGGGATGGGTTCCTTTGTACTTTCCTTTCTATGGTTGTTCTTGGACGAACAATCTTTGATGAAGTGTCCACCCAAGACATACAGGAAGTAGGAGTTGGGAATATTCTTGTAGAACATTTTTTGAATCATTTTTGCTCCATAACTATCCAGCACTTGAATGGCATTAGGTGGCTCTATCGCTAGATCCATCAAAATATAGGCTTGAGGGTCACCTCTCGGGCTTATGAATCTTTCCATTTCTAGACCTAGGAATTGACCTAGCGGGGTGCAAAGGAACTCTACTTGTGGGAAGAGGGAAAGAGTCAGATTAGGGAATTCTATCCAGATTGGTGCTTTGTAGGGCAGTGGCAAATTGAGATTAAAAGAAGGATCCCACATATGAACAGAAAAGGGTTGGACTCTAATCATTCATGTACCTTTTTGAACTACCTCTGAAGCCCTTTTCGGCTTCTAAAAAAGGAAGAACATTGCTTGTGGTCAAGGGGCAAGAACAGAGGCACTTAGTGGTTTTATTTAGAATACCATTATCCTACCACCGCACAAGAACAGAGGCACTTAGTGGTTTTATTTATAATACCATTATGCACCTTTACCATTGGGAGTTTACCTTTGAAAGTGCTATTATCTACTCAAGCTTTTTGGGGATCTTCAACTGCTTCTATAGAGGTGTTGGTGGCAAGATCATGGAAGATCTTTCTGGCTCTTCATGAGAGCTATTCTCATGCCAATTGCCTCGAGGTCACTGGGGCTTTAAACAAGCTTCGGCTGCCTCCTTGGATGGCACCCAGTTAGGTTCCTCTTTGCAACTTCGATAGGTCTTTTCATTTCTTAGCCTACTATACCACATGTTTGGGGGGGGGGCTCCATGAGTAGGATGCTTCTATGCTTGGGCTGCAAACAACACTGCTTTTGCATTTTGTAATGTATTTGTATCCTGCAAGAAGAGTGAAAAATTATTTGGTGAGGATCTGAAGTTCGCCAGCAATCTCCTCATGCCCTCGTTAGCTGTGCCTTTCTGCAAGCTTTGCATGTCCTTTTCTTCCAAGTGTAAGGTGAAGCTTGATAAGTTGGGTAGATCTGCCATCTTGTCTCGTGATAGCTCCTTGTGTAGTCTTTATGGTGACACATGTTGTGGGGATCTTGAAGGAATGCCGATGGAGCCTCCACTCCAAGCTACTCCTTGTGAGAGCAATGTAAAGCACAAGCCATCTACAAGTGTCACTCGAGTGGCTCTCTAATTGTTGCAATTTGTTTCCACGAGAGAAAGAGGGAAGGGGGAGAGGGGAGAAGAGAGGGAGATGGGAGAAGAGTGGGAGAGGGAGAGGGGAAGGGAAGAGTGAAGGGGGGTGGAGTGGAAAACACAAAGGAACTACAAGGGAAACAAGAGAACACCCAAAGACACTCTTGAAAGAGAAGAGGGAGCTTGTATTCCAAACTTGTGCATACAACAATGAAGACCAAAGTCAACCATTTGGCCTTTTATACAAGTCACCTTTTGAAGGGAGGGCCAACCCTTTTCCTTATACCACTTTCTCTCATATCTCTTTTGTTACAACCACTTGGGCCCATATGGCACCAATGCATTCTCTCAACCTCCTCTCATCTTCAAATGGTTCTTGTGTCATCCATATATGGGATCCAAATGGCTCTTGTGCTATGGAGTAGGTGGGTGGAGAGGACTAGTGTTTGGAGGGTGTAGCGATCCAATTTGTGGGGGGTGATCCACATGAAGTACGAGTATAGCTTCCAAAAGAGGGTGGCATGCATGCCCTCAAAGGTGCGAATGTGATGGCCATGGAGGTTGCAGACTCGAAGGTAGAGGTGGAGGTCTTGGAACTACGAGGGCTTGATGTTGGGGTTGAAGACAATTTGGTTGTTGAGATTATGGAGCTTGTATTCAATCTACCAACTATGGGTGGGGAGATTACGGAGGAGCAAGAGGATGAGGCGGTTGAAGTGGATCGCTACAATGACCGCGGGGTCGGGAACAAAGCCGTAGGTGTTGTTGAATGACTGGAGGCAGAAGCAGAATCTCTTCCTTGGGAAAATTGTACTTCGAGAAGTTGTAAAGAATATTGCTGTCCTTTTGTTGGAGCTCTTGGAAGTGGGCCTAGGTCCATCGTCGTTCCATGGGCATGTAAAGGGGGTGGATCTATCGATCAATGTGTGTGCTATGATAGTAGTGCCAAAATTGTGCCTTCTTCAAAAAAGGAATGCACCAATGAGGTTGAAGGCCCGGCATTTGAGTTGATGAGGGGAACGGGTGCATTAAGAGCGAGGTGGTACTCGCCACATGTGCACTTTGGATGGGTTTGTCGCCAGTCATTGAAGGACTCTGATTGAGGGGCCGAGATTCCATAATTTCATAGAGATGGAGGCGAGAGCCATCAAGCTGAGCCTTCGAGTGGTGCATTAGGGCATTGTCGGGCAAGTCCTTCCAGAACTGTAGATTGGGTCACCATTGGACATCTTCGAGCGGGGATGAGGGGGGTGCTGGAGGGACATCATCGTCATCCATGGGCATAGGTCCCTCCTCAGTAGTCCTTATGGGCGATGGATTGATGGGTGAAGTAGTTTCAAAATTCGCCAACTTCAGGAGCGTGTTGCGTGCCTCATCCAGAAGGTCGACAGGAGCATTGGAATAGATGAAC
The DNA here is from genome assembly GCF_047967505.1 of Dipteris shenzhenensis. Classification (NCBI taxonomy): domain Eukaryota; kingdom Viridiplantae; phylum Streptophyta; class Polypodiopsida; order Gleicheniales; family Dipteridaceae; genus Dipteris; species Dipteris shenzhenensis. The sequence continues at coordinate 20,640,361 of NC_141625.1, read as the reverse complement.
TAGGAGGTCCTGTGCTATGCAGAGTTTGTAATGGAGGCATTGGAGGAGTACTCCAGGAGATTTGCGTGGGGTAGTGGGGGTGGGATAGGATTGGTGGGTTGATGGGGGGGTTGGGTAGGATCTGTAGGAGGTGGCTATGGAATTTTGGATGGGGGGGCAGTGGAGTTGAAGACAACTATGGTTTCCTACCCTTCCTCCTCAGTGACATCTTTGGGGTAGGCTACATGAATAGTTTCAAAATTGCTGTGACCAAGGACTTGAGGGAGTCTTGTAGAGCCTGTAGCACCCATATATACAAAATGATCATACCAAGGGGATGGTAGGCAGTGGAGTAGTATGCGGCTAGGTGCGGCTAGGTGGTGGAGTGGTATGTGGCTAGGTGCCCTTGCATTTGGACAACGAAGGCTCGGCCATAGGTTTGCATCCAGTTGATGTTGGCTTGGAGGATGTCGAGAGTGTAGACCCATGCCATTGGGTTGAGTTCATCAGCCGGCTTAGCTAGTTGCATCAATTCATCATTCTCTGGATAGTTTGTGGACTTTGTGATGACCCGGCACCACACTTGGAAGTTGAGTAGGATGGGGTGGGAGGCATAGGTGAAGATTAGAAGGATGGAGGAGGGAGAGACTAGCGGGTTGAAGGTCAAGGGAGAAAAATGACAAGGCAAGTATGGGGTGATAATGGCTGGGATATCGGAGGAGGATGGTTTAGAGTGCATTGGGCAGAAGAGGAGCGGTGAGGTCTATGTGGAAGATCAGGTTTTGTGTGTGGAGTGCATCGAAATGCACTTGAAGTGTTTGGGGGATGGTGCACGGGGTGAGTGTGTAAGTGGCAAAATGTGCAGAGAACTCTCGATACATCTAGAATTCCTACTACTCCCTGTCTTCCAATGTCGATTCCTCTGAGTAGCCGGAGTTGTGCAGGCTCTCATTTTCTACCTGCATGGTGACTGTGAGGGTGTGCTCTTGTGCTAAGAGATCTTGGAGGGTTTGGATCTATATGTTGGATCCCTCCCTGAGTCTATCTTACTGTTCCTCAACTTGCATCCTGTATTCTTCCATGGCACAACGGATGGATTTTGCCTTATCCAGCTAGTCCATGAGGGTTTTCACTAGTAGCAAAAAGCTCATCCTTGAGCTTGGTGAGGGAGACTTCCAGCTCTTCAACCTTGTCCAGCAGGTATTCCTCTGCTTTGTCGAGGGCACTTTGACTCATAGCTTTGTAATGACCATAAGCGTGTGGCTCTCGTGCACACTGTGTTGTGTCCAAAGGAGAGAGGATGATAGTTGGGAGGCATTCTCTTACTTCCTCTGCAAAATTGTTCATACCACTTACGAGAGTTGGGCCATTGCATCCAGCAGTAGTTGGAGCTCCATCTGATCAACATGTGGGAGTTGGAGTGACATGGAATGAAGCATGAGAATCCAAAATCTAATCCTGGGAATATGCATCACCTGAAGTGGTTAGCAAGTCTGCAGGTAGACTAAACATGAAGAGAATGTCATTGTCACTATCATCAGTGACTGCATTAATCTCCTCAATCTTCATTTTTCGTTTGTCCTCCCTTGGACTCTCTTCTTTCTTATTTGCATCCCAATTTGCATTCTTTTTCTTATCCTTTTGCTCTCTTTTCAGCTTGTAGCAATCCTTTTTCATATGGCCCTTCTTGCCACGGTGGTAACACTCAATGTTTTGTGCCTTGGATTTGCTACGAGACTTCCCTCTTTCTTGGCACATTTAAGGCTGTATCTTGCTTCTTGCCATCCATAGACTTCCATCTAGTCTCCTCGGCCAACAAGCTACCCACAACATCATCAAACTTCAGTACTCCACCAGGTGCAGAGTTACTGACAGCTGTATGGAAGGTATCCCATGAGGATGGCAATGAACATAAGAGAAATATTGCCTTAGTCTTCGCATCAAAATTCATCTTCTGAGCTTGAAGTTGGCTGAAAATAATATTAAATTAATTCAAGTGAGAAGAAATGGAGACCCATTCCTTCATCTGTAGCTCAAACAACCTCTTCATGAGGTAAACTTTATTAGAGGCAGTTTCCTTCTCATAAGTGGCACACAATTTCTTCCACAAATCCATAGTTTGCTCATTTACTACTATGAAATAAACTGACTCTGCAAGATGAAGTCTAATAGTAGACTTTCCTAATGCATCCAACTCATTCTAATCATCCTCAGACATATCTGCAGGCTTAACTTCAATCCTTGCCAAGGGTTTAATCTGCTTCTTTTGAATAAGCACATCCCTTATCTACAAAAGAGAAATCACACCAAATACTAGGTGCACCCAATATATCAAAATGCATCTGACTCGTGTGCATATACTATGCATCCATATGAGAAAATCTGGACCAAAAGAAAATGTCAACCCACAATGACAAAACAATGGCAAATATAATGCCAATAAGAGACAAATGCCTCAAGCATAAACACTGTCCATGGGCATAAGCATCAATAATGTCTCATCCAAAAGATCATAGCACAACCTGTTCATCCACTACAATATGTCAAAGCTATCCTTCAGCTGTCCATCAATAAAGCATCCCACAAGGCAATCTGGGCCTATCAGCGCATCCAAAAAGGATTGCAATGCATCCAAATGGCCTGTAAAGCATCCACTGCAACCCAATGCAAACCACAAATAAGCGCACACGGCTCAGACTACAACCAGAGTGATCTGCATAAGGTATCTCCAAGAAATCATGGCCTTATAGCAATGACCGCTAGTGAAAGTAGAACCTGGGATGTGTCAAAACATGGGTATCATTGCATAATCAAACTCAACAAGACAATCTGCAATTATCTCTCTTCTGCCACAACTCCAAAATCTCATCCAAGGATGGAGTAAGAGCCAGTTAACCCTTGTAGTTACTTGTAAAAAATGAACCTTAGGAAACTTAACCTTATCCAAAATGCCACATGGCGATCAATGAGAAGGTCTGGGAAACTTTGAGAAATTTCTTTCAAAGAGACAACAAAAAAACACAGAGAATCACAACTCCCTTGATTCTTCACAGAATGGCAAGTAGCTTTGTAGACCTATGATTCAAGCAGTCTCAGATTCAATGGGATAGATAGCTCTACAAATGGAGGCCCGGATGTTGAGATCCCACTCACACAGAAAATGGCAAAATGAAGACGTCGGAGTAGACATAGATTTACCATAGCTTCAAAAGTTCACGGAATTGGAAGCAGCTTCTCAAGTATTAGTTTAGGACCACTCTAGATCCACTAGGATTGTCAGAACTACAAATGGTGGCTTGGATATGGAGATCCAACACAGGAAATCCTCGCAAGAAATGAATTTCGTCACCTTTTGTAGGAGCTGTAACTTTTCACTGAGAACCCGGATGACAGAGATGTTAAAAGTGAAAATGTAGCTCTCAATCTGATCTAATACTTCCTTAAAGCATATCTGATGGTGACAATACTTTGCACAGACCTCAAAGTAGTCGAAATTCTGTCTCTAACTCTAAATATTTGTGCCACTACATATGTGTGTCTGAGAAGATTTACTTATATCCTACGCCTTCAACTTTGCAACCTAGTAAAATGAATGCCCAAGAGGATTTTGCCCCTTTCTCTCCAATTGCTATTACAGCTCCAAAATCTGCAACTCCTTTTGCTGAACAAGGATCCTTGGGATGCACCACTCTCTCTCTAGGCTAGTGGGCTAGAGGCTGCATCGAGCTGCTCATGCTATCGCTAGGCTCTACTGCCAAGCTCTAATACTAGTTGTGAGGGCACAATGAAAGCTAAGAGGGTGAGAGGAAGCTTGAGAGACACAAGTTTTGGTGGGTGTAGAACACTCTAAGCTTCTATTTCATCCATATATATATATGTGTTGAGTATTGTACATAACGAGGGTTAAGGTATAGTGGCCTTTAACCCCCCCACAATTTTCTTCCCCTTGAATATATTTGATATCTATCATTGATGTCCTCAACTCCTCACTAAGAGGTGAACTCTTAGGCAGCTTGAAGTGAATATGCATCGATGATGGTGCTAAGGATGGGGTGGATGATGTGCTCGCACGTCATGTATCTAGCATCATATTAACTTGGCATATTTGGAATTCAAGGTCATGATCCCACTACCTACCAATCAATCTGTTGTCCTGCATTGGTTGGATGTGGTCTTGCAACCGGCTTCACATCCACCCCAGTAGCAGTATCCCAAAGCTTGTATGCACTTAGGATGGTCTTCATCTTGAACTTCCAAAGTGGATAGTTAGTGCCATCCAACTTTCTACTTTCGTCAAACGGTGGGATTTGCAGTCTTGCGGATTGGGCCATCTCTCACAATCTGCTCGCAAACAGAAACACACTACCAAATCTTCTTGCTAGAGCCCAAGCTCTGATACCATGTAAGAAAACAAAACAACGTCTGTGCTCAATAGATAACAGGATCTCGTATGCTAGAGAGAAAAACAAATAACACGATCTCATATGCGAGAGAATAAAAAATTTGATTATTGTAAAACTGATACAATAGATGGCGTTGCCTCCCAGCCTTGCGCTCACGTGTGAGAAGCTTCGATGGCGTGCTGGAAATAGTAGAGGACAGAGGCTGGATACCAAGGAATCAAGGTTGCTATAGCCAGTGATGATTAATGGGCTTCATGGACTTGCTCTTATATAGCCACCAGTCGGTCCCGAAATAGGCCATCGACCACACGATAGAACTGTGGTGCAGAATAGAGCAATTGACCGGTGGTTGCCGTTTGGCCCAGAGCCATCCGGGATCATCTGGGGCTCCAAATGGGCCCCGCAACCCGAGAGTGGGCTGCCCTGGGAAATGCTCCATCTACCCTCAATGCGGTTAGTCATGGGATGCCTTCCTACACTTGCATGTAGCCTAGTTGGCAGAGTGCCAACTCTATTTGAAGCTGTCTAGCCATCAGGCCACACATGGCCCCCATCTGGTATCCAAACTAGGACCTACCAGATAATTGAGCTACTCAAATGCCTTCTCCTCATATGGGGGCTTACAAGTAGAGTTAGCTGGTTCCCGTGTAGTTACACGAGAGTGAAGCATTGATATCTAACAATATGTTTCCCCTTTTTTTATTTTATCCAATTGATGGAATTAATTGTATGGCTCAATTATTAATGGAAATTTTTAGTCCACATACATACACACACACACACACACATGCATTAAATTAACCTAATGTTTTTATTATTTTCACACACACACACACACACACACACACAAATTGTTCTTATTAATTATCTCATTGTTGCGCATGCACACACACACACACACACACACACTATTAGCCGGAAAAGAAATCAGGACCAGAGGCTAGAGGCTAAGCATGGCGACGCTCGAGGGCCATAGAGGAAAGGAGAACGTGAGGGCGAAATGTTATCATGGGAGGGGAAAAGGAATTAGAAGGGGAGGAAATGAAGAGGGAGACTATGACACAAGGGGAAAGGGAGAGAGGGAAGAGAAGCGTGTACATGATGGGAGGAGGAATGTAAAGATGGAGACATCAAGGGAAGAGGACCATGCTTTATTTTGAAAGGAAGGGAAGGGAGAAATCAAAGTACTAGCTAGGTGGCTTTACAAGAATGAGCGTGTCCTATCAAGGAATTTTATAGCCAAGAGAGGGGGTCTTTCCCAATGAATGCATCCTCCCACATGCATGGTGTGTGTGGAAAAGTCTCCCATGTGGGCTAGGTGGTTACGCACTCTCAATTGTCTGCGACAACCCTTTGCCTCATTTTTCCACATAAATCAAGCCCCATATCTCAAGTCTATGATACTCCCTTGGTCTCTTCCCAATTTTATAATACATTCAAACCTCTAGGAGGACAAGTGGAGGGTTGGCACAAGGAATCTTGCCACGTCATCCTACTTTCCCCATTACTTAACTTGCTCTCTTGGACCTTCTATACCTCCCCCACATGGTCCTATACTATATGGAGGGAATAACCCAATATAATATCCATCTCCACCTATTTTATATTACTTCTCCCATAGACTTTGGGCCATATCTCACTAAATGCAGCCTAGGTGGAGGGGTGGCACATGGAAGAGCCACGCCACCTTACATTTTATAATATTGCTACCATGGATTATGTACAACACACCTTATGGGTCCTCTTATGGGATGGGTGCACCACTTTGCATGTAAGTCCATTCCACCTAGTTGAAGGTGTGTGCAAAGTATTGTGATCACCACTTTCGAAGCATAATTGTGGAAAACAATATCGAGTCATCTTGAGGAGGCTAAAGCAGAAAACCCTGCAAAGCGAGTGATACGAGAGCAACACCACCAAAGTTTTGGCATTTGGTGGGGTTTATGTCCACACTTAAGCCAATCCCTCTAGAAATGTGGGAAGAACCAATAGCCATCTATCTTCAGTAAGAAAGTTGAGAGAAACACAAGCGCTTGAAGGCCACAAGATACTCATTTGGATTTTCTTCCACCCACATCCACAAAATAAGGGAATGTCAGCCATGCTTGGAAGATGGAAAAGAGAGAGGCAAGATGAGGCTTATCTATGGACAAACAATAGAAAGAGGAAGCTTGAACTGAAAATCGGGTGAAGATACATCCACAAAGCACACATAGGTAGGGTAGGGTGTGACTGGTGTATTGTGAAATACTACACGGGAAGAATCTTTAGCATAGAATAGCACATAAACAATCTTAAAAGGGTCAACCCTCATGATATCACATCCATCTTTACAAGCGAGGGTTAGAGACATGGCATTGCATGAGGTTGTTCATCAAGGCAAACGAGAACGCCATGACAAATGTCAACAGTTGGAGAGCTTGCACATCACCTTCAGCTTCTTCCAGTTCTTGTAGTCGCCATGCTATTTCTTCAAGGGGTGTGCGATCTGGCATCCTTCTTTTGAGTAATGTCCTTGAGGACCTTTCTGATGATCTTCTGAAGTCGGTAAACTCATATCAAGTATGCCCAACACTTAGTTTCATGATGACCACAACCTTTGCATTCCTTACAAATGATCACCCTCCTTCATGGCTTGTAGCTTTGTTGGGGTGGTGCTTCCACTCGCATCATGTGTGATTGGAGTACAAGCTTCATGTGCCAAGAAATCAGCAACTAGATTTTGAGCTCAAGGGATATGCTGAATTTTTACCTCTTCAAATTGGTTGCAAAGTTCCAATGCTTGTTGATGTCGTGGAACCAAGCCTTTGCTCTGCACCTTCCACCTTCGACTAACTTGTTCACATACTAGTTGAGAATCTCCTTGCACTTCAAGTTGCTTGACGTGATGTTCTTTTGCCTTTTGTAGCCCAAAAATGAGCGCTGAGTACTCAGTTTGATTGCAAGTCCTTGCAAGTGCAGACTTGCTATAACAATACTCCTCACCACCCGGTGAAGTGAGCTTCACACCCACGCCATCAGCCTTGGTTGAAGGTTTGTAAGCTCCATCAAATTGAAGGATCCAAGATGTCATCACACTAAGACTAAAATTCGAACATCCCAAGTTTCTCAGTAGTCCAAGATAGGTAGAAGGAGAGGGTGGGGAGAATTCAACACTTGAGCCAAACGTTCAGCACCAAATAAACTTGCAATCCTTTGTTGATAGTTTATCTTTAGACCAAAAAGAATTACAACTTGAAGCACGAAATGAGGCACAAAAGGTTGATTAGGTACAAATGGATTCCTTGGTCGAAACATTACCAACCATAGCTGAGGCCTAGAAACCTTTGTAGTGAAATTGAGAATAAACCATTCAAGACGAGCTTATCCACAAAAATTAACAAGCAGACGCGCGAAATCTCCCCCCAAGCTTGGGGAGCATCCCACCCTTCGATGAAGGATACCCTTTTAATTACCTCCAAAGTAGCAAGTAGCTTGATCACTGCACAATGAGTAGAATTAAAATCAAAGTTCTCCTAGCGTATCAATAGTTCTTCACCTTGAACCAACCACGGTGTGTCATCCCACCCGTTGTGTCCTTGAACAATGCATTGGACAATCAGCCGTTGAAGGTCGACGTGAAGATCAAGAAAGAGATCTCGCCAATTGGTAGCTGTAATGAGCAGAGGACCGGGCTCCACATCCTTAAACTCGTCGAGAAGTGACATAAATATCCACCCTCCTCGTGTGGCATACGTTCGTGAAGTGGACTTGGAAAATTTTCGGATCGGCAACCTAGCAGGAGATGTGAATAGAGCACATGAAATGAAGTACTTCTGCTTTTTACAGCAAGAGTAAACTCCCCACGATTAGAGAGTTACAGTTCCCAAGATTTCAACAAAAATCATTACATTTTCATCACTTCCAACTTGTTGGCCCAATGATAAGTCTCCCTTTTGTGAAGGGGGAGGTCTTGGGTTCAGATCCTACTCTTTAATAAAAAGCCGTAGGGACAGGGAAGGTACACAGTTTAGAGGTACAAAAGTAGAGAACTGTGCACGGAGGAGGCTGTAGAGCCGCACCTAGTCGTAAGAGTAATAGGTTTTACACCACTAGCCGTGAAGATTTTGATCCCATCAGCCACACCATTTCTATTAGCCGGAAAAGAAATTAGGACCAGAGGCTAGAGGCTAACCATGGCGATGCTCGAGGGCCATAGAGGAAAGGAGAATGTGAGGGTGAAACGTTATCATGGGAGGGGAAAAGGAATTAGAAGGGGAGGGAATGAAGAGGGAGATTATGACACAAGGGGAAAGGGAGAGGGGGAAGAGAAGCATGTACATGATGGGAGGAGGAATGTAAAGATGGAGACATCAAGGGAAGAGGACCATGCTTTATTTTGAAAGGAAGGGAAGGGAGAAATCAAAGTACTAGCGAGGTGGCTTTACAAGAATGAGCGTGTCCCATCAAGGAATAGCCCTCTCCTTTTATAGCTAAGAGAGGGGGTCTCTCCCAATAAATGCATCCTCCCACATGCATGGTGTGTGTGGAAAAGTCTCCCATGTGGGCTAGGTGGTTACGCACTCTCAATTGTGTGCGACAACCCTTTGCCTCATTTTTCCACATAAATCAAGCCCCATATCTCAAGTCTATGATACTCCCTTGGTCCTTTCCCAATTTTATAATACGGTCAAACCTCTAGGAGGATAAGTGGAGGGTTGGCACAAGGAATCTTGCCACCTCATCCTACTTTTCCCATTATTCAACTTGCTCTCTTGGACCTTCTATACCTCCCCCACATGGGCCTATCCTATATGGAGGGAATAACCCAATATAATATCCATCTCCACCTATTTTATATTACTTCTCCCATAGACTTTGGGCCATATCTCACTAAATGCAGCCTAGGTGGAGGGGTGGCACGTGGAGGAGCCACGCCACCTTACATTTTATAATATTACTACCATGGATTATGTACAACACACCTTATGGGTCCTCTTATGTGGAAGGGTGGCACATGGTCATGCCTTGCCACCTCAACCCTGGGCCCTATGCACACCATATTTTATTATACTATTGCCACACATACAAACACACACACATATTAATGCCTTTTTCCTTAGATAAATTTATCTATAACAACACACATACAAAACAATCTGAGGAATAATTTTTTACAAGCGGGTTTCTTATCATTGCAAACCTCCCTAACTGGGTTCTTTTCCCCTTTTAAATTTTGCCCTAACCTATCCGTAGTGAATATTTTTTTCCCAATGATCAAATTTACCCCCTTTTAATTTTTTACCCTTGTTAATTTTAGTTTTTAATGTGTATTTCCATTATATATATATGTATGTATTTAATTATTAGTAATTATTTCCATTTATTATATATATATATGCATATATATATATATATATATATATATATATAAAAATAAAATTTAATAACATTTTGCATTACACACACACACACATGCACACGCACGCATGCACACGCACACTCTTTTGATTATTCCTTTTTCTTGACTTTTATGATTTTTAAGTGAACATTTCTTCCCTTTGATTCTAAACTTTCCAACCCTTTTTGTTTATGTGTGCCCTTGATTAGGGTTTAAAATTTTTTTCCTTTTCGCCTAACTTAACGATTCCATAACCACTTTCCCTTACTTCTTCAAACCACCTAACCTCTACCACCTCTACCATTCCTCCCAACTTATCCCCCCCTCCCTTGTTCCCCTTTTTTTCACTAATTTATTACGTAAGCTTTGGTCTACTCAAACCCTCTTGCTTCTTTTTTCTTTTTGCTTACATTATTTTTACTCTTTAATGTAATATTAATTTGTTTATGAACACTCTTGGTTTTATTTTTAAACCCCTCCTTGAGTAATTAGTTGAACTAAAAACCCTTTGAAAGAATCTCACTTATATTAACCTTACATAACTAAACCCCTCTCTCTCCCCGCTCCTCGTACTTACTCTATTTTCCTCCCAGACTTTGTTTAGGCTTACTAATACTTGCTATGTTGTTAAATTACCACTTGGTGTTTCCTTTTCTTAAAGGCCGCAAAACCTCTACATAACCCCCCTAACCCACACATTTACCACCTCTACCCCAACTACCCTTAACCTCCACACTTGCTATAAGATTCACACACTTACACCCCTCACCCTTTTTCTCCTTCCCTGCACGTTCTCTTGTGGCTTAACCCTTATAATTGCACCGAAAACGGCCTCAATCTCTTCTCCACTACCTCCTTTTAATTACTTCGTTAACTCCCACGACTTCTTCTCCAATAGCTCGTGCTAACAGTTCTTGGCGCAGTCCCCCGTCCCTTTTCTAGGTTATCCCGTAACGGCCTCACCACCCTCTATCTTGATTTTTGACTTTCTTGTAACGTGTGCTTCACCTTGATTTATTGCGTAAGACCTTTCCTACTCTGGGCTCTTCACCGTGATGGAGCGCGCATTTCTCTCAACCTCACTTGGTATCAGCAACTCTCGCTCTTGCTGGCTTTTTATCGCTACTACAGCTACGACTCAGTCGGACCAGTTCTCCATTCTCAGACGACCTTCTTGACAATGCATTGCACCTCTTTTATGCGGTGCGTATCTTTTGCTCTGGTTCTATTTACAACGAGCTACTTGTCTTCGCAACGAGCTCCTTAACTTTGTTCCTCTACAACACGATAGCCACTGCATGCATCACTTGGTTGCTCTCCTTTCCCTTACGTATCTCCTACGGCTTGATCAATCGATTGTGCTACAGCATCTTAGTGTGACTTTGTCATCTTTGGCTGCTAAGGTGGCTTCCAACCTGATCACGGACTTGTTGGCTGTCCGTTCGTCGTTGGCGACTTGTTAGTAAACGTCCTACCAACCTATTCTTAGTAGCTCGATTGATTTTTCCACTCACCAACGGAGGAGGGCAGCTCTGGAGTGGGATTCCCAGTTCATACGACGTTAAGTTGCTACCTTTCGCTTGTTTCGTACTCACCAACTGCTTCGCAACTCTTTCTTTCATTGCTTGGCGGCCGTCTTTGTCCATAGTATCCACGCTCACCTTCTAAAAACTACTAGCTTCTCTTTACTGGTTACTAGCCTCTCTTCACTTGCTTTAACGATCTTCTTGGAGCTTTTATTTGGATTTGGGTTCTTTTTGGTGCTTGCAGTCAGGTTTACGTAAATGAAAGAAGAAGGAAAGTACTATTCCCACAGAGATCACAGGAACCATAACCAGATGGACAAGCTAAACCAATTTTTGATACAGCTACATACATCGAACGCCTTTATCTTTGCTACGTTTGTCTCTCAGTTCCGTGGCTACTGGTGTGTTAGAACCTTGATGCGCAGTTTTCACTTCTTTCCGTGTTTACTCTGTCGGTTTCCTTACTCTGTTTGCTTTTTAAGCACCTATTCCTTGGTACGCGTTATCTTGGTCGTAGCAGCCTCTAAGCTTCCTATCAAACTGGTTCTTACTTCTTCTCATATTTCGACTGATGTTCTTAAGACAACGTGTTGGCAATTTAACTGTGTCTTGCTTTTACCTTCGTAGAAGCTAACATGCTCCTGCTCTTTGGTTGCACCTCTTGGCAGCAAGCTATGGTGCTTAGCAGCGCTGCTTTCCCTTCTCCTCTACGTTGGCTGTCTAAAATTTTACCATGTGGCTTTTTCGCCTTGCTTGCTTAATTTCTTTTGTAGTGTATTTAGCATATAATTTTTATTGTGTGCACGTTTTTAATGTTTATTCGTCTTCCTTTTAATCTCATTTTTGTTAGAATTAGGCTATCTTATTCACTTTAAATGTCCCCAAGTATTTTTTAATTATTTGCACTAATACATGTACTAATAGTATATATACTTTTTAATGTCCTAAACTTCCACTTTATTGCCTTCATATTAAGGAGGTTTTCATTGTTACACATTATTTAACCGTTTTCCTTTCTTAAGTTAATGTTTCCCTAAGCTTATTTCTTTTTCCTTCCATTTTTTCCCATCTTAAATTTACAAGAATGTTTTTTGTCCTTCCTTAGTTAATTGGCATTGTCCTTTTTTAACTAATCCCTTTCCATTTATAGCCTTTACATTTCTAATAAACTTTGTGATTTCTTTATATAGCTAGTTAATTACCAATTACTTATTCATGTTAGCATGAACTTCATGGGTAATTATTCTAATCTTAATCCGTAGCCCTTTAATTACCTCCCCCTTTGGCCACAAAAACCTTTACCCCACTGTACACACACACACACACACAGTTTTTTTTTTGTGAGAACACACACACACACACATATAGTCCTTACTTTACAAATTTAGTCATTGGTCCCCAAACCCCCCCTCACTCCCCTCACCTTTTCTCTCTCTCTCTCTCTCACACACACACACATACATACACACATATTTTCACATATTTTCTATACTATACAAACACACGTATTGGTCCCCATACCCCCACCCTCACTCCCCACTTATGAATTACAAAAATTGAACCCCCCACCTAAAAGCTTATACAATTAACATTTTTAATACACCCCCTCCCTCTCTTTTTCTACCTCCATCCTTAATAAAATTCAATTATGGCACTCCTTCTAAGAACCTTATTGTCCCCCTCTTTAGTTCTTTAAGTGCATATTTAGAACTTTAGTACTTTTATCATATTGTACACTTCAATACATATCTTTGTGTAGAATTTCTGTACATGGTTTTTTTGTAAAAAATTTAGTGACTAGCTTCCTTAATTGTTGTCTCCAATCTTCTCTGATTGACAAGTGATGGTTTAATTTTTTAATTTACGAGGTTTATTTACCCCCCTTTTATTAAATTGGCTTAACCTTTTGGCTACTCTTTATTCCCCTCACCTTGATGTCAACGTACTCTATGTCTCCCTCATTTTTTTTTCCTGCTAACTATTCTTATCCTTATTTCATACTTCTAAGGTCCCCTATTTACCCCTAGCTAACCTTTCCTACCCCTAACTTGGGCGACCTTACCTTGGCTCTTTACCTAACCTTTCTTATACCTAAACCCCTTAAGCTACTTGGCGTTAGTACATGCATGCTAAGAGCAATTAAGCTACCTACCTAATACCCCTCATGCCATTGCCCACGACCTTGTAACTACCACCGCCATTGCCACCGTCCTTTTCTTTAGTTATGTTTTTCTTTATTTATACAGTCGCTACTATACTCAAAAGAGGCTTGGGTACCTTCGTTTTTCATAGCTCCCTCTTATCCAATCACGTTAGGTACCTCCCCACCCCTCTTATTCTGAGGATACATGAGGCTCGCCATGCCTACCTTGCTTGATGTTATCTTCTCCACCATTGGCCATAGGCATGAAGTCCTCCTTTTTTGTTCTCTACCCTCAAATCCTTCATTGCGGCTCTTTTGCCATCCTTTCTTGCTACTCCTCAATTCTCTTTTGTTAGTCTCCACTGCTGCCTAATTCCCGATAGTCACGTTTGGTCTTGTAGCTTGGTCTTTACTCTTGTTGCGGTACACTTCTATGTTTCAATGGTAATAGGTGTGGCTGATCTCCTAGATTGATCCACAACTGTAGCACTCCTTTGTTTTAACTTTCTTTACCTTCTCCTTGCCTTAAGTTTGCAGGTTGTAGTAGTTCTACATGATTGTGCTTTTGAAGGGAATGTGTTTTTCTTTCTTTCTTTCTAAAGTGATTGAGAAAGATGTCTTATGGCCTTGAATGTTTATTGGCACGTTTTACTCTCTTTTATCTCTTCATCCATTCTTAAAAAAATTGATGTTACTAATTCCTGTATATGAAACGTAATTTGCATAGACTATTTTTTATTTATTCACCTTAGACTAGATTGCAAGTCCTAGGCATGTACAAGGTGCCTAAATTCCTAATTTCTTTTGAAATTCATTATTTTTTGGTGCCTTTATATATATGCGTATATCCTTTTTCCTTGTCGATTATTTACACTTATTAAATACCCTTATATTAATCGCTCCTTCCTAATGAAGTTCATTTAATTTCTTAATATTTGCTTGTTTCATTCCTTACTTCCTTAAAAATTGGTGCCTTTCTTTTAAAATTTTCATTATATGTGATTGTCTATGGTCATTTATATAGTGACATTTATACTATTGTTGCATTAAGTATGTTCATTTTAGAACATTTATATCCTTTTTTTTCTTTAAGTTTTACATTAGCTTAATATGAAATATGTCAAAAAAAGATCTTTCTCTTTTCTCATAATCTTAGCAAATACTTTATTCAAAGTATTGCATTCCATCACACTTGTAGTTAGTTCAATCTTGATTGTTAATTTATTTGTAAAAGCAAGAAAAAAAGAGAAGGTTAAGCTTCAAGTTAAGGGTTCAATCTATGACTGAATAGATTGTATCCTCAATTATTGAGGGGATAATGAATTCTACACACACACACACACACACACACACACACACACTTTTGCCGGTGTATACTCAAAAGTTATATATGGTTAAAATATTTTTTAATGGCCCTTATTAGACTTGCAAACCTATGATTGGAATTTTTCTAACATGGTTTTCACACTATAGGTCACCCATGAAAGAAATTGTATATATGGATAAAAGGCTTACATATGTGGGCTCCAAATTCATGTACCAATGCTATTGGAGCCTATGGGTTCCTATGTGTATACTTTTTTGGAATTATTAAATCTTAGTGGGAGCCTATGGGATCATATGTCATTATGAAGGTGTTATGAGAATTCCAAAAATCACAATTGCAAAACTAAAAAATAACGTAACTTACGTGAAACTGATCGTGAAAGAGGAATAAGTCGTGGATGATGAACCGACTACGTTTGAGTTCCTATTCTTGCTATAAAATAACTTCCATGGCTTTGTTGCTTCTCATAAGGTCTATACGACTCTTGCCCTGGCTTGCGTAGCCTCCCTCGCCTTTTGCTACCTCATGTATGTGGGGAAGACTGTGGCCGTACGTGAAAGGTGGTTTAAAAAAAACTCCTCAAAGATGTTACAGATAATGGTATCGTAGAAGATCTATACCAAAATCAAAGTATTTATGCTTAGCCTGACTTGTATCTAAATTTGCTACGGTTCTAACTCATGAGAGATGGAGAGACAAGCAAATAACTCAAACCAAGACTAGTGGTTGAGTGCATATCGAAAACATTGAGGTAAGAGGTAAAAAACGTATTTGGAATACTTATGCCAGTAGGATTATTTAACGTTTGAATATAAATATGATTTATGCAATGAACGATCAATCTCTACGGATCAGAGCTTTGACACTACTAAAGCTAGCAAGGATACGGAGAGTTGCTCGTACATACAAGAGCCATTGTGAGACTCCAAGACCATGTAATTGCATGCCAACACCTCGAAAATCCAACGTAAGTATCTAAAATCAAAGATAAAAATTTACATATCTTTTTTCGGCTTCTTATACTTAGCACGATGTTAACTAAGGTTTCCCAGTACATTTGAAAATATGCTTACATCTATAAGTTTTATATAACGTTCATTGGCATGATTGGCACTATTACCCATTGCCTTTCTTATATAAAGGCAGTGTTTATACAAAAAAACCGAGTGTTAGATATCAATGCTCCACTCTCATGTAACTATGCCGGAACCAACTAACTCTACTTGTAAGCCCCCCATATGAGGAGAAGTCATTTGAGTAGCTTGGTTATCCGGTAGGTCGTGGTTTGGACACCACATGGGGGCCATGTGTGGCCTGATGGCTGGACGGCTTCAGATAGAGTTGGCATACCGCCAACTAGGCTACATGCAAGTGCGGGAAGGCATCCCTTGACTGACTGCATTGAGGGTAGACGGAGCATTTCCCGAGGTAGCCCACTCTTAGGTTGCGGGGCTTGGTTGGAGCCTCAGATGATCTCGGATGGCTGTGGGCCGAACCGGTTCCATTGTATGGTCAGTGGCCTATTTTGGGACCGACCCCTAGTCGACCGTTTTGGGTGGATTGGGTCAGCCACCCAATTGAACCTAACTGACTACGACTGGTGGCTATATAAGAGCAAGCCCATGAAGCCCATTTCATCACTGGCTACAACAACCCTGATTCCTTAGCATTCGGCCTCCGTCTTCTATAGTCTCCAACATGCCATCGAAGCTTATTTCACAGGAGTGCACAGTTGGGAGGTAGCGCCATCTATTGTATCAGTTCTACAGTAATCAAATTTTTGATTCTCCATACTATGTTGTTTTCTCTCTTGCGTACGAGATCTTGTTATCTGTTAAGCACAGATGTTGTATTATTTTCTTACACGAGTGCTTATATAGTCACATATATATGTATACACGGAGGCTTTATATAGAGGGTTTTAATTCACCAAGATGTGTCTATCTTTACCTAGGCTACATATGATTGGTTATTAATTGCTTGGGCCATGTAATTACTGCCTTTATGGTGTTTTGAATATATGTGTGTGATATGATATGAGAATGACTATGACAGGTCTTTTTTTACCTTCGCTATAGGAGAAGGAAAGGTAATAAGTACCTTAACAAAAATAAGCATTTTTTCAAAGGGCAATTATGGCTTCTACATAGGGATAAAACACTATATTACGATGATCATAGTCCTGGTGTATTTGACTAATTGACCATTTTTCTTCTGATGAGAATACGTTATGAATTATGAAAGAAAATTTCTCATTACCCCATATTGAGAAATTTGTATAATGCTAGTTCTAGAAAGAGAAATACATGGAGCATCTGGATACTTGTGATTCAAATATTGGGGTGCCACATGATGCACCACCATCCAAGGTCGATAAGTTTTGCTATTATTATTATCAATATCTTATGGTGTTGTGACATTGATAACAAGTGGAGTTGCACTTTGAAGCTTGCAATCCCACAATCTAAGGTTCTTATTCTGACTTGTCCTTGTTGTGGATGGATGTAGGTGAGTGGAGCTCCTTCAATGTCATTCGGTATTTATAATTGAGCAAAATTACATGATTTTTTCTTAAATTTTCTTTGTAGGGATTATTGTATGACAAATTGTCTTGATTGATAAGTATAGGATGGATAATGCTTGTCTTAAAACTGCAGAGACACACCTCGGGGATGGAGAAGGAAGGATTACCCTTGTCTATTACCATCCATAACATTATCCTATCTTTTTTTGTTTCTTTCTTTGTCCATATATACTTTCACAGGACTATACTTGGCACAGTGATCTACACAAAATGGGCTATATTGATCCACTTCCGGCTCCTTCCATTGGGATCCAAGGATTTTTATCTATTATTTCTAGCAAAGAAATCCATAAATTCATCCAACAACACGACATTGGTTTGCTTTTTGTCGATCCGAAGAACCAACAACTACTATTGATCCAGTTAATTAAGTATTTCAGATTGGTGCCGCATCGAGAAACTTTCTGCAAAATCTTCTGACAATGCCCTTTCCACTATACAAAAGCTATCAAAGGTTATTGATAAGATCATTTCCAATGATGAATCACAATACGAGGAATATAAGGAAAAATATGATGGGGTAATTAAATCTTTTTACCGCTACCACAATGCGGAGAATCTTTTCGATAATATTGGAGGAAGGAAATGTAACGCCACGGTTACACCTTTTTCCACAAAAGTACATTGTCTGATTCCTTTTGACACTTTATCTAAGAATAGAGAAATGTCCTTATGCACGACTTCTCTGCACCAGACACTTTGGCTCTTAATATCAAGGATATTTCAATTATTCCAAGAAGGATATTAGCAGGGACATTTGCACATCAAGTGGACCATAAATTATGGTCACTCAATGACTTAAGCATTGCAGCACCCATCACGTTTGAAATGTGGGCAGTTTTGGATGGAATTACTAAGAATATTGATGCTGCTAAAAAGAATACAAGAACATGGCTATTGAAGGGAAGGCAGCACATACAGACAACATTATCTTACCAGAGCTCTTTGCACTAAATGATTTAGAAGAGTCATTTTGCACATCAAAACAAGGAATTTTTTGCAGCCAAAAAACTTTATTACCTGCAAAAAAAGTGCTGGATGTTTGGAATTTTATGCGACCCTACTTAAAATGCAACTGTAACAATATGGGGTTATAGGTCCCAACAAGATAATGTGGTTTGACCATGCTATATGGTACATACTCAATCATGTACACCAATTTATGCATGGCAATACCCTTATAGTCAAAATGTATGCCTTCATACAATGGTGCTCTTCTTTTCTTCAATTCTCAGTTAAGCAAGCCATGATTTTTTCTTGCTATCAAGATTTAGTCAATGAAGGTGTTAGAGCCATAGTAAGTGATCCAGACATTCACCCATTTTAGGGGCTTAATGGAAAGGGATTAACTTTTTGGTCAGATCTCTTAACCCAAAATGGGCTAGAGTTATGGATGAAAGGGAACCCAGAACTCCTAGAGGTGGAAACAACTCGACATGTGGTGGTGTGCCTAGAAGAGGAGGCTAGCGCCCTCCCATAGGCAGAGGTAGAGGGCAACATGCACTGGACTCTTATGGGTTTAATAGGAGCAATGATGTTGGGAGAAGACAAGATACTCTTGATTTCTCCCCTAGTGGATCATCTGTGATGGACAGCTCAAGACGTGGTAACACTGGATATGATACAGAGGAGGGTAGTAAAAACTCTTCTAGAATATCTCTAATAGAGGATGGGGATCCTACTAAAAGGATTCTTTTTTGACACAGGTTCATAGATATATCTCTTTTTTGGTTCACGGAAGGAAAATGTTGGAAAATACAAGAGAAAATGACTTTTCACACTTCATCCATGTTCTTTTTGATAACCCCTTACTTGAAGGCATAATTTTGAGAGACTATTTTCTAAATGCTTGTAAATTTTGCAAAGTGATAGTGGAAAATACTATCTTTGATGAAATCTTGTTAACTTGGAAACCCCACAAAAATCTACTTGGGTACATTTATTCTCCAAAAGAGACCTTTTGCAATAATACTGAGTTACATTGCTCTTGCCACAAATTTGGTAAATTTATCCATAAAAAATGGGATCATGTGGTTACTTGTGATTTGAGTATAATTGATTACGAAACTTTAAGACATGATCTCAAAAAAGTACTTAACCACATACCAGTTAAAAGGCCTTGTATATGTGATGCTCATAAAGCACTTGAACAAGCTTGGAAAAATTTGTGCCACATACTTGGCATTTCCCTATGAGCTACTTTGAAATCTTTCAAAAAATTCTCTTATGATTGGCTATGGGACCAATATAGAAAGTCACCTAACCATAAGAAATTTATGAAAGATGTATGGGGTGATAAATATTTTTGGGAAAATTTCAGAACTCTGAAGGACCATTTTTTCATGCATAGTATTGATAAGGCTTCTAATAACATCGCATTGGTGTGTCGAAAATTCACTCGTGACTCAGCCTTCGAAAGACTTAATGATGGAGATTTCGAATTAGTCAATACATTAAATTTAGATGTGAAAATTGAAACCGAACTCCAAGCATTTTGTATAACACCTCTATCCACTAAATTGCCATTTATAATGGGTATATACAAAGCCCATAAGAACACCTTTAGATGGATTACCAATGCTGCTGGATGCACTTACGATGAAATTGGACTTATTAATACATGTATTTTGAAAACATGCATTTCACAACTTAAAAGTAAATGCGCTAAGATGCAACAAGAGCTCTTTCTCAGAGGAGGAGTCAACTGTTCTTCTTGGTGGGGGATTGAATCCCTCTACGAATTCACTTTAAATCTTCCCAACAAAATATTTAGTATTTATTCCACTGACATAGCACAATGCTATGAAAACATTCCCCTAGAAGGGAAATCTGGTTTAGTTAACATCATAAGGAAGGTAATCATTATGACATTTAAGGATAGTGACTTCAATTCTATCTCTTTTCGTAAAAAGCCTCACTCTCCAATTGAAGGTATATGGACTTTAAGAGGTGGACTTGAGCTAAACTATGACATGGAGGCAGTCATTAAAATTATTTCATGGCTCATTTCCAACATGTACGTTCAACTGAACAACATGACTTGGAGACAAAAGAAGGGAATTCCTATGGGCTTATCTTACTCACCCATTTGGTGCAATCTTTACCTATTTTACTTTGAGTACATTTTCGGCACCAATTTGGCCAGACAAGGCAGGTGGAATATTTTGAAATGGTTTCAATATCCCTTTAGGTACATTGATGACATTTGCCTGGTCAATATACCTAACCCTATGATATTTTCTTCCTTGGAGATAATCGTATTTACCCTCTTGAGTTTGTGGAGATTATTGCTGATACCACAGCTTTTTGCCGACTAGAGAATGGTTGTATAATTGGAACTAGTGCTAAATTTCTTAGCATAGAAATCATTGTCACATCAGTACATGAGGGGACCTTTGTCATCTTAAAATATGACAAAAGGGATTCTCTCCCTTTTAAGGTTTCAAGATTCATCAAGGTGGATAGCAATAGACTGTCAAAACTTTGCTATATGGATATATGCTCTCAGATAATGCCTATCATGTACATTTGTAACAATGAAAAACAAGTGGCTTATTTTATCCGTAAACTTTTCAGATACTTTTCTGAAAATGGTTGTAATAGCTTGAGGCTCAGGAAGGTTGTTTCTAACTTCCTTAAGAGTGTTTTTCTTGGACTTCAATCCAAGATCTAATTAATTTTATTTGATATCACTCAAAACAATGATCTGTTGTCTAAGTTCTTTCTCTTCAAAAGGTGGGCACCATGACCCCTCTCTACGATGCGCACAGTGATTGTCTTAGAGTGTGGGATTGTGATTGTGCGGGCAGATGGTTGGGCACACGCGCGCACACACACACACACACAAACACACACACACACACACATACACACACTTATGCCGGTGTATACTCAAAAGTTATATATACTTTAATATTTTTTAATGGCCCTTATTAGACTTGCAAACCTATGATTGGACTTTGTCTAACATGGTTTTCACACTATTGGTCACCCATGAAAGAAATTGTATATATGAATATGAATAAAAGGCTTACATATGTGGGCTCTAAATTCGTGTACCAACGCTATAGGAGCCTATGGGTTCCTATGTGTATACCTTTAAATCTTAGTGGGAGCCTATGGGATCATATGTCATTATAAAGGTGTTATGAAAAATCATAATTGCAAAACTAAAAAATAACGTAACTTAGGTGAAACTGATCGTGAAAGAGCAAAAGGTCGTGGATGATGAACCGACTACGTCGGTTAAGTTCCTATTCTTGCTATAAAATAACTTCCATGGCTTTGTTGCTTCTCATAAGGTCTATACGACTCTTGCCCTGGTCTGCGTAGCCTCCCTCGCCTTCTGCTACCTCCCGTGTGTGATGCCCACAGCTGCATGCCTTCCCCCCCAGCTTCCGACTTCTTCTTCCGCAAGTGTGTACCCCTCGACGCAGCTGCAAGAAGCCTTGTTTGAGCCCTTACACACACTATTCTTGCCGCAGAATGCTTGCACTTCATAGACTTCAGCAGGCTCGTCCCAAAAGCTCGTCCACTCCGCTTTCGGATTCCATATCAAATACTACATCTGATGACGGTTCTCACCTTGCATGAGATGCAACCGCTACGTGATCGACGTAACTACTGGCACACTGCATAGAAGCCTCCCTCACCATTGCTGCCCACCATATTTGGTCGATATAGTAGTGATAGCTGCTGCGTTGGGAAGATTGTGGCCGTACGTGAAAGGTGGTTTAAAAAAAAAAACTCCTCAAAGACGTTACGGATAATGGCATCCTAGAAGCTCTATACCGGAATCAAAGTATTTATGCTCAGCCTGACTCGTATCTTCTGCTACGGTTCTAACTCATGAGAGATGAAGCGACAAGCAAATAACTCAAACCAAGACTAGTGGTTGAGCGCTGATCGAAAACGTTGAGGTAAGAGGTAAAAAACGTATTTGGTATACTTATGACAGTAGGATTATTTACCGTTTGAATATAACTATGATTTATGCAATGAACGATCTACCTCTACGGATTAGAGCTTTGACACTACTAAAGCTAGCAAGGATACGGAGAGTCGCTGGTACATACAAGAGCCATTGTGAGACTCCAAGACCACGTAATTGTAGGCCGACACCTCAAAAATCCAAGGTAAGTATCTAAAATCAAAGATCAAATTTTACATATCTTTTTTCGGCTCCTTATGCGTAGCACGATGTTTACTTAGGTTTCCCATTACATTTGAAAATATGCTTACCTCTATAAGTTTTATATAACATTCATTGGCATGATTGGCACTATCACCCATTGCCTTTTTTATATAAAGGCAGTGTTCATACAAAAAGAACGAGTGCTTATATAGTCACATATATAGGTATACACGGAGGCTTTATACACCGGGTTGTAATTCACCAAGACGTGTCTATCTTCACCTAGGCTACATATGATTGGTTATTAATTGCTTGGGCCATGCAATTACTCCCATTATGGCGTTTTGAATATATGTTTGATATGATATGAGAATGACTATGACAGGTCTTTTTTTACCTTTGCTATAGGAGAAGGAAACGTAACAAGTACCTTAACAAAAAGAAGCATTTTTTTAAAGGGCAATTATGGCTTCTACATAGGGATAAAACCCTATATTATGATGATCATAGTCCTGGTGTATTTGACTAAGTGACCATTTGTCCTTCTGATGGGGATACCTTATGAATTATGAAAGGAAGTTTCTCATTACCCCATACTGAGAAATTTGTATAATGCCAGTTCTAGAAAGAGAAATACATGGAGCATCTGGATACCTGTGATCCAAATATTGGGGTGCCAAAGCATGCAGTCCCACAATCTAAGGTTCTTGTTTTGACTTGTTCTTGTTGTGGATGGATGCAAGTGAGTGGAGCTCCTTCAATGTCATTCGGTATTTGTAATTGAGCAAAATTACATGATTTTTTCTTAAATTTTCTTTGTAGAGATTATCATATCACAAATTGTCTTGATTGATAAGTCAAGATGGATAATGTTTGTCTTGAAATTGCACACACACACATGAATAATTCCCTAACTATAAATTATTCTGTTATGTGCCCCCTTGAAATCTTCCCTTTACACTTTCTTTTTAACTACCCCACATACCAAGCCCAGTAATCATCCCATACCTTCTCTAATCGCTTCTTAACCCATGCACTCATTCGCTCCTTACTCCACTTCTGACTTAAACTTCACTCAAGAATCCATCTGGTTGTTTATTTTCCTACGTAAAGCGATAACAAGCTGGAGAAAACAGGCATTACCTGTCTATCCAATCGTAACTATGATCTTCTAACACCTAGTTTGTTTGGATGGTGGCAGGTAAGTGGACCCTGACCTCGGAGCCGGGAATAATTCTTTTGCCATCTCACCTAATTTCTTTATTATAAAAGTTTTGGATTGCAATATTGTCAAAAGGTACTTCAATTTAGTTTTATTTATTTATATTTTCCACCCAGTGTTTTTTTATCCAACTGATTGAATATTGATGGGATCATTAAATCTAAACACACACACTGATCTCCCAACTAGCCTTTGGTCGGGCTAGTACCATAAATTTAATTCATTATCATTGGATAATTTTAAGCATGTTAATTCGTTGTCTTTAGAAAAATTCTTTTGATAATCCTCCTATTTTCTTTTTTAATAAAAGTTTTGGATTGCAATATTGGTAAAGGGTACTTCAATTTAGTTTGATTTATTTGTTTTTCCAAACTAGTGCTTTTTTATCCAATGGGTGGAATTAATTGTATGGCTCATTTATTGATGGGACTATTAAATCTACACACACACACACACACTCACACACACACTTCCTACCCCCTCCTCCCTTTTCTCTTCCCACCTTAAACCCCCCCTTTCCCCCTCCCTTTCTCCTCCCCTCCCTTAAACCCCCCCTCCCCCCCTCTCCCCCCCCTCCCTTTCTCCTCCCCTCCACACCTACTTCCCTTGATTCATCCCAATTTCTATATTATTTTTCCCTTTTTTTTCGTTAAGTTGTTCTCAATATTTTAACAATTTCCTAATTCTTGGTCTTTTAATCTCCTAAAATTTCCCTTCCCCCTTCCACACCTACCTCCCATAAATCCCAATTTCTATTTTTTCCTTCCTTCCAAAAATTTTCCATTATAAATTTAACACTAGTTTTAAATATTTCCCTCCTTGTGGTTTTTAGTTGTTAAAATCTTCTCCCCCAAAACCCAAATTTTTTTAAAATTTAAAATTTCCCTAATTCCCAAGCTCTTTGATTTTTTCAAGAATTAACTAAATTCTTTTTAAATAGTTACGCTATATTTTAAGACCTTTTAACCATTTTTCCTTTATTTAAAACCCTTTCTAAAAATAATTTCCCTAAACTAACCCCCTCTAACTAAATGTCCCTAACTCAACTCATAAACTAACTCAACTCATTTATGACTAAAACCCTCCACTAACTACTCCCTAACCTTCCCAAAAAAAAACCAACTCCCCTCTTCTTGACTCTCTTTCCTGACCCCCTTTAACTCCCTAGCCTATATAAGCAACCCTACTCTTGGTCTAGTCTCACCGTACCTCCTAGTCTTCGTTGACAGTCTTTGCGGACTGTGCGCCTACAACTAACAAGCCTCATTAGTCTACTCCTAGCCAAGACCCCTCATGCTAGTGACCACTGGGTTTCTCCCTCTCTATGTTAGTATACTGACTTTGTAGATTGGCTCCTACCTGTTAGTGATCAGTACTGCTCGAGCCTCCACTCCTCTGGTGCTGCATTGCCTGGACCCCCTGAACTTGCTACTATGCAGTCTGTTGTAGGGTATGCATGAGGGTTTTGCTTCGTGTGTTCTCATAGTCCTCTCATTTGTGATTTTGTGCTATAGAGTTCTCTGTCCCACCCCTCGAGTAGTGCCACTCCACATTGTCTATTTTACTAAATTGTGATTTAGTTATTCATTTAAATATTTGAGTCATTATTACTTTACTTCTCCATCAAATGAGGCTTTTTTTATTAAAAAAATTTCAACTTTGGATTTATTTATTTTTTAAATATATAAATGTATGAGCATTAAGAATCTGTAATTTAACATTTTCTTTTGGTCCCCTATTTATTTAATTACTGATTGCCATCTATTGTCCTTCTCTCTCTCACCTTCCTTCATCCTCTTCTTTTTTATTTATTTAATTATGTTAGCTCTTGTAACTTTTTTATTGGCATTTAATTTTTTTCTCTTTATTCAAGCTTTCATTTATTCTAAACCTTTTTTCAGTACTTAATTAACAATTGTGGGTGTGGATTACCACCCATGAAGCATCATCATGATTAATTTAATTATTTTCATAAAAAAATTGATAGGTTTTTTCTCACAAGGGTGTGGACTACCCCCTTTTAGAATTTTGTTCATATAAAGAGGTGGATCATTCCATGGGTTGCTTTGAAATATTAAAATTTTCACT